>NC_137275.1:3000000-3430000 GCF_054371585.1 Giraffa tippelskirchi
CTCCATGGAGGCCTGGCCTGGCCTTCAGTCTGTGTCCAGAGAGCTGCTCTGGGTGGGCACTGGGCATGGGGGTCTCCTCTGCAGCAGCCAGTTGGGTATGCAGCCAGGACCTAGGGGGACTGCGAGCAGAGCAGGAGGTCCACAGAGAGGGGTTGGCCGCTGCCTTGAGATTTGGGCACTTGCCCAGGATGTCACAGTAGGCACCAACGATGCCAAAGTTTAAGACCTGATGGAGACCAAGAACACTAGCTCCTCCGGCCTGCTGGGCCGCTGAGTGGGTGGTCTGGCAGAGGTGACCACCTTCAGGCATGCACACCTGTGCTCTAGAGGTTTGGAAGCTTCTAGAACCACGGGGGAGTACAAATGGCAGACCAGACAGTTGCTGGGTGAGCAGCTCTGGGCCCCGGCACGGGTGTCCAGGGACTGGCCTCGAGGGACTGAGTCTGGGGGCAGCACAGCTTAGTGTCTGGAAAGAGTTGCCAACTCCAGCTGTTGAAACTCGGGCACCTGTGTTTAGTCGCTCAGTCGTGTCCGACTCTTTGTGACCCCATGGACTCTAGCCCACCAGGCTCCTCTTGTCCGTGGGGATTCTGCAGGCAAGAATACCGGAGTGGGTTGCCATGCCCTCCTCCAGGGGATCTTCCCAACCCAGGGATCAAACCCAGGTTTCCCATGTTGCAGGCAGATTCTTTACTGCCTGTGCCACCAGGGAAGGCTGAGAATATTGGAGCGGAATGCCAAGCCCTCATCCAGGGGAATCTTCCTGGCCCAGGAATCTAACCAGGGTCTCCTACATTGCAGGCAAATTCTTTACCAGCTGAGTTACCAGGGAAGCCTGCAAACACATACACACAGACAGACACAAGCGCGTGCACCCATGCACCTGCACACATGTGCTTATACACACACACGTGCACGTGTGTGCATGCACAGAGATGATCCGGGTCAGATAAGCTGCTGACCCACAGAGAAGGACACAGCCTTCCTTCATCCACAAAGGCTCCCACACAGTCTCCTCAGACTGGAGTCCTCCCCAGGCTTCCTGTGAGGAAGCACAGCGCCCGGGCTCCAGGAGAAACCCACGCCACATCCTTGAGCCGAGAGCCCCGTGACTCGGCCCTGAGCACGGACTCTCACTGGGAGCTTGACAGGGAGGAGAGAGCCCACCACAGCAGCTCCTCGGCCCCCCGGCTTGTGGAGAACGCCTACCTCCTCAACAACACCTCGCAAAGGAGTGGCCTGAGGAGACGGTCAGCCTGGGCAGACAGGCTGACCTTGCGGGAGATCCCGGGAGAACCACATGTGACCAAAGCCTGGAGCTGAGACCTACATCCAGTCCTGCTCTCTCCCCTGGGGCAGCGGCCTGGGCCATGGGGGACCTAGCCCCGTGAGGCTGAGGACCATCATCTCCTCCCAGGGGGCCGTGAGGACCACCCGAGGAGTCTGTCCACAGAGGCACCTGGCCTAAGGGAAAGAAACCCAAGAACACAGATCCACACGGCCCTCACCACGAGACTGTGACCGTGGTGCCCATCTGGCCCCAAACACGTCCCTTCCCAAGTCTCCTACAAGCTTCAGGCCAGGGTCTCCAGGGAATGGTCTGGGAGGAAGAGCAAAGAGACCATTCACCCAACCGGAAGAGTCTTGATGTCCCAGCCCAGCCATCCATCCCTGTTCCCTGAAACCTGTGACCAGGGCATGCTGAGTATCAGGCCAGGGTTGTTCCCAGTTTGCCTAACTGAGTTTGAAAACTCCTTAGGATGAGAAACAGCCAGGTGCCTGCTCAGACAGACCCCGTACCTGCCTGCACCTGCGTCAGTCTCCCTGGATGGGGACTGGTGACATCCCAGCCCCAGTGCCTACGTCAAGAGCTGAGAGGAGCTTGGTGCCTCAGGTGTGGAGGAGGGGGCTGTGGATGTCGGCTTCCCTTCGGGGCCCATCTGGAAGACCTCAGAGGCTGGTGAGCCAGAGGGCCCCCCTCCCCCTCCCCCCAGCAACTCCCAGGTCAGGGGCTTGACAGCCAGGGCCCAACTAGTCTTAGACCCACAACATATGGGGCAAAGCAGGTGATGCTGATCTTCCTAGCACCTAGGAAGCACCTTCCTAGCATCCCAGCACCTTCCCCTGGAGGTCCCACTTCTGCTCATGGAGGAAGCTCCCACCCACCCACCCACACCCGCACACACACGCTGCAGGGCAAAGAGAGGGCAGGGTCAGGGACCCGACTGGAGAGAAAAGCCCGACAGAGAGCTGGGCTTCTTTTGTAAAGGTGGAGTAACGGAGGCTTGAGGGGGTCGCAGAAAGGAGGGGACGATCGTTGTTTCCCCCTTCCCCCTCTAAGCCCCTCCCTGCCTGCCCCCCAACCCCACACTCTTCCTTCCGCTCAGAGGGAACCAAGGTTAAGGTCCCTGAGGGAGGAGCAGACTGACCCCTCAGTGACGAGGAGCCTCCTGGACTGTCAGGGGCGTGGGGAGGGGGCGACGTGGGGCAGAGGCTGTGGGAGCTCCGTGCGCAGGAGGTGGGAGGCAGCCCCTGGCAGTGACCCCAGCTGGAGAGTCAGTGGGCGCGGGCATGCCAAGCAGTGAGCAGACAGAACCTGGCAGGAACCGCCCCCAAGACTTGAGTCCCCAGTCAGGAAAGGCACCGGCTCAGCAGGGCAGAAATGGGGCCTGTTCAGATCCGCACCCAGGAGGGGCGTGGTGATGCCCCCACATCCGGACAGAAGGAAGACACCCTCTCCCCGCCGCGCTTTCCACCCCCTCCCCACAGACCTCACAGCTTGGCACAAAAGCTCCTCTCCACCTCAGACACATATTTCACAGGCTCAGTGCGGAGGAGACTTTAGGTGTGTGGGCACACGGAGCGTACAAACAAGCCAATGTGGAAACTCGTGAGCAGCGTGCAGAGGAGGCCCGCTTCTGCAATGCCTGAGCTGATGAGGGAGCCCGCAGGCTCCTCTGGGCCACCTGCCGAGGGAGTAACAGCAGTTTGGATGCCGCCCTCCAGACCAGGTGGGGAGCACGGCTCTCTACACCTCACCTGCGCGGCGAGGACGTCGCTGCGGGGGAAGTGGCCACACACCACCCGCAGCACCTTGGTGGAGGCAAGACTGAGCACCGCGAACAAGCGGGGGGTGAAGCCGGTGGGGTGGAGGACAAGGAAGCCAAGCGCCGCCGGCGTTGGGACACAGATTGCAGGCGCAGCGAGTAGGACGCGAAGGTTCCAGGAGCCCCGCCATGAGCAGGGGGAGCGCGCGAGGAGCGCGAATGCCAGCGACAGTCCCCACGCGTGGACCAGCAGCAGAAGACGGCGCAGGGAGCCACGCAGCGGGAAACCCACTGCCGGCCCCTGGTCCGCGCTCAGTGCCACCACGGTCAGCGCCGCCTTGAAGGCCAAGAAAGTGTCCAGGAGGCCGACGGCCTGGCATGCGCCCGCCTCCACCGGCGACTGCCCGCTCAGCCCGCCGAGCAGCAGGAAGGCAAGTCCAGCGCCGCCGGCAGCCGGTGGCCCGCGGACGGGCTCACCAGGAAGACGCCTGAGGCGCGCGCGCACGCAGCTTGGTTCTGTAGGCGCCGAGCAGCACCAGCGCGCTGGACAGCGGCGGTGCCGCCCACACCGGAGCCTGCAGCCCCGCCAGCCGAGCCTGTCCCCAGCCCCTGGTGCTAGCAGGTCTCCGGGCATCCCGCAGACGCCAAGGGCGGCAGGGGATCGACCCAGTGCGAGCTGGAGAAAGCGCGGCGGAGAGCGGGCGCGCCCATGGAGTCCCAAGACATGGAGGCGAGTTCGGAGCGCCGGCAAGCGGTGTAGTCATGATGTGATCACCAAAACCCAGCCCAAGGGACACTCGCTTCTCTGGATCACACAAAGCCAAGTTAACTAACGATATTGCATCGTGTGGAAGGAGTGTCCATGCAGAGTGGCGCCTTGCCAGAGATGAAATTTGTGAGGTTTTGTTCTGTTTTTCTTTTCTGTAGAGGGAGAATTTATCTGCTTCTTCACGGTATGGAGCATGATGTCAGGTAAAACAGCCTAGAAAAATCTTATATAACAGAAACATAAGATTTAACAGCGCTGCGGAGCTGGGCGTCTCCTGGGCAGCGGAGCGCAGACGCCGCGGCCCTGGCCACCGCCCGCAGCTCTGTCCGTGGTGCTGAACGCGCTCGCCATCCCCGCGCCTGGCACCGTCCGGGGGCGCTGAAACTAGGCGGGAGGGCGCGGGGTACAAGGGGGCACAGAGGTCTCATGGTTGTTGCTCTATTTCCTCCTCCCCTCGTGGAGTTGGCGGGAGGGGGCTCTGTGCCCGTCTGCTCTGGACCAGGTGGGTCCTTGCCGTGGTCACACCTTCACGGGAGGCTCCGCGGTGACTCACGCACGGCTCCGCGATGACTCACACACAGTTGAAATGCCAGCCAGCCAGTCAGTTCCTCCTCCAATGCCCGTCACCATGCGCCTCACCCTCCTCTGCGCTGGCACCAAACTGGAGGTGTTTTGGCGGGGGTGGGGTGTGGCTCTGAGCTAGGGAGAATGAGGGGACAGAGGTCTGGGCAGGGCAGGAAGAGGGTGTTACATGGAGGGGGTTAGAGAAAGCACGCGCTGGCCGGGTCGTGTTCCCCTTCCCCACACCCACCCAGCTCAGGGTCAGAGACTGCATCCATGCTTCTTGAATCGAGAAGCAGGGCAAAAAGTGGAAACGGGATGGGAGGAGGAGTGAGGGAAGGAAGGAGATGAGGAGGCTAAGGTAAAGAGGAGGGCATTAGGAAATGGAGGAAGGAAGAGAGCGGCAGAGAGAGAGAATGACACCTTGGGAGAGGCGGTGCCCACGTCCTGCGATCTGGAAACACTTTTGGAGCTGCTTCTGTGGCTCTTGGAGCCCCTGGGAGGGGGATCTTTCTCTCCTCCCACCTCCTCTGACCCCTCTTGGTCTCCGAACCTAGTCACCCTGTGGGAGTCTTCCAATCCCTTCAATGGCCAGCTAGCAGGGCAAGGATGAAGAAAGGTGTGTGGAGGCCACTGGCTCCAGGAACCCTTTTGGCATCTTCTCTGCAGTGGCACCTCCAACTTAGGAGCCAGAAGCCAGACCTTCATCTCAGCTTTCCCCATCCCCTCTTACCCATCCTCACCCAGAGGCTCTGCCAGCCTAGCCTTTTCTGAAGAACAAAGCATGGCTAGTGGGGAGGGGGCTCACCTTCCTGGGGGATCTTCCTGGTGCCAGTGATGTAAAGCCTGGAGAGAAGGCAGGGGACTGGAGGGAGCAGCAGGGCAGACTGGTCCCATCACCCCACCTCCTAACCTCGGCAAGCCACTTGACCTCCTGGGCTTCCTTTTCTCAGGTGTGTAATGGGTACTGACAGCTAATAACTGCATCTGCTTTGTTGCTTTTGAACTGTGGTGTTGGAGAAGACTCTTGAGAGTCCCTTGGACAGCAAGGAGATCCAACCAGTCCATCCTAAAGGAGATCAGTCCTGAATATTCATTGGAAGTACTGATGCTGAAGCTGAAACTTCAATACTTCGGCCACCTGAGGCGAAGAGTTGACTCATTTGAAAAGACCCTGATGCTGGGAAGGATTGGGGGGAGGAGGAGAAGGGGATGACAGAGGATGAGATGGTTGGATGGCAGCACTGACTCAATGGACATGAGTTTGGGTAAACTCCGGGAGTTGGTGATGGACAGGGAAGCCTGGCGTGCTGCAGTTCATGGGGTCACAAAGAGTCAGACAGGACTGAGCAACTGACCTGAACCGAGCTGAAAGGATCACATGGGCCCTGCACAGACTTTGGAGATTAAACAAAAGTCCTCTCCTGCGAGTGACAGTAGTCCAAGATGGGACCTCCCTGTCCACAGGCATCTGCACACTCGAAGCGTGTCTACATGGATGGTCATACAACAGAACACCGCAAGCCTGGGAAACAGATCCATGCCAGGTAGTGAACCAGCCACAGAGGCTTGACACCCCAATCCCCATGCAGTCTGGTTCCCCGGTGTCAGAGGAGCCTCCTCGCTTCTGTTTCCATGAAAACAGATTCACCGTGGGAAGAAGTGGGGAACAGAGACAAGGCAGCGACCTTCCCTTCCTCCACCTCCCTCCTTTCTGCACGACCTTCCCTTCCTCCACCTCCCTCCTTTCTGCACGACCTTCCCTTCCTCCTTTCTGCACGACCTTCCCTTCCTCCACCTCCCTCCTTTCTGCACGACCTTCCCTTCCTCCACCTCCCTCCTTTCTGCACGACCTTCCCTTCCTCCACCTCCCTCCTTTCTGCACGACCTTCCCTTCCTCCACCTCCCTCCTTTCTGCACACGCGAGTTAGCAACTGGCCATCACTTCGTCTGGGTTGGGATTTAACCTCTGGGGAGGTTCTCAGTCCATTCAGGCTGCTACGAGAGAACACCACAGACCAAGTGGCTTATAAACACACAGATTTATTTCTCCCTGGTCTGGAGGATGGAGCCCGGCCAGGGATCTCTCTTCTGAGCTGCAGGCGACTCGTGTCTTCACCTGTAGGGGGAGTGAGGGAGCTTGGCGGGGTCTCTCTTGTAAGAATACTAGTCCCGTTGGGGGTGGGAGTCCTGAAAGTACCCGCTCTTGATACCACACTTTGGAGGTTAGAGTTTGAATGCATGAATTTGGGGGGATGCTAACATTCAGATCACAGCCCATGGAGACTTGTGTCATATTTCCACTGAAGCTCCTTGTAAAGGAGATGTAGACAATGTGGAGGGTAGGAAGGAAGTGTCCTGTGAAGCTACAGAAAGTCCTCAACCTGAGATCCGTCTCCATGGAAACAGAATTTTAAATAAATACTCCATTTTTTTCCTTCACCTTTTCATTCAGGAAATTTGTGATGTTGGTCTAAAGACAAGAATGGACAAAATAAGGGCTCAGTGATATGAAGATGATGACAATAATGGTGATGGTGATTATGATGGTCTTGTTCTGATGGGCAGGACCCTGCTCAGTAAATCTTTAATTCAATTTTCTGTTGATGGGTGGGGCTGTGTTCTCTCTCTGCTGTTTGGCTTGAGGCCAAACTATGGTAAGGATAAAGATGGTAATGGTGATCTCCTTCAAAAGGACTTACAACAAAGGTCCATCTAATCAAAGCTCTGGTTTTTCCAGCAGTCATGTATGGATGTGCAAGTTGGATCATAAAGAAAGCTGAGCACTGAAGAATTGATGCTTTTGAACTGTGGTGTTGGAAAAGACTCTTGAGAGTCCCTTGGGCTGCAAGGAGATCCAACCAGTCCATCCTAAAGGAAATTTCAGTCCTGGGTGTTCATTGGAGGGACTGATGCTATAGCTAAAACTCCAATACTTTGGCCACCTGATGCGAAGAACTGACTCATTGGAAAAGACCCTGATGCTGGGAAAGATTGAGGGCAGGAGGAGAAGGGGATGACAGAGGATGAGATGGTTGGACGGCATCACCGACTTGATGGACGTGAGTTTGAGCAGCTCTGGGAAATAGGGAAAGACAGGGCAGCCTGACGTGCTGCAGTCCACGGGGTCGCAAAGGGTCAGACACGACTGAGCAACTGAACTGAAATTGAACTGAACTGACTGTGGACTTTAACCACATCTGCAAATACCTTCACAGCAAAATCTACATTTGCATTTGACTGAACAGCTAGAATCTATAGCCTGGCCAAGACGACACCTAACACTGGCCATCACGACAGACCCCAGGTTCAGCCAAAGACGAGCTGTTTCACACACTTCATCAGAGTCAGAACAGTCAAGGCACTATCTTTGGTGGCCCAACTGTCTCCCCGACCAGCCCCTCGAGGCTGAGGTTTGCACCTGGGTCTTCCCTCCACCCTAGGAGGTGAGGGGTTCCAGGAGACGCTGCTGCCCTCAAATGTGCGGGTGGCACCTGCCAGGCCCAGAGCTCTGGGCAGGGCCCTGGTACTCACAGCAAATCGGGAGAAGCTCAGGTCTCTTAATTTGCCTTAACCGCCCCGTTCCCTGCTAAGGGTGGGCCGTATTCCCAGGTGCCCTGTGGCACCACTCCATCCAGACTCTCTGAGCTCCAATGGTCTCTCTTTCCGCCCATCCCTCCATCAAAACGTACCTGCCCGGTCCCGTCCCTGAGACCTGGCTCAGTGGTGGCTGATGCAGAGCCCCCGTGAGCCCTTCCCACCCACTTTCCAACTTGCAGTCCCCTCAGTGCAGCATCTGCCTTCTCGGTGGAGCTTCAGGGTCCTGACCCACAGGGCAGCCGGACTCAGAGCTGAAACCGAGCAGGACCCCAGAAGGCCTTCCCAGGAACAGAGCCTCGCCCCCTCTCCTGTTTGTAGACAAGCTTCAGCCGCCTAGGCCTTCCTCGAATTCCAAAGAGCAAATGCAATCAAATGGTGAGAAAATGCTGCAACAAAGGAACAGAGCCAAGCAAGACAAAAAACAAAAAATTTAGCTGTAAAAACAAAGTGTAGGACCTTTCGTTCCTCTGTAAAGGCTGCAGATAACATCCTGAGCTGCGTCCTTGAGCTATTCTGCAGATGCTGAAACCCTCCAGGGGAAAGAAGTGAACTGCAGGCTGCCCGCCAGCCTGCAGACCCCAGACTGTTTGGAACCCGAAGGTGATGGCTGAGATTCCCGTGGAAACACCTGGCTACCTCTTCATCAACCAATCAGAGAATTGTGCACAAGCTGATCCATACTCCAGGATCCCCTTCCTCAGATTACCTTTAAAAGCCCTTCCCTGAAACCCATCGGGGAGTCCAGGTCTTTTGAACATGAGCTGCCTGTTCGTCTGTCGGTTGAAAAAAAACAAGCCAAACTCTGTGCTGAACTGGTAATCCCGGGAAGGAGTAAGGGTGAGCTGATCCCAGCTCTCTCGTTCAACCACACTCGCACTGAATAACCACCCACGGAGGGCCCGGTCTGGGCCAGACACCCTCAGGGCCCCAGCGTCTACACAGCAGTGTTGACCTCGGGGCCTACACCGACACATCACAGAACTGTGTCTGCTGGCTTCCCTCCAGGAGGGGCAGAGACAGACCCCAACCATGTGGTGAGGAGCGGGCTGGAGAGGAGCAGACGGGGGCATCAGGGCAAGTTCTTAAAGGGCGGGGCATCTGGGCCAGGGGCTTAGCCAGGTGAAGACATAGGAGTGTTCTCAGCAAAGCGGAGAGAGTGCCCACAAGAAACTGTCCGAGAGGCTTGATATCCAAAGTTGGGAAGGGTCTTGCTTTAAAGGGCTCCTTCAGCTGTGGTGCCGAAGGTGGGCTGGAGGGGCGCAGGCGAACCCCCAAGCTGGTGAGAAGTGACCTTACCTGGCTGGTGAGAAGAAAGGGCCTGAGAGCTGGCGGGGAAAGAAAGTCATGAGTCCCATTTCACAGATGAGAGAACTGAGGCCAGCAGGACCCCCTTCCACACACACACCCTCCTGGCTTCCTTTCCATCGTATCTGCTCTGGGACATGTCATTTCTCTCTATATACATCAAGAAGGCCTGGCTCTCTGAAAACCTTCTGGAGACTTGAAGTTCTTTCCTGGAACCTGCTTTCTGCCTCCTCACAGAACCCAGTGGCCACCCCCGCCCCAGGGTGAGAAGGGATGCCGGGACTCCACCCAGCCTTTAGGCTGCAAAGTGCTTCTGCCTCCTGACCCTGAAGCCCAGTCTATCAGGGAGAAACGCTCAGCAAGTTTCAAAGGGATGAAAAATACTCAGAAAATCCGGCAGTAAACAAAGTGGAATGAGAGAGAGAGAGATACAAACATACAAAGGCCAGTAGTGCAACTGTAGGAAACATTGTCCCAACTTCCTAATGAACAAAGTTACACAAGGAAAAAGGAAAGACCGCTTCCTCATCATTGGTTGGGAAAATCGCTTCGCAGAGGGATGGGGAAACCATCCACCAGAGGTTAAAAAGAGACTTTGTCCTTGGCACAGAAATCCAGGCTTTTAGCGCCAGGAGACGGTGGTGTGGCTTCAGAGGTGTGGACACGCAGAGGTCCAGGGCCGTTCACCACACGGACCTGGAGATGCTCCTTTCCACATAAGCGGAGGCCAGAAGCCAGAAAACCATGGTGTGGGTTGACACGGCTCTGGGAATCTGTCCAGGCTTCTCACTGCGTTCACAGAAAGAAAAGATATGGGATCGCGTATCACACACTATGGTAGGATTTCACTGTGAACCTAGGTCCGTGTGCGTGGGTGTACGTGGAGGTGTGGGGGGGGTGATTTGTGTGAACCCAGAAAACACTGACATGAGGTGCACCGAAAGTTTCCACATTGATTTCTCTAGGAACCGGACGTGGTCTGATTTTTTAAAAATCCTTTCTAATCGCCTATACATTTCCTTTTACTTCTTATTTTTTAAAAATTCTATTAAAAAAAAAATGCTCTTTTCAAAACAATTCTTTACAAAGTCACGCACAGAGAAACCTCAGGAGAAGATGCATCCATTCTTTTATCGCCTTCATTGAAGCACAGCTTGAGGTCGCTGTGCAGACCTGCCCTGGGGGTGGGAGGGGCTCCAAGAATTGGGCACTTCTGAAAATTCAGACCACAGAGTTTGGGCTGGGTGAGGGTTGGGATGGCCTGGAAATGAGCAGGGCCCTGGGGTGACTCCTGTGAGGATGGGTGAGTGGGACTTCATGTAAACAAGGGGGCTTCCAGGTCCTGTTTAGTTATGTGTTTGCTGCCTGCACTGCCTAAGAAATCGTTGGTGCTAAGTCGTGTCTGACTCTGTGACCCCATGGACTGCAGCACTCCAGGCTTCCCTGTCCTTCACCATCTCCCAGAGCTTGCTCAAACTCATGTTCATTCAGTCAGTGATGCCATCCAACCAGCTCATCCTCTGTCGTCCCCTTCTCCTCTTGCCTTCAATCTTTCCCAACATCAGGGTCTGTTTACAATGAGTCGGCTCTTTGCGTCATGTGGCCAAAGTATTGGAGCTTCAGCATCAGTCCTTTCCATGAACATTCAGGACTGATTTCCTTTAGGATTGATTAGTTTGATCTCCTTGCAGTCCAAGGGACTCTTAAGAGACTTCTCCAGCTCCACAGTTTGAAAGCATCAATTCTTTGGCACTCAGCCTTCTTTATGGTCCAGCTCTCACATCCATGCATGACTACTGGAAAAAACATCGCTCATATCCTAATCATCCCTATCTCAGTGATGAGAAGTCCACGCAGCGCTTAGCTGGGTCCTGGGCTCAGAGTCTCATGCAGCCAGAATGTGGTCCCTCTGGAACACAGGGTCCTCTTCTGAGCTCACAGGGTTGTGGACCAGAGGGCTCACTCTCCATCCTGGCCACGTGGTCCTCCACCTCCAGAGCTGGTTACACAGAACATCCCTCCCAGAGAAGCCCTCTCTTCAGGAGGAGCCCTGATTAGGTCAGGCCCAGCTAGGTGCACCTCGTTTCTTGAAGTCAGGAGTGAAATCCCATCAGATTCATGGTCCGGCCCACATTCCAGGGGAGTTGATGATCTCGGCGTGCACACAAGGGGCGGGATCTTGGGGCCACCTCAGGACTCTGCCTTCTGCACCCACCGCTCCCGCATGCAGCCTCATCTTCACCCTGAGCACTGGGCAGGGACCACAGCCCCCAGAGGAACCTGCCCAAGTTCTCAGCCACTTAGGCACGATCAGCAGGGCTGTGGACAGTGCTCATCTTTAGCCCGGCCCTGCAGCACTGGCTGCTTCCCTGCCTCCACGCAGCTGCCTCCAGTGCCGACCTGGGAGGTCAGGGCCAGGAGGCCAGAAGGCAGTGTAATTGCAGGAACCTGGGCCCTGGGCCCCGGCTGAGGAGGACATGGTCCAAGATCCTCACTGTGGGCCACCTGCACCCCTGAGACCACATTGACTGTCTGGAAGGCTCCCAGAACCCTTCCTCTCCCATTTTTCAAGAGCAGGAGGCCCTCCTGGAAGGGGCGGCTAATGCAGGAAACAGCTGGTCTGGAGGCTTGGCCCCGCTGGACAGCTGAGGTGGCAGCCTGGCCTGGCTCCCTGGGGCTCACTCCAGCCCAGCTGCCCTGGAATCTGGGCCAGGCCCTAGTTCTGCGGTTTTGGATGTCACGGCGTGCCCTTGGCCTTGGCCCATAAAACGATCCCGTCCTCGTTTTATGAGCAGGACACGGGGGCCTGAGGGTCTTTTCCTTACGTGCACTTCTCTCAATCCTCACCACCACCCTGGAAGAAGGGACTCGTCCCCTTTCAAGCATCAGAAAGCAGAACCCCTGGGGGCGATGGGGAGAGTGGAGGCCTCTGGAGAGTTACTGGTGAGTATCGGGGTCTCACTTGCGGTCAGGCACTGCCCCCAGCTGGCCACAGCTAGGCCTGGGGCAGAGAGCAGAGGCACCATGGCTCCCACCTTCAGGCACTAACAGCAGAAATGCTGGCGCAGCTGAGGGGGCTGAGGCGCCAGGCCCCTCCACCAGCAGCAGGTTTGCCAAAGAGCAGCCCCAGACTTCACTGGCCACTTGAGGACCTCTCTGTGCATCACTTGGAGGTAAAAGGCACCCCAGCTTGACAGATCCAGTTCCCTGCTGGCCAGATAGACCTCGTCCTCTGCGTTTCCTGGAGACCACCCCACCTCTAGGAGTGGAGACTCCCAGAAGTCTGCCTCTGCTCACTTCCCACCGGCTTGGGCCCAGCCAAGAGTGGACTTGATGGGCAGGACTTCTCAGCTGAGCCCTGACCCTCAGCCTCCCACCTCCCCTGCATGGCTCCTTCCCCGGTGGCCACCACTGAGGCTCCCCCTGAGTCTCCCCTGAGTCCCTCCCATCCAGGGTAGCCCCGTCCTCCCACCACTCCCAAATCCTCAGAGCACCGGTGACTCCTCCCACTCCCTTCTCCTTGGACATCAGCTTTCACTTGAATGCCTCTAAGCACGGGGAACTCACTCACGTATAAGGGAGATCAGCCCCTAATTTGAATGTTTTGGAACTTCTTCCTCTTATCCTCAAGTCTTTGCACATGCCAGGTCCTCTGCCAGTCCATTCCAGGTTCCACTGTTCAGGCTGGCTCTGACCTTCTTCAGGTCTCACCTCCAGGAAATCACAGACCCTTCCTCAGCCTGGAGGAGGCGGGCCAACAATCCCATGCATCCCACCCCCTGTCCTGTAACTGCTAGGTAATCACCTGCTCACATGAGGCTCCCCACTAAACTCTGGGCACAGGCTTCATATCTTAACAGCACCACGCCCCATACAAGGCTCCAAGCTGCCCCACCAACCCCAATCATTAATTCAAATTCTCCCTGTGAGAGCCACACAGAAAGTCTCAAGTTTTGATTCCCAAGCAGAAAATAGCCAGCTTCCCTGCATGCACACCCCTCCCCTTCCCAGAGAAACTGGCATTCATAAGGCAGGAGCTGAGCATGGCTGGCCACCAGCAAGGCAGTCTTCCCAATAAAAGAACTAAGTGGACATACACCACCCCCCTTTCATAGACAGGGCAGTTGTGTCTCAGTTTTTACTTGATAATGAAGTCAAAGCACTAATTAGGATTTTGCTTAGCTGCATAAGAGAGAAACCCATGTCAATGGCTCAACAAGAGAGAGGTTTCATCTCTCCCATATGAAAGTCCAGAGGGAAGAAAAATCAAGGGCAGTAGGCAGCTCCATGGTCATCATGGACCCAAGCACCGTCCTTTGGTTTGCTGTCCTTAGAGAATGACTTACATCCTCAAGATCACCTCCTGGCCCAAAATGACTGTTGGAGCTCCAGCCATCACATTCAGTTTCCAGGCAGAAAGCAGAAAGAAGAAGAAAGGAAGGAAAGAGGATATAGACAAATCACCTGTACCCTTTTAAAATTTATTTATTTTTGTCTATGCTGGGTCTTTATTGTTGTGCCGGCTTTTCTTTAGTTGCAGAGAGCAGGGGTTACTCTCTAGCTGTGGTGCACAAGCTTCTCATCGTGGTGGCTTCTCTTGGTGCAGAGCATGGGTTCTAGGGTGTGAGGGTTCAGTAGCTATGGCATGTGGGCTCAGTAGTTGCCAAAACTGGGCTCTAGAGCACAGGCTCAATAGCTGTGTCATGTGGCTTTGTTACTCCAAAACACGTGGGATCTTCCCAGATTAGGAATCTAACCCGTGTCTCCTGCATTGGCAGGTGGATTCTTTACCACTGAGCCACCAGGGAAGCCCCAGCCTGTACCCTTCTAAGATTTCCCAGTAGCCACATTCAGCGACCTGCACTACCGCTCTTTGACCACCTTGGGTTACAAAGGAAGCTAGGAAATGGAGTGTTTTGCTAGTGTGTCGTTACTACAAAGGAAGCTAGGAAATGGAGTGTTTTGCTAGTGTGTCGTTACTACAAAGGAAGCTAGGAAATGGAGTGTTTTGCTAGTGTGTCACCACTGTGCTGGGCACTTGCTGCTTTGCTCCCAGTCTCACTCCTGCCTTGTGTGATGGGAACATTTCTCAGGTTCCCAAGCCAGGAGGCCTCTAAGTGGGCTCCGGCAGTGGGAAATATGGAGCGGGGAGGGGTAGGTGGAGAAGCAAACTCTCTGCTAGTCTGGTTTCACTCAGTGTCTGGGCACCTGCAGTGACGGCCGTGATAGCCTCAGCAGTGGTTTGCACATGTCAAGGCAGCACTTCTTGGGTGGACCCAGAGCTGGCTGTGATGGCATCTCCACTGTGGACACAGACTCGGGGCTCCGTCCATCCTCTGATCCCGGGCATCACCTCCTTCTCCCCAGCTCCTATAACCCTTCCAACACTGTGGCCAGCAGCTTGCACTCAGTTCCTTCTGTTTGAATACCTGATGGGCTTCTGTTTTCCAGACCAGGGAATTATAGATCAGCTTCTCAGGGCAGCTGAGGTTGTTTTAGGTGCAGACAGCTACAAACAAGGGCTTACAATGAAATTAGAAAACCCAAGTGTTTCTGCATGCCTGGGACCTCAGGGAACCAGGAAAGCCCAGAGACATCACAGAGAGGAAGGAACTTAGATCCTGACACCATAACATTGCTTCTGAACCCCCGGCTCACCCCCAGACTGCATGTATGTAGATCTGATCTACATCAAATGGTAGGTGACTGAGAATGGTAATGGTGGTAGCTGAGATGGACAGTGAAAAAGCTGGATTAAAACTCAAAACTCAAAAAACAAAGATCGTGGCATCCGGTCCCATCACTTCATGGCAAATAGATGGAGAAACAATGGAAACAGTGACAGACTTTATTTTCTTGGGCTCCAGAATCACTGTGGAAACTGACCACAGCCATGAAATTAAAAGACACATACTCCTTGGAAGGAAAGCTATGACAAACTTAGACAGCATATTCAAAAGCAGACCTGTCACTTTGCTGACAAAGATCTATATAGTCAAAACTATGGTTTTTCCAGTATGTGTGGATGTGAGAGTTAGACCATAAAGAAGGCTGAGCACCGAAGAATTGATGCTTTTGAACTGTGGTGCTGGAGAAGACTCTTGAGACTCCCTTGGATGGCAAGGAGATCCAACCAGTCCATCCTAAAGGAAAACAGTCCTGAGTATTCATTGGAAGGACTGATGCTGAAGCTGAAGCTCCAATACTTTGGCCAACTGATGCAAAGAACTGACTTATTGGAAAAGACCCTGATGCTGGGAAAGATTGAAGGCAGGAGGAGAAGGGGATGACAGAGGATGAGCTGGCTGGATGGCATCACAGATTCAATGGACATGAGTTTGAGCAAACTGCAGGAGTAGGTGATGGACAGGGAAGCCTGGCATGCTGCAGTCCACGGGGTCGCAAAAAGTCAGACACCACTGAGCAACTGAACTGACTCACTGACTGCCTCTCAGGTCCTAGATTGGCCACTGAGTGGTGCACACACAGGATAAGCCACTGCAAAGACTGAAAACAGAACTGATGTTAAGACCATGACCTACAGAAAGCTGGTGGATTCTTGTGAGCTGGACCCAGCTGCGTCCATTGCCTGCCAGAACAAAATTATCAACATTCTGTATAGGATTTAAACAAGACCCAGAGTCTCATAACATAGTATTCTAAATGTCCAGGATATAATCCAGAATTACTTGGCATATGAAGAACCAGGAAAATTTCATCTTGCCTAGGAAGAGACAACCAACAGATTATGAAGATTCTAAGATGCCATAACTGTCTGATTAAAACTTCAAAGCAAGTATTGCAAAAAATAACTCAAGAAGGAAAGATGAACACTACTGAAGTGAAAGGAAAGAATACAAATCTAGACAAAGAAATAGAAGATATAGAGAAGAACTAGATGAAAATATTAGAGCTGAAAGAAATATTTGCAAAATAAAGAACTCATTGCATGTGCTCAATAGCAGAATGGACATGATGGGAGAATAAGTGAGCGAACCTGATGATAGAGGAATAAAAATTATCCAATTTGGACAAAAGAGACAAAAGAGATTTTTAAATGACGATAAAATCCAATTTTCTTCCATGATGAAATCACTTAACGAGCTGGGACAGAACCTGATTAAGGACGTGTCCAAAACAAGCATGGCTATCATAATGCTCAGTGGTGAAGACTGAATGCTTTTCCCTCAGATCAGCAACAAAGCAAGAGCATCACTTTTACTGAACATCATCCTAGAGGTTCTAGCCAGGGCAGTCAGGCAGGAAAAAGATAAAAGGCATCCAGATTGTAAAAGAAGAAGTAAAACTATCTCCATTCATGTATGACATGATCTTATATACAGAAAATCCCAAGAATCCACAAAATGTCTATTAGAGTAAATAGAAAGCTGAGCAAGGTTGTAGGATATGCCACCAACATACAAAACTTAGTTGTATTCTTATACACTAGCCATGGACAATCCAAAAAAATAATTCCTTCAATAGCAACAAAAATAATAAAATACTTCAGAAAAAATTTAAACAAACCACAGAACAGTGTTGAAAGATATTAAAGACCTGTATAAATGTGAAGACATCTTGTGTTCATAGACTGAAAGGCTTAATATCTTAGGCAATACTCCCCCAAATGATCTACAGATTCAGTGCAATCACCACCGAAATTTCAATTGTCTGTTTTGCAAAAATGGATACACTAATCCTGAAACTCATTGAAAGGGAGGCCAAGTAGCCAAAACAACCTTTAAAAAAATTTAAAAATTGAGGGAGGCACACTTCCCAACTTCAAAACTTACAACCAAGCTAGTGCCTTTGAGACAGGGTGGTATTGGCATGAAGGTAAAGACACAGATCACTGGAATAAGATTGATAGACCAGAAATAATCTGTACAGTTACATCCAACTGATTTTCTACAGGGACATTGAGGCCATTCAATGGAGGGTGGGGGGAAGAACAGTCTTTTTAACAGATAGTGGAGGAATAATTGTATAGCCAGATGCAAAAGGTAATTTAGAGCCCTACCTCACACTCTATATGAAAACTATCTCAAAATTAACACAAAGACCTCAATGTAAGAGCTATTAGTAAAATTACAAAACTCTTAGAAGGAAATAAAGATATAAAACTTTGTGACCTCAGATCTGGCAATCATTTCTTAGCTATGAAACCAAAAGGATAATCAATCAAAGAAAAAAATATATACTGGACTCCATCAAAATTAAAAATTTTTGATGCCAAGGACATTCTCAAGAAAGTGAAAAGGCAGCACACAGAATGGGATGACATATTAGCAAATCATGTATCTGTTGACTGTCTGGTGTCCAGTGTATAACAATAAAACTCAAATAATCAACTTTAAAATGAGCAAAGGGTCTGAATAGACATTTATCCAAAGAGATACACAAATAGCCAACAGATACATAAAAAGACGCCCCATCAGAACCACAATGAGAAAAAAACCCAATGAGACACCACGTCACACCCACTAGAATGGCTGTTATCAAACACAGAAGTAACAAGTGCTGGTGAGGATGTGGGGAACCCGAGCACTTGCGCGTTGTGGGTGGGGATGTAAACTGTGCAGCTGCTGTGGGAGACGGTTCATCGGTGCCTTCAAAGTTCAACGTGGGATTTTCATGTGACCCAGCGATTCCACTCCTAAGACACAAGAAAAATGAAGGGAATAAGAGAAATAAAAACGTAGGTCACACAACTTGTACATAAGTGTTCATAGCAGCACTAGTCACAGCAGCCAAAAAGTGGAAACTGCTCAAATGTCCATCAACTAATGATACTTTTTAAAAATCAAGATTTCTACTTCAGTACTTGTGATTGGTCTGTTTGTATTTATTTCTTCCTGGTTCAGTCTTGGCAGTTTGTATCTTCTTAAGAGTGTGTCCATCTCTTCTAGGCGGTCATTTTATTGGCATATAGTTTCCTCGCCGTAGTCCCTTATGATTCTTTGTACTGCTGTAACTTCTCCTTTTTCATTTCTAGTTTTATTGATTTGAACCCTCTCCTTTTTTTTCTCGATGAGTTTGGCTAAAAGTTTATCAATTTTTTTATCGTCTCAAAGAACCAGCTTTTAATTTCATTGAACTTTACTATTGTTTCATTGATTTCTGCTTTGATCTTTATTATTTCTTCCTTTCTACTAACTTTGAGTTTTGTTTGTTCCTCTTTCTCTAGTTGCTTTGGGTACAAGGTTTAGTTGTTTATTTGAGATTTTTGTTGTTTCCTGAGGTAAGATTGTATTATTATAAACTTCCCTCTTGAAATTGCCTTTGCCATGTTCTATAGGTTTTGGATCACTGTGTTTTCATGGTCATTTGTCTCTAGGTATTTTTTTTTAATCTCCTCTTTGATTTCATCAGTGATGCATTGATTGTTTAGCAACATATTGCTTAGCCTCCATGTGTTTGCATTTTTTACATCTTCTTTTCCTGTAATTGATTTCTAATCTCATAGCATTGTAGTCAGAAAAGATGCTTGCTATGATTTCAGTTTTCTTAAATTTACCAAGACTTGTTTTGTGGCCTAGCATGTGGTCTATCCTGGAGAACATTCCCTGTGCCCTTGAGAAGAAAGTATATTCTCCTATTTTTGGATGGATTGTCCTGTGATTATCCATTAAGTCTGCATGGTCTACTGTGTCATTAATGCTTGTTTTTCCTTGTTACGTTTCTGTCTGAGTGATCTGTCCATTGGTGTCAGTGGGTGTTGAAGTCCCCCACTATCACCGTTGGTTACTGTTACTGTCAGTCTCCCCGTTTACGGCCGTTAGCATTTGCCTTATATATTGAAGTGCTCTTTTGTTGGGTGCATACATATTTAGATTTTTAAGTGTGGTCTCTTCATACAATAATGCAAGATCATTCAGCCATTAAAAGAAACAACGCACTCACACCAGCTACAATACAAGTGAATCTTTGGAAACACGATCTCAGTGCCTGTGGGCTACAGCCCATGGGGCTGCAAGGAGCTGGACACAGTTTAGCAACTGAACAACAGCAACAGCAAAGTAAAAGCAGTCAGACACAAAAGCCTTATATTATATGATTTCACTTATAAATCTCCATAAGAGGAAATCCACAGAGATAGAAAGCAGACTGGGGGTGTCAGGGGATGAGGAAGAGGGGGCATGACCATTGGCGGATGTGTGGTTTCCTTTGGGGAATCACTGGAACTAGATTACAGTGATGATTGTATAACATTGTGAATATACTCAAAACCACCTAACTGTGCAGGAAAATGGTTAACATGGTGACTTTTGTGTTATGTGAATTATATCTCAATTAAAAAATTCAATTTAAAAAAGGAAAAAATGCACAAAGTTTCACAGACCTATGAGGAAATAAAATAAGGTGAAATGCTTGTGTCATCAGAGTCCTAGGAGGAGAGGAGGAAGGGGGAAGTGCAGAAAAAAAATGTCAAGAAATAGTTGTTGAAAACTCCCCAAATTTGGCAAAAAACACAAGCTTGAGACAACCCAAATGTCCTCCAGGGGTAAAGAGATGAAGAGCGAGGCTGCATCTGTATGAGGGACCACCACCCAGCACACGAAGGGACGTCTCACCGACACAGGCAAGTGGTCTCCAAGGCATGGTGCTGAGGAAGGAAGTCCTCCAGGTCTCCCTGTCCCCTTGCGTTTCTTTCATAGTTGCTGCTTGGAGGCCTGTGTCGGATAATCCCGGTGTCTTATTCTATTTTATAAGACATTCTGGAAAAGATGTGAGGTGGTGATGGAGAGCAGGTCACTGGTTGCCAGAGCTCACGACTGGGGGAGACCACAGGCAGCTCTGCAGTGGCTGACTGGACCACAGGGCCGAGGAGAGGGAATACCAGCTCCCAAGAGGGGAGGGTCCTGACAGTTGACTTCTGATGTGTGGGCACCACACGGATCAAGGAAGGAGCTGGGGGGCACATGGAGCGGCCAGCGCCAGCTCCCCAAGGAGCCACAGGGAGATACAGAAGCAGGAGGTGCCAAGACTCCGGTGCCTGGGGAATGAGACCGTCACACTCACTGCCTGTCCCCACCTGCACCCCCTCCCCTCGCGCTCAGCCAGGCGGCCACCCGGACCCGTCAGCTCGTGTCTCAGCTCGTGGCCACTAAACGTGTCTTCAGAAAGGAGATGTTTGGCGCTGAGATGAAAGTGCTGTGTCTGGTTTCCTGGGCAGTGTTCTTTCTCTCTGAGCAGCGGGTAAAGGGGAAGCGTCCTGCAGCGGTCGTGTCTAAGTCTCAGTGGGATGTGCTGGTTGTTTACTCCTGAGGCTGACATGGGCAGCGAGCCTGCTGGGTGTCCCCCAGTAAGTCAGCAGGGGTTGGGGGTGGGGGTTCACTGAAGACTGAAGTCCCAGCCCAGGGCCGTGGGCCCTGCAGTTCCACACAAGCAGGATGAGTGAGGGTCTGCACTCTGAGCTCAACTCCAGCCTGATCCCGGCCCTCCCCAGACACGCACCCTGCCGGAGCCCCTCCCCAGCCAGCTCCAGAGGCCTCCCCAGCCCTCACACCCCAGGAACACAATCCTTCTTTCCTCTTAAACTGGGAATATTTGAGATTCCACACAATGCCCCATTGAACTTTTCCAGAAATTATTTCCTGAGCAGCAAATTCTTGAGCCTCTTTTGAAATGCATTTTCCGTCTGTCCTGCTTTCTCTGCCGCCCTTTGCCTCTCCCGTGGCCCAGAAAATTCTCTGGTTCACGGGAAGGCCTGTGTCCTTTTGAGCAGGGTTCCCTGGAAGGGTCTGATTTGAGAGGCCGTGAGTTTTCAACCTCCGTGGGTCCCACGAGCCTCCATGGAGACAGAGTCTGAATCTTGTGTCCCTTCGGGAAAGACCTCCCCCGAGAAGCCCTCCTGACCAGCACTCCAGCCCCGGGGGCAGCACCCAGGCGAGCTGTCTGTGGGGAAGAACCACCCCATCCCAAGCTGGACCCTACAGGTCCTGCTGCGCGTGTGCGTGGAGCCACACTTCTGGGCTCGGCCACGGGAACGGGTGTGTCTGCATCAGGATGCCATTCGGTGAGCACCTGCTGCTGGGCAAACTGCAACCAAGTCTCCCAATACTTGCCAGGGACACGGGACAAGCGTTCACAGCCCCTGGAGTGAACTGTACGGAATCGCCCCCTGGGGTCTCTCAGCTCTGCTGTGTCCTGATCCCAGAGTGAGTCACCCCAGGGAGCGAGGGCGCCACGACCTGCGCTGATGGCGAGGGAGATGGGAGGGAGGTTCAGAAGGGGAGGCTGTATGTACACCTATGGCTGATTCACGGCGAGATGTGACAGAAAAGAGTGACATTCTGAAGAGCAATTATCCTTCAATAAAAAAATAAATTAAAAAACGAGATGAGCAAAAAAAAAAAAAAAGAACACATGAGCGCACGTGAGCCACGAGTGAGCAGGAGAAGGAGCCGGTGCAGGGGAGGAGGGAGGCGCTGGGCGCCGTGAGCGCTGGGCGCTGCGCTGCCGGGTCAGGAGCAGTGTGAACGCCCCTCCCTGTGTGTCTGCGCCCCGCCACGCCGCACTGCACATCACTGTGCTCCCTTATGGTCTGCGCGTCCCCTCCTCTAATCCGAGATCTCCTGGGTGTTCTGCTCAGTGTCTTGGAGTCTGGCCCGCATAAGTGATCTTTATGGCTGTGGTGCTGACTGTGGGTGCTATACTCATCTCTTTTCTTGTCTGTCTCCCCCAGTAGACGGAGCGCTTCCTGCGGGTAGGAACTGGATCTGCCCCATAAAGGGTGTGGCTTGCGTTTGCTGAACAGAACACAGCCTGGCATCCCGGGACAAATGAGAGGACGTGGCCCCGGACATCCTAGTGGGGAGGAGATGGTTAAAAGGAAGAGCGGCCTGGGGCTGGCTGGGAATGGGGCTCCAGCCCACGTGGCCACCCGACTCCTTCCAGAGAGTCTCTTCACAGTGAAAACTCGCCCTGGCGCCCTCCCCGCTGGAGGCATGGCCCTGGAGAGACTTCTCCAGATGGCCCGCAGGCACTGCTGCTACGTTCCTGCTGAGACCGCTCTCCACCCACAGCGGCCGCCCTGAGCCCGGCGCAGAGGGTGGCCTGCCCGCTGCCCCCTTGTTTCCTGCCCTCCAGCCCCACCATGCCCGTCGGCCCACCGGGGACACAGGGTCGGCATGGAGACCCAGGACGTTGACGTCTTCTCCTGTACTTAAGGGCAAAACGGGAAAGCTGAAGAGTTTCAAACTCACCGGTCCTTTCAACAAGACCTCCCTGTCCTCTCTGCGTCCATCCTGTGATAGGAGCGGGGCGAGAGAGCATGGAGACCGGCCCCCGCCCTCCATGCGGCAGAGCCCACCCGCGTCCTGGGCCAAGACCCCATTGCTAAGAGAGGAGCTGACAGCCTCCAGGGGGGCCAGACCCAGAGGCTCACAGAGACAGGGCACAGGGCAGCCCTGTCCAGCCCCAGAGGATCTGTCCTCACCACTCTGCATGTCCATACCGAGCTACCCACCTGCCTTCAACCAAACCCGGCTCTTCATGTCAAAGGGTAGTTCCCAGCAGAGCCCAGGTGTGGCAGCAGAGTGTCCTTTCATCCATTCCTCCATCTGTTCATTCATTCGTTCATTCATCCATCTCTCTGCGCTTCCATTTCTTCGCCTGAAAAATGAGGACAATGATCGTGCCTCCTCACAGGGATGGCGTGTGGATTCCCTCCAGGAGAAAGGAGGTCTTCACAGCTGTGCTTGTCTGCTCTGCCCAAGACCGGAGCCAGCCGGGCACAAAGAAATCTGGCAGATGGGGCTGGGAATAAAGCTTCAGCTTTATCACTTCATAGCAAAGAGCAGAGACATCACTTTGCCAACAAAGGTCCGTCTAGTCAAGGTTATGGCTTTTCCAATGGTCATGTATGGATGTGAGAGTTGGACCATAAAGAAAGCTGAGTGCCAAAGAATTGATACTTTTGAACTGTGGTGTTGGAGAAGATTCTTGAGAGTCCCTTGGATGGCAAGGAGATCCAAGCAGTCCATCCTAGAGGAAATCAGTCCTGAATATTCATTGGAAGGACTGATGCTGAAGCTGAAGCTCCAGTACTTTAGCCACCTGATGCGAAGAACGGACTCATTGCAAAAGACTTTGATGCTGGGAAAGATTGAAGGCAGGAGGAGAAGGGGACAACAGAGGATGAGATGGTTGGATGGCATCACCGACTCGATGGACATGAGTTTGAGTAAACCCCGGGAGTTGGTGATGCATAGGGAACCCTGGTGTGCTGTGGTCCATGGGGTCGCAAACAGTTGGACACGACTGAGCGACTGATCCAAACTGATCACTTCAAACAAACAAAGCTGGATTCAGAAGAACACAGCTGGGATGGGCAGCAAGAGGGGCTTCCTAATGCCAGCCACCACCACTAGGCATCACTGGGCCAGGGGCAGCAATGACCTCTGCAGGCCTGCCTGCAGGGCTGCCCCCAAACGCGGCCACAGGGAGGGGACGCGTCTGACCACGCTGCGAGCTTAGAGGGGACTGAGGGTGGAGGCGCTCGTACCCAGCCTGCTCCCCCAGCAGGGGCAGAGCTCCCCACTCCGGGAGGGTTTAGGAAAAACCCTCTCTAAGGACACTGTGCGTGCTTAGTTGCTCAGTCGTGTCTGACTCTTGCGACCCCGTAGACTATAACCTGCCAGGCTCCTCTGTCCATGGGATTCTCCAGGCAAGACTACTGGAGTGGGCTGCCATTTCGGGAAACTGCTTTCGGCCACCCGCACTCCATCCAAGCAGGGTTGATGTTGACACAAAGTGCTTGGACAGCGCCAGGTGTGGAGAAGGTGCACAGTGACCCCTGGCTGTTAGGATTCTTACCACTACTATTTGCTGAGCCGCTGAGATGTGCCAGGCCCAGGCCGGGTGCTGAGGCTGCAGAAGTGAGCAGGGCATGGTCCTGCCCGCCTGAGCCTCCAGCCCAGCCTCGTGAGCCTTGGGGTCTGGGTGAGGCAACGACTTGCCTACACCTGCTTCTTCTGGGGCTTGTTGAAAGGCTGCCGCAAGATACCATGTTGTATGTGCGTGTGTGTGTGTGTGTGTGCCTGTGTGTGCCTGCACGCACACATGGCTCAGTTGCTCAGTCATGTCTGACTCTTGTGACTCCAAGGATTGGGGCCTGCTAGGCTCCTCTGTCTAGGGGATTATCCTGGCAGGAATACCTGAGTGGGTTGCCATTTCCTCCTCCAAGGGATCTTCCCGACCCAGGGGTCGAACCTGTGTCTCTTGCGTCCCCTGCACTGGCAGGCAGGTTCTTTACCACTGTGCTGCCTGGGAAGCCCCTCGTTGTATGTGTCCTTCTTCAAATAGTGGATACTTCTGCTTTGTTATTTTCAACTTGTTTTGAATACTTCGGGTCCTTGCACTTCTGTATGAATTTTACAATTGGTTAGTCGGTTTCTACCAAAAAGTCCACTGAGAACTCGCCTGGGATTATACTGAAACTATAGATAAATTTGAGGAGAAGAGGCATCTTAACCTGTTTCATGTCTTTAGGTTTTTACTTTCTTTTAGCAATCTTTGGCGATTTTCAGTGGACCAGCCTTGCACATCTTTCGTAGATTTAGTCTTGGTAGCTCACATGGTAAAGAATCTTCCTGCAATGTGGGAGACTAAGGTTTGATCCCTGGGTGGGGAAGATCCCCTGGAGAAGGGCATGGCAACCCACTCCAGTATTCTTGCCTGGAGAATCCCATGGACAGAGGAACCTGGCGGGTTACAGTCCATGGGGTCGCAAAGAGTTGGACATGACTTGAGTGACTAACACTTTCACTTTTTCATTCCTATTTCATTCCTTTTAATGTTCCCATAACTGATTGTTTTCAATTCCAGTTTCCAGTCACTCACTGCTCGTGTATTAAAAATGGTTTTATATCGTGAACTTGTATGCTACAACCCTGTTAAGCTCACTTATCTGTCTTGCTAGCTTTTTTGTAGATTCTATCAGATTCCATCAGATTTTTCATATAGATAGATGGCCATGGCATACATGAAAAAGACAGTTTTACTTCCTTTCCGATATGCGTGCCTTTTGTTTCTTTCTGTTGCCTCCTCGCGCTGGCCGGCTCTCCAGTACAACGCTGACCAGGAGTGGACAGCGGATACCCATGCCCCTGTTCTCAGGGTCAGCCAGTCTTCTTCCACTAGGGGCTGTTTTTCATGTGTCCTTAATCAGCCGAAGGAAGCCACCCTCTATTCCAAGTGTGCAATAAAAATACTTGGCCACCTGATGCGAAGAGCTGACTCATTTGAAAAGACCCTGATGCTGGGAAAGATTGAGGGCAGGAGGAGAAGGGGACGACAGAGGATGAGATGGTTAGATGGCATCACCGACTCACTGGAGATGAGTTTGAGTAAACTCCGGCAGTTGGTGACAGACAGGGAGGCCTGGTGTGCTGCAGTCCATGGGGTCGAAAAGGGTCGGACACGACTGAGCGACTGAACTGAACTGAATAAAAATACTTGCTGGGTTTTATCAAAGCTTTTTTGGTCTCTATTGACATGATTGTGTGATTTTTCATTTTCAGCTTATTAATGTGATAAGTTACATCAATTGCTTTTAAAATGTTGAACCAACTTTGCATTCCTGGGATAAATTTGCCTTGGTCATAATATATGATTCTATGTATATATTATTGGATGCAATTTGCTAAATTCTTGTTTAAAACATTTTCACCTATTCATAAGAGAGGTTAATGTGTACTTCCTTTCTGTAATGTCTGTGTCTGGTTTTGGTATCAGGATAATGCTGGCTAGAATGAGTTGAAAAATATTCCTTCCTCTTCTATTTTCCAGAAGAGTCTGAGTATAATCGGTATTAGTCCTTCCTTAGATTTTTGGTAGAATTTTCCGGTGAAGCCATCTGGGCCTCAGTTTTCTGTTTGAAGAGGTTTCAATTCAGTTTCTCTAATAGATATAGGGCATTACTCAGAAAAGAGAATCTTTTTCATCTTGAGCTTTAGTATTTCATGTCTTTCAAGGAATTTGTCCTTTGTAGCTAGGTTGTTGAGATTATTGACATGAAGTTATCCATACCATTTCCTATTTTCCTTTTAGTATCTATGGAATCTATAGTGATGTCATCTCTCTCATTCCTGATATTGGTGGTACTGACAGGCTTTGCCCAAATATTACCTCCTACAAAATAGTAAAGACGTGCTGAATCGACTTCTCCAGTAGCTATTTCACTTTGTCTCTGGAACCCCCAACATCTCCCCTCCTTCCCTTCTGCTCGTACCATCCAGTCCTGCACCCAGTTGGGCCCCTAGGATGGCTGAGCAAGGTAGGACCAGGTGTGACTGCATTCAACAAAGTTCAGTTCAGTCGCTCAGTCATATCCAACTCTTTGGGACCCCATGGACTGTAGCACGCCAGGCTCCCCTGTCCATCACCAACTCCCGGAGTTTACTCAAACTCATGTCTGTTGAGTCAGTGATGCCATCCATCGGTCTCATCCTCTGTTGTCCCCTTCTCCTCCCGCCTTCAATCTTTCCCAGCATCAGGGTCTTTTCCAGTGAGTCAGTTCTTTGCATCAGGTGGCCAAAGTGTTGGAGTTTCAGCTTCAACATCAGTCCTTCCAATGAATATTCAGGACTGATTTCCTTTAGGATGGACTGGTTGGATCTCCTTGCTGTGCAAGGGACTCTCAAGAGTATTCTCCAACACCACAGCTCAAAAGCATCAATTCTTCAGTGCTCAGCTTTCTTTATGGTCCAACTCTCACATCCATACATGACCATTGGAAAAACCAAAAGACGAAATTAAATGGCTTAAACAAAGCAGTTAATTTCTCAAGTAGAAGATGTCAGGAGGCATGAGGTCAGCAGAGACCCCAGAGCCCACTCTCTTTCTGCTTCAACACACTCAGTGTGTGATGTCTTTCTTCAAAGTCACAATCTGGCTGCTGCAGCTCCAACTAGCATCTCTGCATTCCAGCCAAGAGGAAGGGAAGAGCAGAGGTTAAGGGGTGAGCACATGCTGTCTGTCCCCCTTCAAAGAACATTCCTTAAGTTCTACTTGGGTACCTCTGCTCCACTTCATGGCCACACCTGCAGCTCCAGTTTCACCTGCTTCTCCCTTCAGCCTGTCTCCTGGGGTCCCACCAAGCCCACTCATTCCCCAGCTCAACTCTGCACCAGACTTCTGCACCCCATTTCCTTCCCACCAGAGGCTCAGAGGATTATCCTCACTCCCCATCACTCTATCGGCCCCAAGGAAAGGGGCTCACCCAGGGTCTCCCAAAGTTGGTGACCCAGCAGGGCGACCTCCCCAGCCAATATTTCTGCCCAGAGCTCTAGCTGGCCCCGTCCACCTGGCTCTCTGAAGATGACATTCCAAGAGACTGGTTGCAGAGTCCAGGGCCACCCAGTGAGCGGCTAGATGAGTCATCTCACAGGAGGGTGCCAGGCACTCCTGGGCCCTCCAGAAAGGGGCCTATGGTCCTACTGCCCGCGGGGGTTCTCTCAACCACTCCTCCAGCACAGGCCAGACATGGCGCCAAGTATGGGGATTCAGCAAAGGGTCCTTCTGTCTGTCGAGAACAGTGCTTTAGTCCCCAGAGCAGCTCCCTCGTCCCCATCTCCTGGAGGGCGGGAGCCGCTGACCCTTGACCTGGCTCATCTCCTGGGCTGAGGGCATGCCGGGACAAATGACGCAGAGCACAGGCACCATCCCGTCCTACCCTCGGATTGCCAGGCGGGAAAGACCTGGAGGAAGTCCTGGATAATCCTACAGTGGCCTCCCTGCCTTCTGGCACCACCCCCAGCCCCCTGCTCACAGGCGATGAGACTGAGGGTCCCAGAAATGCCTTGTCCAGGCTGACGTGGCCACAGGCCTCTCTGAGCAGAGAGAGGTCCACGCTGAAGACTATTCTGCGCCCCTGGTCACCTCCAGGCCTCCCTGCCCGGAGAAGGCACTTCCTCACTCTGCAGATGAGAACTTGTTAAATTGCTCGAAGGTGTTTCAGACCCCGAGCTCCGCTATCCTGCCCAGAACCCTCCCTCTCCACCTGCGTGCCCCCGCTGCCCCTCGGGTCAGGAGGATCTCAACAGGCTTCCTGCCCCGCTTCTGCCCTAACACCCAGCTGCAGCCTGGACGGGCAGAGTCAGGCCAGAGAGGCCAGCGCAGGAAAAGGGCGCTGTTGAGGCAAAGAGATTGCTGAATGCGGCTCAGTTCTTGGAAGTCACTTTTTCCTTCCCTCTCCCCAGGCACCCGCCCTCTTCACGTCCTGCCAAAAGTCTGTGCCTCGTGTAAACCCTGAGCCGTGGAGCCGCCTTCCAACACGGGCCTGCTGTTGACGTGGCCCCCAAGCCTGGCCACCACCAGGAGGGCGAGAGAGCCCGTGCAGGGGGGAAGCTGAATTTCCCGGGCCCAGCCTCCAATGGGCATGTCTTTGGGGGTTTTCTGGGCTGGGGAGGAGGCTGGAGATGGAGGAGGGCAGACCCCCTCGGTGGCAGCTGGGGCTCGCCTCTATTGTCTGGCCCCGGGGTGCACAGACCCTGCAGGACTTCCACCCCAGAGCCCGCCCCCAGCAGGCCTGCTTACCCCCCTCCTCCCTGCAGATGGGACGCGCTGCCCTGGCACCCACCTGTGCGGGTGTGGGCAGAGGGTCTGACCCAGGTTGCTCAGAGTGTGTGGCAAGGCTAGGTGTCTGATCCCAGGGCTTGCTTCCTCTCCAGCCATGGCCTCTTGCAGACTGAAAACAGACTCTGAAGGAGCAGGAATCCGGAAGAGTGTCCACATCGGAGGATACCTGAGCTGGAAGGACCAGAGAGCCCCCTGGCCTGCGTGGTCTTCAGGAGAGGACTCGGAGGCCCTCTCACAGCAGGCCGGTGGCAGGGCTGGGGCTTGCCTGCCATTGACTCCCGAACCCAGGAGACCGTGCACTTGGCCGGCCCCTCCCTCTCCTCCCTCCCTGGTGCTGGGGGAAGGGAGAGAACTTCCCCAGGGTGTGGCCCTGGTCACCACTGGAGAGAAATGAATTTCAAAATACATTTCTGGATGAATCATTGCATCAGGAAACCTCGAAAACTGCCCGTGTCCGCTGAAGGCTCTGTCCTGCTGTCTCCTTTTTAAAATCCTGGAAAGAACTCTCTGCTAATGGTCCGTTTGGAACAAACGCTGTGCGGCTACAACGCAGGGGCCGCCCCACCCGTAGAGCGGCGCAGAAGGCTGCCTGGTGATGATGAGCAAGCCCCCCAGGACTCAGCACCTCCCGCAGTCGTTGAAGTCTGCTCTCTTCCCAGACAGTAACGAACCAGGTGACAGGGTCTTGGCTCAAGAAGAGGCTCCATTCTCACACTAACCCCGTTGTGAAAGGTTTAAAATCTGCTGGGAGGGGGAGGCAGAGCTTCCCAAGGAATCGCTCAGTGTGCTGGTTACACTGTCACAAGGTTTGTTGTCGGTCAGTTGCCAAGTGATGTTGGACCCTTCGGGACCCCATGGACCGCAGCACGCCAGGCTTCCCTGTTCCTCACCGTCTGCAGGAGTTTGCCCAAGTTCATGTCCGTTGAATCGGTGACGCCACCCAACCTTCTCATCCTCAGTAACCAGCACTACTGAGCAATTTCTTGAGAAGCTGCAAGGTTACATTATTGCAAATGTCACTAGGGACCCTGTTAACACACAGGATAACACAGTGCACAGTACATGAGATGTTTCGGGTTCAATATCTTTAAAAAAATCTTTTTTAATTTAAATATTACAGAAACAATTTTACAACGTTGTGTGGGTTTCTGCCATACAACAATGCGAGTCACCCGTAATTATACACATGTCCCCTCCCTCCCTCCACCACCCCATCCCTCCGGGTCATCACAGAGCATCAGTCTGGACTCCCTGTGCTACACAGCAGGTCCTCACCACTGGTCCAGCTTACGCCTGATATATATGTTGGTGCGTATATGTCATATGTATGTCGATGTTACTTTCTCTATTTGTCCTACTCTCGCCCTCTTGAACCGAGGGAAGAAAGCAGGGAGGAAGGAAAGAGGGGAGGGAGGGAGAGTGAATGGATGGACAGATGGCTGATGGATGGATAGAAGGTTGGATGGGTGAGTGGGTGGATGGATGGGTGGGTGGGTGGATGAGTGGGTGTGTGGATGGATGAGTGAGTCCGGTGGATGGATGAATAGGTGGATGAGTGGGCGGGTGGATGAGTGGGTGGATGGGTGAGTGGGTGGGTGGATGGGTGGGTGGATGAGAAGGTTGGGTGGGTGGATGGATGGATGGATGAGAAGGTTGGGTGGGTGGATGAGTGAGTGGATGGGTGAGTGGGTGGATGGATGGGCGGGTGGATGGATGGGTGTGTGGATGGATGAGTGAGTCCGGTGGATGGATGAGTAGGTGGATGAGTGGGCGGGTGGATGAGTGGGTGGATGGGTGAGTGGGTGGGTGGATGGATGGGTGGATGAGAAGGTTGAGTGGGTGGATGAGAAGGTTGGGTGGGTGGATGGATGGATGCATGAGAAGGTTGGGTGGGTGGATGGGTGAGTGGGTGGATGGATGGGTGGGTGGATAGGTGGGTGGATGGATGAGTGGGTGGGTGGGTGGATGGATGGGTGGATGAGAAGGTTGGGTGGGTGGTTGAGTGGGTGGATGAGAAGGTTGGGTGGGTGGATGAGTGGGTGGGTGGATGGATGGGTGGATGAGAAGGTTGGGTGGGTGGTTGAGTGGGTGGGTGGATAGATGAGTGGATGGATGGATGAGTGGGTAGACACGTGGGTGGATGGCTAAACAGGTAGATGAGTGGATGGGTGGGTAGGTAGATGGATGAATAGGTGGATGGATGGATGTTGGATGTCTGGAAAGATGGATAACTGTGTGGGTAGATCCTGTGTCCCCACAACACGTGCATTTGTTCATTCAGTCATTCATTCCATTAATACAAACATTTACTGAACACCTGTTAAGCACCAAATCCATTCCAAACACTGCAGATGCAGGGGTAATCAGGAAAAACAGACACTGTGTTTCTCTTTCTGGAATTCACAGCCTGGAGCCAAAAGGGGAACAAGAAGTCAGGCTCCATTTCCACAGAAGAAATGCAGAAAGCAGTTTTCCCATTTACATAAGCCAATGAAATCCAACCTTGACTGAATATATCAGCATTTGTGTCATGAACTCAGTCATAACAAAAGGCAGCATGGTACGTTAGAAGCAGCCAGCGCTCTGGAGTCTGATCAGGTTAAATCAACCCTTTGATGCTTACCTGCTGTATAGCATGGACAGGTCAGTTCATTTCTCTTGGTCTCAGCTTCTTCACCTATACCATGGAAATGAAAGTGAAAGTCGCTCATTTGTGTCCAACACTTTGTGACCCCATGAACCATACAGTCCTTGGAATTCTCCAGGTCAGAATACTGGAGTGGGTAGCCTTTCCCTTCTCCAGGGGATCTTCCCAACCAGGGATCAAACCCAGGTCTCCCGCGTTGCAGGTGGATTCTTTACCAGCTGAGCCACCAGGGAAGCCCAAGAATACTGGATTGGGTAGCCTTTCCCTTTTCCAGTGGATTTTCCCGACCCAGAAATCGAACCAGGGTCTCCTGCATTGCAGGCAGGTTCTTTACCAGCTGAGCTATCGGGGAAGCCCATAGAAGTAACTATCCCCATTTGCAGGGCTGTCATGAACCCCCCCTGCCCCCTAGGCAGCTCACAGACTTTCTGTTCAAGGCTCCCCTCCCTGTCCCCAACCCAGGCAACCATCCAATCGCTTACAATTTGCTGTTCATGCTGCTGGGCTGCCCTGGGCTATCAGAGGAGCAAGGAGCAGACCCTAACCCCCCTTTTCTCCCCACCCCTCATTTCTCTCATCGGCCCTCCTGCCAAAGTTGTAAAGAATCGTGAAACTCCCTCAGAAGTCTAAGAAACTAAAAGGAAGGTGAAGAAACTAAAAGACACAACAGGGTCAAAGGGAAAGAAATGAAACTTGTCCAATCAGCCTGATATCACACGGTCCAAGGGGAGCCACCTCCCAAAGTTAAGCCCTCCCTCCCACCGTTTTATCTTCAGAACCAGCCTCTCCGCCTGCAAACCTCTGCCCGCGTCCCCACCATCTCTCAGGGTCACACCGGACACGGCCCCCGCCCTCTCCCAGGCACTCAGTGACCTTAGCACTAGGCCTGCAGCTAGCTCTGCAGGGCCCCCAGCCTCTGGGACATTCAGGCCTCTCAGCTCTAGGCCACTAGCCGTCCTTGGCCAAGGATGAGCCATCTTCCTGAGGCTGACCCCACTGGGCCAGCCTGACCCCAAGTTGGCCCTGGCCCAGAGCCATCTGCAAACCATTGCCACTGGTCAGGAGCAACGACGCAGAAATCGAGAGTCAACAGCAACGTCTGTGACAGTTTGACAAAGCGATTTTATGTCTGTTGTTAAATTTTATCTTTAAATAATTTTATCTACTTTTGACTGTGCTGGGTCTTTGTCGCTGCAAGAGCTTTTCTTTGCAGCAAGCAAGGGCTGCTCTTGAGTCGGGGTTCGAGGGCCTCTCAACGAGGCAGCTTCTCTGGTTGTGGAGCAGGGGATCCCAGGCACGTGGGCTTTGGTAGTCTTGGTTCCTGGCTCCGGAGCGCAGCCTCAGTAGCCGTGGTGCGCGGGCTTAGTCGCTCCGTGGCGTTTGGAACCATCCCGGGTCAGGGATGGAACCTATGACCCCCTTACACGGGAAGGTGGGCTCCTTGCTCCGGAGCCACCAGGGAAGCCCTGTTGCTAATTTTTTAAAATAATGCTTTTTAAATGGGCCTGCCTTTTGAATGACTCTCTTTTTATTTCATTTTCTAACAGTTTATTATATTTTAAAGTGTTGGTCTGACAGATTGGGAAGTTTTAAAATGGTTCTTCCCTACAGGTCATTTGAGAAGGGCTGGTCTGAACGTGTAGGGAAAGAGCATTTGTTTTCCTGAGGGTCTTCCTGAGGGTCTATTTTCCTCCCGGTAGCAGGTGGGGACTCAGGGTCTCTCCTTCTCAAACAGAGCCAGGTTCCTTCCGGTTGGCCCACACCTCCCCCATTCCCAAACTCCCCAGCTCCAGGACTTACTGGGAATAAAAACCAGCTTATATCAAGAGTCCTTAACAGCTGCTCCCTGTAACCCCAGAAGCCCCAGTAAACCTTCATGATGACCGTGCAAGAGACCCCCCCCCACCCTGGCCCCGGTCAAGTCAGAAGGGCTTGGAGGCAAGAGCATCAGGAGCAGAGGCTGGGGAGCAGGGTCTGTCCCTTCTGTCTGCAGAGGAGGAGCCGGCCTCTCCACCACTCGCTGGCCTTCAGTAGGAGAAAAGCAGACTGTTTACAAACAGAAGAAAATATTGGTGCAGATGGCAGCCCCCGAGTGGAGCGGGGGTGGGGAGACACGGGCAGCCTGCAGTGTATTCCTGGTCACGAGACCCGAGTCCAAACAAGCGGCTGTGCCGGTCAGCGTGTCAGCCCGCAGGGGTGCTCCGGTCCCCTGCAGGCAGTGGCCGTGGTCCTGCCTGTTTGTCTCTGAGATTCAAGACAGCCCTATCCTTTCAATAAATGGTCTCGTGCAAAACAAGCCTGGCATGCTGCAGTCCATGGGGTTGCAAAGAGTCGGACATGATTTAGCGACTGAATAACAACAACAAAAGTGTCTTCCGCATCCTCTGAGCTCCTGCTGTGCGCCGGGCTCTGATCAAGGGTGGGGAGCAGGTGTAGCGCCCTAGAGACACAGGGGAACCCGAGGCTCAGAGAAGAGACGTGCTTTTACCCAACTCACAGAGCATTTAACAAGTCTTAGTGCTGAGACTGGGACTCGCAGTGCTGGTGGCAAAATCTTGCGTGTTTTCAGCCAAAAGGCCCATCTCACAAGCACAGTAAAGCCGGCCCAGAGCGTGGGGGTCCTGGCTGCGATGTCAGCCAGTCTATCAAGCGTCAGCTGGACAAATATTTCTTGAGCCGCCAGGACATACCAGGCCCTGGGCTGGACCCCTGGGGTACAGTCAGGCAGAACACACCGTCCTGCTTCCAGAACCAAAAGTGAACCACTCAGACCATCCCGCCCAGGGAGGGGTATTTGAGCCAAGGCTGAGGGGAGCAGAGAGTGAGCAGCCTGAGTACTTTGGGAAGATGAATGTGGCAGTGCCAACTCCCAGCCCAGCCCCAGCCTCCTTGAGGCTCAGGCCAGGGTCACCTCCTCCTGGAAGCCTTCCCTGATTCATCCCTCCCCAGCCTGGGTCAGGCACTCCTCCAACTCCCATAGCTCTGTGTTCTTGTGTTATTGTCTCTCTGAGTCCCCACCAGCCTGGGAGCAGCTTGGGGACAGGGGTTCGTCTGCAGTACCGTTTCAGAGCCTGGCTGAGTGAGAACCCAGGCTGCCAGTCACCAGGCACCCCTCACTGGTTGGTGAGCTCCTAATGGTCAGCTCGGCAGGGTTCAGCTCGGAGTCTTCAAGATCGCTTCCTCCGAGCCTAGAATAGGACCCAGCCCAGGGCAGGCATTCCGAGTTGTTGTTGTCCAGTTGCTAAGTTATGTCTGACTCTGTGTGACCCCATGGACTGCAGCACGCCAGATTTCCCTGTCCTTCACCATCTCCCAGAGTTTATGATGCCATCCAACCATCTCCTCCCGCTCTCAATCTCTTCCAGCATCAGAGTCTTTTCCATTGAATTGGCTCTTCGCATTAGGTGGCCAAAGTACTGGAGCTTCAGCTTCAGCATCAGTCCTTCCCATGAATATTCAGGAGTTCTGCATTTGTTGAAGAAGTGAACTTGGAAGTCCCGGTGCACGTGGACAGGCATCTCACGCAGTCCTCCCGACACACCTGTGTGCTGGAGGGTCTTCTAATTGTCTTATGGAGCGGGCTGAGCTAGGGGGTGTGGTTGGTACATTTCTTAAGTAGATAGATCAATTACCCTTCCTGACTGAACAGCTGGATGAAGTAAGTCTCGTGAAGAGGCCACACGCCTGAAGCCACCATCCAGATCAGAAATCGCAGACGGGCACCCGTGCTCCAAGGCCTCTGCCTGCCTCCCGCTTCCTGCCTCCCTCCACGGCCCCACTGAGAGTAAGCATGTCCTTCCCGCCGCAGATGGCCTTGCCTGGGTGGGACCTTCGTAAAGGCAGCACACGACGCGAGTCTCCGTCCGGCTGCCCCCACAGCCCTGCGTCCAGGACCCACCCACGCTGTGCGGAGTGCCGGGCCGTCACACTCCTCCGCAGTCCTGTCGCAGGCCTGTTGGCCGCTCACTGTTGGGAGCCACTCAAGGGGCTTCCAGGGGGTGGCCGCTGTGTGTGCTTCTGCTGGGTGTCCCTCCGGGAGTGGACGTGCCGAGTCACAGCCCAGCAGATGCGGCCAGGCGGGGCGACCCGAACTTTGGCTCAAAGCGCCAGAACCAGTTTTCCCCAGCAGTGACCACCCGTCTGTACATCTCAGGTCTTCTTTCCGGTCGGCGGTTACTGACCCTCGGTGTGGTTCGATCTGTACTTCCCCGAGGGTGGAAAAGCTGAGCACATCTTCACACTCACCGACCATCTGAATATCCTCTTTGCTGAGGTGTCTTGTGTGTCTGCTTTATCTGCTTTTTTTCCTTCATGATTCGCAGTTGTTCTTTATTCTAGATTCAGATTTTTTTTTTGTCCCACGTATGTACTGCAAACATCTCCATCTTTGGCTCGTGGGTTCCTGAGCCTAGACTAAGACCCAGCCCAGAACAGGTGTTCCAAGTTGTTGTTCAGTGGCTAAGTCATGTCTGACTCTTTGCAACTGCAGAGCCTGCACAGGGAGGGCTCAGGGCGCCATGGCCCCCTGCTCGCGGCAGGGCAGGGCAGGCCCAGTTCCGCCTCTTTCAGCGGGGATCGCCCTCTTTCAGGGCCTCCCCTGGGGAGTCTGTTCCCCTGTCCAGCCCAGGGCACCAGGGGTACAAAAGGGGCCCTTGCTGCCAGCTGACTGGCTAGCACTGCTCTCATAGCTCCCAAGGGATCGGGGGTCCCGTGCGATCCCACCCCAGACCCCTTTCTTGTCTGACCCCTGGCCCTGCCCAGTCCTGACGTGACCACGATCCCGCCTCATGCTCTGCGTCTCAGGGGCCCAGATCCCTGCTAACCCCAGGCTGGGTGTGGAGGTTACCAGCACCTGTCTGGTGTTGACCGTGTGCGCCTTGCGCTGGGTGGCCCAGAGGTCAGCGGCTGCAGCCCTCGGCTGTCCTGCCCACCGGGACACGCGAGGATGGGGGGCAAAATCTACTGAGCAGCACAGGCTCAAGCCGTGGGCGCCCCCTCCCGCCTCACCTCCGCGGGCCCCCTTCACGGGAGGCGCTGGTCCTCAGGATGGCGCAGAAACCCGGCTGCTAAGGCTCGAGTTTATGATTTATGATTGCTTTGTGCTTCTTTGGTTAACGCCAGGAGAGGTGCAATCTCAAAAACCTCAGGCTTATCTGCCTTCTGGTTTCCATGGAAACCCCAAAGGCTCTCAGTCACGTGCTGGGGAGAGAAGTAGCTCTCTGGGTCTACTATGAGCCAGCCGGCCGCCAGCCCTTGAGGGCGTCGCAGGATGGGTTGTGAGGCTGGCGGGCCAGCGCCTGGGCTGGGAAGGGGAAAGGGCCCCAGAGGACCTGGGCAGCCTAAGGCCCTAGAAGTGACTGGCCTGGAGAGCGGCTCTTCCCCCCACATTACAGGCGCGCAAACTGAGGCTCGGAGAGGGGAGGGAAACCTGCCCCAAACCCGGCAGACCGGAGTCTCAGGGCCCCGGGAAGCCTGTGTTGTGGGCACATTGTTGGAAGTCACGTCACAGTGGTTGTCCATCTTACTGAAACTGTGTGACCTCGCTCGGGGCTGGAGGGGTTGAGACAGGCCTCCCCTCCACCCGGGGCACCCGGGGCCCGAGCGTCTGCCTGCACGCCGGTGACCAGAGCTGCCTTCAGCTGCGTCGGAGGCCTCCCCCCGGCTGGGGACGGGGCTCCGGGGCTCCTGCCGCCTTCACCCGCCCAGTGACAACCCAAAGCCACAGGCAGAGCCCGCAGTGCCCACCGCCCCCTCAGCCCCCAGACGCTGGTCAGCAGCAGTGTGAGCTGCCGGGACGTCACCTTCCTGCCTCGCCCAGCCCTGTGCGGCTCCACTGCGGGGATCTGGTGCTGGAGGCAGGTGGGTGGTGTGAGGAGTGCGCTGTCCTCAGGCTGGGCTGGGGGAACCGGCGACGTCACAGCTCCAGTCCTGCTGGGCCACAGGCTGACCCCTTGGCTGGGCGCTGGGTGGGCTCTGAGGGCAGCTCCACCGGCCGCTGTAAGGGGAAGCCGGCTGGCGCCAATCCCCCCCTCCCCGGGCTGCAGCCAGGCCCTCAGCGAGCCCTTGAGTTGCTTGAGTTGGGATTTTCACTTGTGCCAGGAAAGGGCTCCCAACACCCCCACTGGGCCCCTGCCGGCGCCTGGGGGGGAGGTGGGCAGGCGCTGAGAGGGGACTCAGAGAGGAAGCGCCTGGCCCGCTCCCCTGGGCACAGTGCCCGCTCCCTGGCTCACAGGGACCCTAGCAGGGGAGGGACCTGAGGTTAAACCAGGCTAAGGGAGTGCTGAGCGCCCTGGGGCTCTGGCCAAGGATGGCTGGCTCTGACCGCGGCCCTCCCCACTCCCGGGCGGCCGACGGATGGGCTGAGAGCCGGGCTCTGCCTTGTTTTTAGTGGCGTCGCAACCTCGTGGTTTAAACAGACTGTTTTAAGAAAAGGGGAATTTCAGTAAAAGCCGTCTTCTGGGGCACTCAGGGTCCAGGAGAAATTCCTTCCAACCCCCTGCTGTTGAAGAGCCAGGGACAGGCTGTCTGGCTCTGTGACCCCCCTCACCGCCCCCCATGGCTCCTGGATGTCCCTCCGGGCGCCCCTCTCCTTGTGAAGGACCGGTGAGGGCAGGGAGCCCTCTCTTTTCATGACCTGTGTGCACCCCAGCCAGACAGCCTGGGTGCGGCCATGTACTGTGTGGCCTTAGGCAAGTGTCTCACCCTCTCTGTCCCTGACGTCAATATGCAGAGTGATGACACGGGCATCCCTGGGGGCTGAGGGCGAGAACCCAGCTGGGCCAGCTCCCTGCTGCTCCTCGGCACCAGCTCCATCTCACCCCGCGACCACACCCCACCACACTGCTGCCTCTCCAGGGCCACCGAGGGCTCCCCCACGACTGACGAGCTGAGCCTGCAGCACTGCCGGCTAACCCCTGTGCAGGACATGTGCCCAGGATCCGTCTTCCTGGGCAGGGGAGATGTGCCCTGCCCCTCGCCAGTGGGCACGGGATGCTGCCAGCCTTTCTACCCAGGGACCCCACACCCACATCTCTTGCTCAGAGTCCCACATGGTGAGTCTGTTGCTTCATGCTGGTTCCCTGGGGTCAGATCCTCAGGCCTGGTCCCATCGGCTGTGGCTGGGCAGGTGTGAGGTTGGGACCAGTAAGAACTGTATCAGGCGCGCTTTCCTGCTGGCTCAGTCAAGAATCTGACTGCAGCGCGGGAGACCAAGATGGGCCAGAGAAACATCAACCACCTCAGATATGCGGGTGATGCCACTCAAATGGCAGAAAGTGAAGAGGAACTAAAGAGCCTCTTGATGAGGGTGAAGGAGGAGAGTGAAAGAGCCAGCTTAAGACTATACACACAAAAAACTAAGATCATGGCATCTAGCCCCCTCACCACATGGCACATAGAAGGGGAAAATGTGGACATAGTGACAGATTTCCTCTTCTTGGGCTCCAAAATCACTGCAGATGGTAACTGCAGCCATGAAATCAGAAGACGATTGCTTCTTGGCAGGAACGCTATGACAAACCTAGACAGTGTGTTGAAAAGCAGAGACATTACTCTGCCAACAAAGTCCGTACAGTCAAGACTATGGTCTTCCCAGTGGTCATGTACGGTTGTGAGAGCTGGGCCATAAAGAAGGCAGAACACCCAAGAATTCACGCCTTCGAGCTGTGGTGCAGAAGACTCCTGCAAGTCCCCTGGACAGCAAGGAGATCAATCCAGCCAATCTTAAGGTAGATCAACCCCGAATACTCCCCGGAAGGACTGATGCTGAAGCCCCAATATTTTGGTCATCTGATATGAACACACGACTCATTGGAAAAGTCCCCAATGCTGGGAAAGATCGAGGGCAGGAGAAGAGGGGGTCAGAGGATGAGATGGCTGGATGGCATCACCGATGCAATGAACATGAACTTGGGCAAACTCGGGGAGATGGTGAGGGGCAGAGTGGCCGGGTGTGCTGCAGCCCATGGGGTCACAAAGAGGTGGACATGACTCCATCAGGTGTACCTCCACCAGGAGTGGAGTACTGAGTCTCAGGTGGATGGAGGCTGGGCCTGTACTAGGGGGACCACGCGAGCCTCCCACCTTCACAAGGCTGGCATTCACATTCCCATCTCACAGACAGGGAGACTGAGACTCCCTAGCCTGCCCAAGGCACAGAGCCGAGAGGAGGGGCCCACATTCAAAGGTCTGCTGGGGCAGGTTTTGTTTTCTCAACACTTGAGTTGGCTGCCTTTTTGCACCCTGAGCCTGTGCCCACTGCCTCTCTGGTGGATGGTATATCTGGCCAATGATGCCCAGGTGTAGGGTAAGAAGCAGAAAGGCCCCACACCTGGGGCAAATGCCCAGCAGCCCTCCTCCGGATAAAGCTGCCTGGATGTGCCAGGCGGCAGCGACAGAAACTTCAGCTCTGTGGCCTTAAGGATGGACACCCCTCATCTCTGGGAACAACAGCTCAGAGGCGGAGCGGGGCTCAGAGACTCCAAGGACCTGAGCTCCTCCCAGCTGCCCTCGCCCCCAACAAGCCAGCTCTGCCCATTCCTGGAGCCTGGCCACGCACCTGCTGGCAGCACTGGGGTGGGGTGGGGGAGCTCCTGGTTGATCAGGGGCTTCCAGAGGGTGGGGCCTCACACCTCTCAGCAGCCCCCCTTCGGCTGCCCCGAGTGAAAAGGAATGGGGTCTTTCTCATCATCCGTGAATGAACCCAGAGTCCCACACAAGGAACCCTGCACAGGGAAAGGCCGATGGACACGGTCCACGAGAATCACAGGGCGCAACAGTGTTACTGACACGGCCTTTTTGTGTAAAACTGTAAACACAATTTACAATAGAAGCACATCATCAGGATTTGTTTTTCCTGGAATCAAAAGAGACAACAGTATCTGTGGGGAGAAGACTAGAACAGCAGGCGGCCGACCCGGAGTGGCTACTGTGGGGGGGAGGCGGGGTGTCGAGAAGGGCCAGCTCACGTCCTTCCTGCACCTGAGGCCGTGGCTCTGCCTGCTGTGAAGACGCAGAGTGCACGTAAGACCGAACTCCGCACTCCGCACTCCGCACTCGGGGCGGAGGGCAGGGGAGGATCCGAGCGTCTGCAGGGCGTGGTCGAGCCCCGTGAGAACCTGGAGGAAGGACCTCGACCACGGCCAGGACACAAGCACCGGCTCCGCCGCTCACAGGGCCGGCTTTTTCTTCTTGGTGCGGGACGCGGGCCGCAGCTCCCCAGGCCCGTGGGCAAACGGGCAGCAGTCCGCTGGCAAGACGCAGCCGTCGGGGTGATGAGCGAAGAACCAGCAGATGCGGGTTTTGAAGGTGTCAGAGGTTGGCCTCCGCTTCGCCTCTGGTTCGTCCTGCTTCCGCGGCCTCTCCTCTCTCCAGTCGCGGATGCGCACGCGCCCATGCAGAACTGGGGTTGGAACAAAGAAGAGAGCGGCCGAGTTAGCTGGGGCCCGTGGGCTCCCAGGGGCTCTGTGGGCACAGGCGTCCCAGGCTGGAGGCGCAGCCCCCAGCGTGGCAGGGGTGAGGGGAGCGAGGGCAAGGTGGAGGCGCGGGGCTGGGAGTGGTCAGGAGGAGCTGCCGGACACCACGGGGAGGGGCTGCCGGACACCACGGGGAGGGGCGAGGAGCCTGTGCCTGAGGCCCTGGTGATGACGAGGCCAGAGTGACCACGGAGGGCTGGGCACCGGCTCAAGGGACGGGGCTAAGGACGGGGCGACCACGAGCAGGGTCCTGATGCAGGCAGGACGTCGGGATGTCTGCGAGGCGGCCCTGGCCCCTGAGGACCCGCAGCCACATCACAAACAGGAGGCGGAGTGAGACAGGGTGGGATCCTTTCCGGCAGGTGAAGACCAGGGGTGGGGTTTACAACCAGAGGAAGTGGGGGCTCACGGCAGCCCCAGTGGCAGGGTCGGGCGCTGTGTGGCGGGGTGCCCACAGAGCTGGGCGGCTGGAGGACCCCGGGCTGGGGCGGGGTGCGCCCATCAGCTGACCATCCGCCTAGCGGCCTCCTGAGCTGTGGTCCAACTCGCTGAAGCTGCCCCGAGAGCTTCCCCTGGCTGTCGCCCTGTCCCGAGAAGTCAACATCCCCACGGAAACGGGGTGAAGCAGCCAAGCCCTGGTGGTTTTCCCTGGAAGCGCTAAAACCACGTGGATGCACAACGGCTCTGGGAGAAATAAAGGACGCTCACTGAACAAATCTGGCTCCTCAACCTCTAAGGAAAACTTCAAAGTAGGAATGAAAGCTTGAATTTCCCCTGCAGATTGCCTCGTGTTATGGTGATAATGGGACTGCCTGTCTCTGGAGACTGATGATTTACTAAAACTGTCCCTCGAAGCCAGAGGAAGGAAGCGCAGAGGTGCCCTCTGTGCATGGAGGACACAAGGAGGGATTCAGCCTCGGCGCCCGGCCGATAAGCACCTACGAAGGGGGCAAGATGGACAGAGAGCTCGGCTCCCCGGCCTGAGAGCCAGCAGGAAACCACAGCCTTCGTGGTGTGTCCACAGCAGCACCTCCTGGCACAGCTGGGAATGACACGGCCGGCCGGAGCAGGGTGCCCGGGGCAAGGCGCCCCCAAACTCCAGCAGTGTGCATCTGCTAGACTGGGGGGCCCTCACTGCCTGGATGGGGTGCGAGATGCCCCCAAACTCCAGCAGTTGCATCCGAAAGACAGGGGGCCCCTCACTGCCTGGATGGGGTGTGAGGGGCCCCCAAACTCCAGCAGTGTGCATCCAAAAGATGGGGTTCCCCGCACTCCCTGGAAAGGCTCGAGAGAAACCTGGGGGAAGATGGTGAGGGGCTTGCTGGGACCACAGCTGGGGACAGACCCCCCACCCCTCAGGGCCAGCCGGCTCGCAGCAGGCCCTCCACTGGCCACGCTTCTGGAGCCGTCCTTGCAGGGTCGGGAGAAGGGGCCCCGCCAGGACTCCTAAGGCCGGGGGAGTGGGCGCTCAGGACGAGGGGCGGCCCCGGAGAGGGCAGAGGGCTGACGGCCGCCCCATCCCCCCGGACACGGCCGCCTCTGTGCCCTCCTCGCCCCCCTGCCTGGGCGGGCCTGTGCCCTGCGTGTGTGCCCCTCCAGCAACTCTCGGCCAGACCAGCAGCCTCTCCCCGGGTGGAAACACGGCCCTGATTTTCAGTGCGTCACAGGCAGGAAATGCGCCGTCCAGCTCACTGGACGAGCCCACCCCGAGCCCATCGCCTCCCTCACGTCCCCCCTCGGACTCATGAACCAACGTGTCCTGAGGAGGCGGCGCCAGAGTCTCCCAGAAATTCTGTGGTGGTTCAGTCGCTCAGTCGTGTCTGACTCTGCGACCCCGTGGACTGTCACCCGCCAGGCTCCTCCGTCCCTGGGACTCTCCAGGCAAGAATTCTGGAGTGCGGTGCTATTTCCTTCTCCAGGGGATCTTCCTGACCCAGGAATCAGACCCAGGTCTCCTGCACTGCAAGTGGATGATCTTTACCGACTGAACTATGACAGAAGCCCAAGAACACTGGAGTGGGTAGCGTGTCCCTTCTCCAGCGGATATTCCCGACCCAGGAATCGAACTGGGGTCTCCTGCATGGCAGGCAGAGTCTTTACCAGCTGAGCTATCAGGGAAGCCCCAGAAACTCTCTGCGGAGGTAAATTTACTGGGTGCTAGGGAGCACGCAGCAGCACAAGTTCTGGGGTCCGTCTCGCCCAGGTGACCAGCCCAGCCCCCCAACTCGTCAGACACCCTAGGCTGGGGACTGACCTCCCCAGCTGGGTCTGCATCCTCAAGGCTGGGCAAGGACTCCAGCCCGGCCCAGAGCGGCCCTCCCCTGGGGGTGCCCGGCCTGCGAGAGGCTCAGCGGAGGCAGAACTCAAGGGTCTGAGACTGTCTTCACCTCCTCACTTGTGTAACCGTGACTGGAAAACCATGTTAGTTTAAGAAAAAAAATCTCCTACAGAGAGAAGCCTGAGCTCAGGGCGTATCTTCTGCATGACGGGAGCAGCGTGTTTACTGGGGCTCAGCCCCCAGGCCTCTGACTCAGAAGGGTTTCCAGAAATAAATGGACATGCCCCTCAGCGCCAACCACACAGAGAGCAATCATGCACACATGTATTTATGACGGGGGAAAAAGACACGATTTCATGAAATCAAACCAAAAACGCGCTGCGAAGAGCAGAGGGCAGAGCAGCGCCCGGCACGGTGAGTTTTAAGCTGCTGAAGCTCCGTGCAGTGGAGCCCGGCCAGCAGGGACGCCCCCCGCATCTCCACTCACCAGTGGGCTGCCCTTCACAAGCCCCACCTGGAGCTGCAGCTCCACCGCAGGGCCCTGACAGTCCAAGTGGACATGAAAACAGCCCTGGAAGGCCAGCCAGGCCACCCAGAGGCACCGTGGGCGTGAACACCTGCGCGCTCCTCCTGGGGGGCTTACGGGCTGCGGGAGGGGTGAGAGGTCTTGCTCCAGCCCTGCGGCCCCTCCACCCACCCGTGCGACCCCCTCTGTGGGAGGACCACCAAGGCGGGCTAGGAGGGGCACTCGCCCACCCTTGGGGCTCGGATGGCTGCCCGTGTCCCGGCCCAAGACCTGCCCCCTCAGCTCAGGGCCCTGTGCACAGAGATCTCCGGAAGCCGGGCCGCCCCTCCCCAGGGTCACAGGGGAGTCACCTCGCCCTTGCTTGGCAGAGGCCCCTGGGACTGCAGCCCGCCAGCCCCACGCACGCCCACCCCCTGCCCCTTCCCACACGCTGCTCCCTCTGCCCGAGATGCTTCTCCTTGTCCCGGTCGCCACGACCAACCCAGACGCCGCGTCCTGAGCTGAAGCCTCCCTGACAGGCATCCCTGGGCAGGGACAGGGCATCGCAAGGAGACGCCCACTGGCTTTAAAGCCACACATGAAGTACTTAGGGGTGAAGAGTATGCTAGCTGGGGTGTGCTTTAAGATACTTCCAGAAAGAAAGAAAGCGCATACAACTAACCACGGACCCTCTGGCTGACAGGCCCAGAGAATCTCCCTCGTGTGGCTAAAGGTGAACAGGCCCTCTCTGAACCCCAGTGCCCGTGTACACATCTGTGACACTCCCTCCACAGCAGAACGCAGGGAGGGCGGGGACAGTTCCCCGCCCTGCAGAGCCTGCAGCCGGCGTGGAGGAGCATGCAGGCCCAGGCCCTCCTCCACTGTCCGCCTGGATCCGGGGCCGGCGGTGCAAGCCTGGGGACACGGCACAGTGCGTGGGGGCCCTCCGCCAGGCCCAGGCCTGGTGGGGAGCTCGGGGTGCTTCCAGTCCACAGGCAGTCAGAGGCCAAAGCAAAGCAGGTACTGGAAATGCTCCAAGACAGGAGGCCCCGCCAGCAGGCTCATCCCTCTGAGGGAGAAGGGGCGCACCCTGGACGGGGTGGGGCTGGCCCGGGGCGCCGAGCAGAGGCTGGGGGCATCAGAGAGACAGTGGTGTGACCCACGCTCAGTCCGCACGTGAGATACCCACGGGTGAGCCATGCTCCGGCTCTGGACTCCTCTAAGGTGGAGTCATTTCCTCAGGAAGGGGACGGGGGCCGCTCCCAGGGCTAGAGCTGTGGGTGCGGGGCACAGAGTCATTTCCTCAGGGATGGGACGGGGCCCCACCCCAGAGCTGGAGCCGGGGCGCACAGCCGCACCTCACCTTGGAACACCTGCGGGCTGTTCCTCAGCAGCGTCTGCAGGCCTCCACACTCCCGCTTCAGCCTCTGCAGCGTCTCCCGGTCCAGCTCCCCGGCCACCTCTGCCAACGACAGGCTCCCTGTGGGAGACGGGGTTGCCCCCAAACACGAGAGCTGTAACTGAGCCCGCGGCTCCTCCGCGGGCAGAGCTGTCGGAACTCCCCCTGCCAGGCTGTGTGCCCCGAGTCTGACCCAGCAGGACCGCACGCCCCCCAGACACAGCCACTCGGCCCCGCCGTGAAGCGCGGCTCCAGCTCAGGCTGCCGCTCTGGGCGGGGAGGGCAGGCCCGTCCGTCAGCGCCCCCTAAGCCCCACTGAGAGGATCAGGGAAAATTAAATACGGGCCCAGACCGTCTTTGCTGCCCCTGGGGCCCCCTCAGGGGCTCCCTGACGCAGGCTCGTGCACGCGGCCCTGCACGCCACCTCTGGCTCACCCTTCCGTGTGTGCGTGTCCCGACCCCACCTCAGGGGCAGGCCCACCCCCTTCTACCCCATGTGCCCTCAGCCAGGCCTGTGGAGGGCAGACACCAGGCCCTGCGTCAACGAGCCCCGGGGACAGACCTACTCACTGGTCACGCAGGGCTCAGACACACGGGGGTCCTGAGCCCGGGGTCACCAATTCCAGTGACCAAGGTGGGGAGCCTGCAGCTGTGGGGCTAAGGGTGCCCCCCGCTGGCACCAGGAGGACTTCTCACTGCTGGCCAGGCAGCCAGAGCGCCTCAGAGCGGTCCGACCCTTGGAGACCCACGTGGGGAGGGTGGCCGTCTGGCTCCCTGCCGTCTCCGGCGGGCGGGCAGGCCTGAGACCCCATCCCTGGAGCCACCACCGCCCTGTACCCCCACACGAGCCCAGGAAGAGACCCCGTCCTCACTCACTCACAGGGCGTCCCACCCCAGGCAGAGAACAGCACCTCCTGGGCACAATCATATAAAAGGGCCCCTAGAGGAACGGGCCATCCTGGGAACTAAGGGTCAAAGTCCTTACTTTCAGCGTGGCCCGCAGCCCTGGAGACTCTGGGCCCTTCGAGGCCCCGCGTGGAGCCCACCCCCAGCTTCCTCCCTCTCCACGCTGGCCCGCCTCTGCAGGGTGCCCCGGGGAAGGGGGTGCCGATCCCCAGAAGAGCTCAGAGCCCCTGGGCCTCGTCCGTAGTTACACGACGGTCGGCCACCTGAACTGGGCCCCCCAAGAGGCTCTCCCGGCCCGACGGTCACAGGGTCGGGGATCCCTGGAGGTGGACAGGCTCGATGGCGCTGCCACGTCGCACGGACACGAGGGAAGGGAGGGGTGTGGGGATGAATAACGAAGCTCAGTGCAACCCCCTCCACGCCGGGGGCCGGGGGAGACCCACTCTTCACCACCGCTGGTCTGGCCCAGCCACGGGGCCAGCGGGCAGCACCCCCGACTGATGGCGGGGCCTCGGTCTCCTCCCCGAAGGGCGAGCACCCGCCTCCCCGGGCAGCCTCGCAGAGCCCTCCAGTGGTGACAAGCTCCTTCCATCAGCCCATCTGAACAGTCCTGGTAACTTTATAAAATGAGAGACTCTTGATGAGAGTCTATAAAATGAGAGACTCAAGTGTCAAGAGACACTTGATCCCCGCCTCTTTAAGTAAGGAAGTAAGTGTTAGTCGCTCAGTCGTGCGGGACTCTCTGCGACCGAAGCTGGGTCTCCTGTACTGCAGGCAGATTCTTTACTAACTGAGCTACAAGGGGAGCCCCCTGGCTCTTTTGAAAGCCACAGATTCCAGCATGCTACTCACCCTATGAGAGCAATCAGATACAAATGTCTCCCTTTCATCACATCTAACTTTTGCGTTTTGGGAGTTCAGAGACAAGTCGATTATCAGAGCAAAACATCTCCCAAATCTTCCCGAATACTTCCGGGGCCGGGGCACTTCTCTGGCAGCCAGCAATCTGGCTTTCTGTTTGGATCATTTCAGTAGAGAGAAAACGAGGGGCTCTGGCCCCTGAGATTTCCCCGTGACTTCAGCTTCCTCCTGAGGCACCAAGGTTCTGCGTGTTAATAGGAACTACAAGGAAGAGGGTTTTCTAATGAGCTTGTAAGAAGCCTGTTTCCTTAAATTACACTTAATTAAAAATGACCATACGGTTTCAAGGTGACTCAGATGATAAAGAATCTGCCTGCAATGCAGGAGCTGCAGGACACGTGGGTTCGATCCCTGGGTCGGGAAGACCCCCTGGAGGAGGGAATGGCAACCCCTCCAGTATCCTTGCCTGGAGAATCCCACGGACAGAGGAGCCTGGGCCACAGTCCCTGGGGTGGCAAGGAGTCAGACACGGCAGAGCGACTAAGCCACATGCACACACATACACAGTTTCAAACTTGGTCTTAAGAAGAGAACGAGTTAAGAAGCTCCTGCCTGGAACCCAGCGGGAAGCCCGGGCTGGGGGTTACCTCCTCGATTCCAGGCCTGCGCGCTCCCGCCTGCAGGACTTCTCGTTCCCAACAACAAGTGCGCCACTTGCAAAACCACTCGGTCAATAAACTCTCGAGGAAGGGCGGCACAGTTCCTCAGGCGCTCGGCTTTTTCCCTGGGGTGAAATCCAGACAGCCAGACTCCTTCCGCTGGGGCTCCGGGCCCAGCCTCCGCTGTGAGCCCGGGCCGGGCGTCCGGGGCTCCGGGCCCAGCCTCCGCTGTGAGCCCGTGCCGGTCGTCTGGGGCTCCGGCCCCAGCCTCCGCTGTGTGTCTGGGCCAGGCGTCCGGGGCTCCGGGCCCAGCCTCCGCTGTGTGCCCGGGCCGAGCGTCCAGGGCTCTTGGCCCCTCGGGGCCAGGGGCGCTGCCGGGAGAGGCCCTGGGGGGCGGAGGGGCAGGACCCCCGCTGCAGGAGCTCCCGGGGTGGCCCCGCCTGCTGTTAATGTAGCGGGTCCTCTCCTCGTCCATGGAAGCCTCTCCGGCGGGCGGGTAGGTCCTGGACTTTCCGATGAGACAGACCTGCACGTGGAGAGCAGAGAAGTGCTTTAACAGGTCCCAACAGTATTTCCCCACAGAATTCTCTCCTCCTGGAGAACAAACTCGTCAAGTCTTAGGGACCTATCTTGGCAGGAATCCTTATTTTACAAATGAATCATCAGTGACCTGAAACAACTAACAGCAAAAGCCCAGGGAAAACCTCACCACTCAGACTGCCACGGAGCCTGATAAACACACGTACACCAAGGTCGCCTTTACTGAGCCGACCAGTCACACCCCGTTTTGAATACTTTGCTCCTGTCAGCCCCCACTGCACACCCCCTGCCCCACACACAGACCCTGACAGGAAACCCCAGAGCTCTCGAGGACCAGCCTCGCCAGAGCGAGGGGAGCATGTGTGCCCCCAGCAGAGCACGGGCACCCCATGGATGGCCAGCCCACGCTGCACGTCCCGCCTCGCGTGTCGACGCGGGCTGCTCTGGAGCAAGAGCCCCGGTCTGCAGATGCCGCCGCAGGGACAGCGTCTCTGGACGTCCTCTGCGGGCCTGGACCTGATGGAAGTGCCTCCGGTCACTTTGGAGGCCCCCCCCCCGCTCTGCCACCCCAGGCAGGCGACACCTTCCGTGTACGTGGAAGGAGAGCGCCAGACACATGTTCAGTACTTGATTAACAGCTGCTGCGTGTGGACACCCATGCTTGTGTCCAACCCCCGAACCACACAATTTATATGAAAACTGAGGCTCGGAAAGGTTGAGTGAGGGCCTGTGGTCTCCAGCTACCAGTAACAGCGAATGCAAACACCAAAACTGTAGGCTCCCCGGACACACACGACCCAGACTCTGCGTGTGTGTGTGCTAAGTCGCTTCAGTCGTGTCCGACTCTTTTGCGACCCCATGGACTGCAGCCCGCCAGGCTCCTCTGTCCAGGCAAGAATACTGGAGTGGGTGGCCATTTCCTTCTCCAAGGGATCTTTCCGACCCAGGGATCAAACCCAGGTCTCTCATGTCTCCTGCATTGCCAGGAGGGTTCTTTTACCTCTGGTGCCACCGGGGAAGCCCAAACTCTAGCCAAACTCAATTCCAACCTCAGAAGGCTGTGACTTGTCAAGATGGAGGACACTGAGAGGACGGCATGAAGGCTCCAAGGTGAGTCCTACAGGACGTCTCCTAAAGCGCTCTTGAGCAGCGACAGCAACGGTGCGCCTGAAGCTGACTGAGGGGCCCAGCACCGCCAGGGGCTCCCGCTCCTCCCGGCCTGGCAGCACCTGTGCTGGGCCCTGAGTGAGCTGCCAGCAAGTGCCGGGCCCAGAGTTAAGCTCCATCCCCACCCTTTCACCGCTGTCAGGCTGTGAAGCTGAGATCTGGATGACAGGTTTTTGTGTGTGTTTTTTTAAAAAAGCACTGATAGCTTAAAGTCTCACGGAAGAAAGTGATCAGAGGTTAACATAAAACCGATGCCAACACTTGCCCTGATTCCCAGAGGTTCAAGCCCCCTGAGTGGTGAGCAGGTCAGCCCCAACCGTCTGGCAGGGCGACAGGCAGTGCAAGGGTCACTTTCTCCCTGGACAAATCCATTTCAAGTAAATCTGAATTAATGAGGCTTTTAAAGAGAAAACTTGAAATCATTCTGAACTTCGGAAGCAATTTCAGCCCATTAGTTGGGAGCCTAAGTTCATGGTGTTGCAAAGAGTCAGATACAACTGAGCGACTGAAGTCAGAACTTAAAGCGTTCAGCCTCCGGCAGCACCGAGGCCAGAAACAACAGCCAAGGTGACACCAACTCTGGGAGGTGCCCAAGGGCCAGTCGCCGGCTCTGAGGAGGAGACGGGGACCAGGTGAGGGCTCCTGCAGAGGGGCCACCGGCCTGGAGACGGGGGTCCAGAATGCCTGCACGGGAGGGACCGCAGGCATGGAGCAAGCCCCGGGAACCGCCGGTGCTGGGGACGCTGGGTCAGAACCCACACCTCTGGGGTGACGGCCACACCTTCGGGCATCAGCGAGTCATCTACGGTTCTGTGAAAAGGACGGCCCCATGCGCCCGCGGAGGACAGCCCCAGTGGCCAGCACACACCCGCTTGGTGGAAGGGATCCGAAGGCAGTCCTCCTCCACGTGGAAGCCACAGGCCGAGCCCACCTCCGTGATGAAGTCCAGGTACCCTCGGTACTGCGTCTTGCTGCTCTGCGTCCGCTGGAACTTCCCGACGAAGTCGAAGAAGCAGCAGGGCAGGACAAAGAAGCGGCAGCGGTAGGAAGACCTTCAGAGACGGTCGGAGACACAAAGTGAAAGTCCTGAACAGGCTCAGTGAGGAAAAGGCCGCAGAAAGCCGCACGGCGAGGCGCACGGGGCAAAATGCACACGATGTGCTACTGGCTAACTGTGCCTTTTATATAAAATGAATTACAGCCTTCCCCAGCATAAATTCTAGACACAATGTAGCACAGTACCTTTTCAATAAAATATGAATGTAATGACTTTTATAGAAAATATTTTTTCTATTGCAGTTGTGATCATCAGCTGGAACCTAAAGTTTCCTGATACACTTGGAGACTGGAGCTGTGGATACGAAATTTCAGAGGCAGGCACCGCAAGATGACGGTTTGCTGCTTGACCTATGTTAGTCTCCGAAAGAATGGACCTGGAAGGTATTATGCTTCGTGAAATAAAGTCGGACAGAGAAAGACAAATACTGTGTGCTATCACTTATATGCCGAATCACAAAAAAAAAAAAAAAGAATGAAAATAACAAAAGAGAAGCAGACTCACAGACACATAGAATGAAGCAGTGGTCACCAGTGGGGAGAGAGCAGGGGTCGGGGAGAAAGCAAGGTAGAGGTGGGGGAGAGAAGAAATACAGACTACTGTGCACAAGTTAGACAAGACACAGGGCATGCTGTGCAGCACAGCATTTTATGATATTTTATGATATAAAATATTTTATATTTATATATCATATATTTTATGATCACTACAAATGGAGTACGACCTATGAAAATTTTTCATCACTGTGTTGTACACCTGAAACTAACACTGTAAATCAACTGAACCTTAAGAAAGAGAAGGAGGGCATTAAAAAATAAATAAATGAAATAGTCCAAAAGAATCTTGGGGAAAAAGAGAGCTGGTAATGAAACACAGAAGGACAGCAAGGTGACGTGCATCCTGACAAGGTGCGACTGGGGCAGAGAACCCAGAAACGAAGAGACCGATGTGTCAGCAGAGTGTCTTCATACTGACAGGCAATCCCTCCTGCTATGAGAAAACGTCCCAGGAAAACACATTTCAGCACTGGACACAAACACCATAGAACGAATCACAACAAAAACACAATGTGAACATGTGAACCACTTACCTTACTCTATATTTTTAAATTAATTCAACATAGCCAATATGCCACCATCTCGACAAGGTGAACTAGCCGCGCTTAAGTTCTCAACAGCCACGAGCAGCCAGAAGCCATGGGTCTGGACAGTGAGATTGAGGCAACGGAACATCCCCAGCCACCACTGCGCCAACACATCCACCCACTCACCGGGCCGCAATGACTGGAATCCACGGCGTCAGCTCATCGGAATGGTTACCAATTAGCCAGTCGACATCAGGGAAAAGGGTCTTATCGTTCGGTGTGATCGCACTTTCCTAAAAGAAAGACGCAGAACAAGACTGAACATCTAGTCCATGACAGCAGAGCATGGGAGGAGACAAAGACCGCAGCCCCCTGTAGAACCACAGCTGCCTGGGGCAGGTCTCAGCCCCTCGGGGCTGTGGGTCTTCATCTGCAGAAGGCAAACGCTGGGCCAGGAGTGAGGAATGCGTGTGCCCAGCCCAGGCCTGCCAGAGGGCACGGGGACCAGCAGCTCTGAGCGTCGTTCCCGGAGGAGCGAAGAGCACCCTTCCGAGTGCTTGTCAGCATCTCAGAATTAAAAACAGCCTTTTACATGGGGACAGGTGAACTGCTTTACTTTTGGCAGAAGATGGGAGCAGGGAAGGCTTCCCAGGAGGCACTAACTGGGAAGAACCTGCCTGCCAATGCAAGAGATGTGCGACACGTCGGTTTGATCCCTGGGTCGGGAAGAGCCCCTGGAAGAGCAGACGGCACCCACTCCAGCATTCTTGCCTGGAGAACCCCAAGGACAGAGCTGTCTGGAGGGCTACAGTCCATAGGGCTGCAAGAGGCGGACATGACTGAAGCAACTCAGCAGGCGTGCACTCGTGGGAGTAAGAAATGGCCTGAAGAGTGAGTGGAAAGCAGGGAGGTCTGAGGCTGACCTGACGCATAATCTGATGCATTTACACCACGACAGTCCGTCAACCCAGCCTGAAGCGCATCAAGGAAAAGAGAAAACACAGCAAGAATTTATAGACACAGTGTACACCAGCCTTTGCTACTAAGATATGATCTTGTGTGAACCCTCAGAGAGCAAGCTTTTACCCACGAACAGGCATGTTTACCACTGTGACGATTTCTGTAGTTAAGCTGGGAACAGCTTGCTTTTATGAAGAACTTTCAGTGAACACCTATCCCTTTTGCTAGTTAGTTAGCCGGCCTTCATTAATTATTCCATTAATTACTGAAGTCAACAGTCTCAACAGCTAATCTGTCAGTAAGAACTGGAAAGAGAGACAGAAGAGTCTATCCAGTCACTCATAATCCTCCTGGTTTTAAAAGTGAAGAATGCAGCCCCAAGGCAAGCAGGCAGAAGTGTTCGTCCTTGGTCAGGACACACGGGGCCGACAGGGCGCTAACTCACTTCTCAAGGCCATGCTTTGTCACAACAAAACTACAAGAGTGTTCTGCAGACCTGATGAATGAAAAAAGAGAACTTAAATCATTTTTGGTTCTTGAATAAGCACATGTGCTTCTATTTTCACATATATTAAGATGCTGAAAATAGTATTTCAGTAAAATACTAAAAATGGTCTATGTGCAATTTTTTTTTTAATAGCCCAGATTACTGTGTGCAATTTAAAAACAGGAAAAAAGAAACTTCTCAAATTTATTCAAAATATTTTTTGAAAAAAAATTTTTTGAAAATATTTTTTCAAAACATTAAATTTATTCAAAATATATAAATATTCAAAATATTTATTCTTTATTCCCACCCATTCTAGATTTAAATTTGCCTGCCTCTTTAAATGGCCTATATTTAAAAGACACAAATTACACTTAGTAATTAAACTATTCAAATTTACAATTATCTTTCCAACAGCATGCTAGAAAACAAAGTCTTATCTGTTTCATAAGAAAATTTTAATTGAATATAGCAAATTGCAATAATCCTTTTGATATAGTGTTTCACAAACAAAATTAAGACATTTTGTGATCATCACAATGCTGTTACCAAAAGCACGTGTTTTTTCCTTAACCATCTATCTCTTGCTTACAATCAAATGAGGCATCTGAATAAAAGGAGCTGTATCACAGACTTGGCCTCTGAATGTCCAGACTGCACCTGTTCATGGAAATCACTCGTTTACTAGGAAACAGACAAGCGCTGAACACTTGTGTATGTACACACACGCACGCACACACGCGCGCGCACACACACAATGGGGTATTAGCTATTAACAAAACTGAAATAATGCCATTTACAGCAACGTGGATGAAACTAAAAATTATCATATTAAGTGAACTAAGTCAGACAAAGACAAATAACCATGTGGGATCAGTTACATATAGTACCTCAAATACATAAATGAGCTGACACAGACTCATGAACACAGAAAACAAACTTTCGGTAACCAAAGGGGAAAGGGGCGGGGGGAGGGATAAATTATGAGCTTGGGACTAGCATGTATAGACCACTATGCATACAACAGATAAACAACAAGGTCCTGCCGCGTAGCACCTACGTTCAATATCTTGTAATAAACCATAACGGAAAAGGATGTGGAAAATATACATATGAATAACTAAAGCCCTTTGCTGTAGTACTAAAGAAACTCACCCAACATTATCACTTCCCTGGTGGCTTGGACGGTAAAGAATCTGCCTGCAATGCAGGAGACACAGGTTCAATCCCTGGGTTGGGACGATCCCCTGGAGAAGGGAGTGGCTACCCACTCCAGTATTCTTGCCAAGAGAATCCCATGGACAGAGGAGCCTGGTGGGCTACAGTCCATGGGTTGCAAAGAGTCGGACATGACTGAGCAACTCACACTTTCACATACTTCACCTTGAAAAAAAGGCCCCCAAAGTCAAAAAAGAAGTAGAATCTTCTACCTGTCCTGCAAGGGGCACAGCATGCCAGCCAGCTTCCATACAGCCAGGACTTGAACGGACAGCCTACTCAACTGCTATCTGAACTTCCCACGTGAAGAAGTTATCTTGCTTCCTCACGTGGGACACACAGATTGTGAGATCAACCATGTTACTCCCTTAGCTTCGAGCATCTGCCTTGTATCGCAGCTCAGAGCCGCCCCCAGCAGGAGTCCGTCCCTGGTTTACCAGAGTTCTTCAAACCTGAGGCTTTTCAGATGTTCTCATGTATTGTAACGTATGAATATATCCCCCTTGCTAAGTCGTGTCAGAATCTTTGGGACCCCATGGACTGTAGCCCACCAGGATCCTCTGTCCATGGGGTTCTTTAAGCAAAAATACTGGAGTGGGTTGCTATGCCCTCTCTCCAGAGGATCTTCCCGACCCAGGGGTCGAACCCATGTCTCCTGTGTCTCTTGCAGAGCAGGGAGATTCTTTACCCACTGAGCCATCAGGGAAGCCCTGTGTGACTATATAAGCAAATGCAAACCCTCGTAGCATAAAGCCGAGAGGAAATATATCATAAAAACCAGACCAAGTAAAGGGGTGTCGGGCAGCTGCAACGAACATCCCTGCCTCCGACCTTTTTTAATTTTTGGCAACACTACTCTCCACTTTAAAAGGAAGGTGGAGAGAAAATACAGTGTTGAAAACTTTGTTTTCTATTCACAGGTGAAATGATATACCCGAGATTTGTTTCAAACCCAGCGGGGCTAATGCTGGGGTTGTGGGGGAGGGGATGAGATAGAAGAACAATGCTGAGGCTGGCCCCTGAGTTTCTGGGATTTACTACAAGCTTCTCTCCACTTCCGCAGGTTCCTGACAGCCTCCACACTTCTCCCACATGTCAGTCAGCGTCCTGCCCTCGTGCGGATGAGAGGTGGTGTCCTAGCCACACCCATGCACCTTATCAGCTCGGAGACAAGGGTCTGGAGCCGATGAGGGCAGTGGAGCAGCAGAAGCCCCCACGGCACTGCAGAGCCAAGGACGGAGCCCCAGGGCTGGGCGCCCCACTGCTGACCTGAGGTCTGAGCAGGTGCTGTGGGGGAGATCCCCACCTGCCTGCCCCCGAGAGACCTCCCTCTCTGACAGCTTGGAGCTGCTCCGGACCTCGGCAGGGCTGACTGCAGCCCCACGGCCACAGCTGAGACCCGGCCGCCAGAGAGCTGGAAGCCAATGTGCTGTCTCCAGAAGACGTCCGCACACCCACAGCCCAGCCCTGCCCGCTCCCCTGTGCTCCTTCTTCTGACTGCCTGCCAACTTGTCCCTTGCTGGAGGCCTCTCCTGGCCAGCCTGCTCAGAGCAGGACTGCCCACCCTGCCCCCAGCCCCAACCCGGTCCCCAGAGGGAGGGCACTCACTGCCAAAGGAATGTTTCAACTGCAGCCTGCGGCAGGCCCCAGAGGGGATGCCCCCAAAGCACCCGCAGCAGACCTGGGGCCAAGACAGCACCTCCACTCTGGAGGTCAGCGTCCTCCCTTGAGCATAACCCGAGGCAGGGAGAGTCTAAGGTCAGCGTCCTCCCTTGAGCATAACCGGAGGCAGGGAGAGTCTAAGGGGGCGTCCTCTGTCCAAGCCTCGGTGCAGGGAGCAGAGCGTGGGCTGCCGCGGTTACCGGCACCTCTGACTGGCCCCCACCAGACTGTCTCCTGGAAACAGCTGCACTGGGGACGGCCTGCTGAGGTCAAGCGAGGGGACAGAGCCAGTACCTCTAGGTGTGTCTGGGGTCCGTACATGTCCCAGATTCTCCTTCTTCGGACGTCTATCCCTCGGCCTGGATGCTGAAACGATGAATGTCAGGACCACAGGTTAAGGTGGGTGTGTCTTCATAAACGAGCGAGAACAAATCAAACGCTGCAGGGACTGTAGGCGGCTGAGAACAGACGCTCTCAGGCCCGGGGCCCGGACACAACCCGGGCCTGCAGCGCCTTTGTGAGGCGAGGCCTGGAGACACCGCCAGGCTCACACACAGCCCCAGGGGACACGCCTCCCGTAAAGGGAGCCGCCGTCTCTGCGCTCAGCCAGGCTCAGCTCCTGGGCCAGCCTGCTCTTCCAGCCCAGACGCGCCCTGCTCCGGGGTCCTGAGCACCCAGCGCAGCCCGACACCCCGCAGCTCTCCCCGGCTCCCAGTCACCGTGCGACGTGCTAACACCACAGACGGGCTGTTCCAGGGCCCGCAGACTCTTTCTATCAAGCACCTCAGAAGGCGCCCCAAACCACCTCACCCAGAAGTCCCGCAGGTGGGGACACATGTTCGTCCACGAGGCAGGACGGGACAGGACGGCCCTGGGCAGGGTAGACACTGCCACCCGTGCGCCCGGAACCGCTCCTAGGGCCAGGGCAGCTCCCGCTTCTCACAGCCTCCACGTCACAACCAAGGAAACGGCGGCAGAACCGAGCATCACAGTCTCACACGTGTGCTACGCACACGCAGGCGCCGGCCAGTCCTGAGTTCGACTCCAGGCGCCTCTAGAGCAGGGCTTCCCTCGTCCCTTACCCTCCCCGCACCTTGAAATGGTGGGTTTTCCACAGAAAGCACCAACAAGAACACCCCTGTTGCTGAAAGGGTGTGATTCGCCGGCTGCAAGTCCCCGAGGACCCTCGTCTCGTCTAGCGAGGCAGCAGCCTCACCCTCCTGGGGACAGGCTGCCTGCTCGACGGCGTCACCAAGAGCCATGCACTGACAGCCCGGCTGCCTCCGAACCCAGGTTGCACCAGCAGAGAAAGGCCTCGTGCTGGACGTGAAGACGCCCTACAAAGGTCTAGAGATGGCCCCCAGCGTGCTTTACCCCCTCGCTGCTCAGGATGTGGACCAGGAGGCCGTTCCCGCAGCCGAGGTCCACGAAGGACTGCCGGGCGGTCTCTCCCCGTTTGGCTCTCTCTTCCTCCCAGAGGATCTAAAGTCAACAGGAAAAACAAGGTCAGTCTGTGATGCACTCTGCCCCGGAGTAATGCAGATACAATGCCACGTGGGACTGCAGTCTGCTCCTAGGAGAGGCGGAGAGGCCTCCGGGGCCCCCACACAGGCGATGGCCAGGTGAGCAGAGGGAGGCGGGGACGGCCCCCCGCTCACACCAGAGGTGGCGCGGGCACCAGACCTCCTCCTCTTCCACCCAGAGCCCGTGCTCACGTGGTCAGCTCTGGGCAAGAGTTTTACAGATCACTGTTAGTTCCTTCCGGCCTTCTCTAAGTTCTTCGGCCTTATTACTTCTAAGACTGAGAGAATTACAGTTGAAAGGAATCATAGCTTATCTCCTCTAGACATTTCACAGATAAGGAAACCAAGACTATCAAGCTAAAGGGTGTGCCCTGGTCCAGGTGGTCAGAGAGCTAGCCAGGGAGGTCCCAAACCTGAATCACCCAACGATTGAGGTGAGGGCGGGAGGCAGGTGCTCATCAGGCAGGCCCCCAAGGGCTCCCCAACACCAGCCGGCATCTCCGTGTTGACTAGTAATTTGGAAAAACTTGAATTCCTCTTGGTTCACAATTCAAACTTGCTCTACATTCACACAAAAGCACCATGCAAAACTTAAAAAAAAATTACACGTGTAACCAACCTTGACAAGTCAAAGTCACTCAGTCGTGTCCGACTCTTTGCAACCCCATGGACTACACGGTCCATGGAGTTCTCCAGGCCAGAATACTGGAGTGGGTAGTCTTTCCCTTCTCCAGGGGATCTTTCCAACCCAGGGATTGGACCAAGGTCTCCTGTATTGGAGGCGGATTCTTTACCAGCTGAGCCACCAGGGAAGCCCAACCTTGACAAACAGAACTATAAAAACCCTGAGCTGCTGCAGGCAACCTTCCACCCACTCAGGTCACACGCAGTCTTACCAGCAGGTAGGCAGCAATAGCTACATCTTCATATACAAACTTCTCAGGGTCAGTGACTTCAGGCCACACCTACAAAATTATCAAGAGCATTTGTAAATTTTCACCGTACCTGTGTGTAACAGGACACATGGAGAGCGTGGAGTCCAAAGCAAGATTTCAGAATAAAGGCACTTACATGAGGCCACTGGACAGCAGAGGAAAAGGCTCAGCTATGCCCCCTGCACCCCCTCCACCCGAAGACACAGTCTGATCAACAAGGAATCGAGGGGTGGGGTGTCGAGGAAGCCAAGGGGCAGGGTCACAGGGACAGGGGTCAGCGCTTCCCCCATGGTCTGCTGGCATCTCGCTGTCATTCGCCAGGAGTGTCACTCGGCTGTTTCATCCCCATCTCCCTATTTGTACAGCAGGGGTAAAGATTACTACCCAACAACCACACACGATGACCGTCGGGTTCCTTGAACCTAGAAAACGCTGGCTGTGCAAGTGTGAGGCCTCACTGTTGATACCAGTGATGTGCAGAACAGGTGTCTTGCAGATGAGAAAAAAACCTATGGCCAATGTTAAAAGTTCAGAGTTCTGTTTCTAGTCTAGCGGATTAGACAGTTCACATGAACCATCTCACCAAAGACAATACAATTTAAAAAGCTGGAAGAAGAAAGGAGTGCCTCTGTGAAGGTTCTAAATAAATAGTAGGATAATGAAGGACCACTAGGCCAGGACCTGGGAGGGAAGGGGAGGGGGCGGCAGTGAGGTCAGCCAGCCCGGGACCAGTGCGTGATGCCCAGGAGTGAGCGGGTACTGTCAAGCCTGAGACTTGGAGATGCTTTGTTATGCAGCAACAGCAGATTAAAAAACAAAACCACACTGCAGTGATCAATCATGGTTGCTTCTAGAAGGGAAGGAGACACACTAGGAAGAAGACAAAGGAGGTTCGACTCTGTCAGCACAGGCGCCTCAGCTCCAGACCCCACAGCAACGTAACTACTGCAGGAAGGGGCTCCGCGCGCGTGCTCAGTTGTGTCTGGCTCTTTGCGACCCACGGACTGCAGCCCGCCGGGCTCCTCTGTCCGTGGGATTCTCCAGGCAAGAACACTGGAGTGGGCTGCCATTTCCTACTCCAGGGGAAGTAAGGTGAGCCAAACAGATTTTTTGGTTTCCAAGTGCATATAAAAGTTACCTTTAAACTATACTGTAGTTTATTAAGTGTGTAATATCATTACGCAAAAAAAAAAAAAGTAATTTACTTCAAAAATACTTTACTGTTGGGACTTTTTGGCAGTCCAGTGGTGGGGACTCCATGCTTTCACTGCCAAGGGCACAGGTTCAATCCCTGGTCAGGGAACTAAGACCCCACAAGCGGCATGGTGCAGCAGAAAAAAAATTTTACTCCTAAAAAATTCCGACCCTCATCTAAGTCTTCAATGAGCTGTAGTACTAACTTCAAAGGTCACCAGGATCACAGGTCATCATGACAAATATATTAACAGTGAACAAGTTAGAAATATTGCGCAAATTACCAAAAACAGACCCAGACATACGAACTGAGCAAATGCAGTCGGAAACCGGTGCCAACAGACCTACTCCACACGGGGCTGTGACAAACCTTCAACCTGCGAAAAATACAGTATCTGCAAAGCACAGTGTGCCGAGATACGCTTATAATGCTTTCTTTCTTAAGCTGGGTATGAATACACAGATGTTTATTGTTATCTTCCCCCCCTCTCACATTTTAGATATAAAGTTAAGGACATTTTATAAAACTGACCTGCTTTTTGAAAGCATATGCTTTTGTACTTTAACTTTTCATATATTTTCTCTGAATGTCTTTTTGTTTATACTCAAGAAATTATGGCAATTTAGTAATTAATTTAATATTCAATTATTTTTAACTAAAAATACTTCCCTTTTGTTCTCTTGAAAATAAAAAAAAAATAAGTAACGTGCCAAAAAAAAAAAAAAACAAATCCTTTTCCATAACATAATTGCCAACGTTTTTATGGTTCACATCCCTAAGTATGTCAGAGTACAGGCTGTAATGGGGGACCACAGGTGGGTATATTTTGACTTAATATCTGTGTCTGTTTGAAACTAAAAGGCACACAGGAAAAACGATGTTAGCTGGAGTAGTCGTGTACATCACCTCTTTTAAATGGGGGTGGGGGGGTCCCAGACGTCTTTCCCCAGAGTTACCTTGACCATGTCTTTGTACTTCTCTTTAAGCGCCTGGTAAGCCTTGCTGTACTTCATGATGGAGATGAGGGACAGGGTGCTTTTGAACCCACTCTGCCTGCTCTCCAAACACCACCTGGCCAGCTTGGCCAGCAACTCTTCTCCAAGCCAGGTGGGTTTGGGATACACAGTACCGTCTGAATGCCATCGTTCTGGACAGAAAATTAAAACAGATATGAACCTTTGAAAATAAGAGAAATATGAATAAGCAGAACTGGTTTCAAGTCTTATTTTTAAACTCTACATTTATTTACCAAAAGAAAACAGAAGTTAAGGTAGCTATCTATGATTACCAAATATTGTACGCAAAACACAAAACAATCTGCAACTAGTTACAGAATTTTCATCCTGTAGAGAAAAACACATTTAAAAAGTAGAAAGAATTCTTCCTCTCTTGCAAATGTTGTTAAACGTGCACTTACACATCTTAACAAAGCCCGGCGGAAGGAGGAACAAACCATAAGGTCCCTCTCATGTCCCGCTCACACGTTAATCAGCCCGATTCTAAGGTGTCTGCTGCTGCTGCTGCTAAGTCGCGTCAGTCGTGTCCGACTCTGTGCGACTCCATAGACAGCAGCCCACCGGGCTCCCCTATCCCTGGGATTCTCCAGGCAAGAACACTGGAGTGGGTTGCCATTTCCTCCTCCAGCGCATGAAAGTGAAAAGTGAAAGTGAAGTCGCTCAGTCGGTCTGACTCTTCGCGACCCCATGGACTGCAGCCCACCAGGCTCCTCCGTCCATGGGATTTTCCAGGCAAGAGGACTGGAGCGGGGTGCCATTGCCTTCTCCGTCTAAGGTGTCTATGGTTTCTTTAATTTTTCTAGGTTTTATACATTTCATATGTGCAACCCAGATACACAGTGCTGGTTCACCAAGTATTTCCTGGCCAGAAAGGTGATACTCAGTCACCAAACTGAGGACACGCAGGCAGTCCCTGGGGCTCCCAGTCCACGCTGACCACTGTGTGTCCTGCGCCAGCAGAGTGCAGGGAGGCTACAGTCCCCATCTGTCCAGCTCGCTGCGTGACCCGGCTCCCAGCGGCACCTGGTCACGGCAGGTGCTCGCTCCCGAGGACCCAGGTCAGGACAACATACCCTCTAGGGCTGCGATCCAGGCACCGTGGTGAAGGGAGAAGTAGCAAGTTTGTCGGGCTGCAGAGAGGCGGAGGCATCCAACGGGGCCCCCAACAAGGGGCAGAGCACAGGCGGCTGGGTGGGGCGGGGCACGGGGCGGGCCGGCGGGAGGGGGGGGCTGGCAAGGAGACCCCTCTGCTGAGAGCTGTCCTGTCAAACAGCCCCGTCTGCTGAGAGCTGTGACTGTTAGGCTTTTGCCACCAGGCCCATCAGAGGACACAGCTCACTCTCATAAGAAACAGGAGCCGAGTCTCCACTGAGAGTTGCAACCAGGTGCCGATCACCAAGTGGGCGGCAGGCGGTGAGAGGCGGGGAGAGCCCAGGAAGGACTGGCTGCTCCCCTCTCCTTCCCTGCCCTTTGGCAGCAATCCTTCTGGACTCACGCGGGCCCTTCCCCTGCTCTTCCTGGGCCTCATGCTCTTTCCCAGGTGATGCCAGGGCCCCCACACTACCCCTCACCTGCTCAGGCCTCAGGGTCATCCCCACCCGGGCCAGTGGACAGCAGGCTCCAGGGCTCAACCCGTAGCTCCTGCATCAGCACTCGCTGGGGAACCCCAGGGGCACACATGGCTTTCCTTGCATGTCTGCCCACACTCTCCAGCGGAGAGGAAGGGGCCCTCAGGGAACGTTTAACGCCTGTCAGGAGGCTCCCTGCAGGGGCAGATCCTGGGCATGCCACCCAGCGTCTGACCTCTGACCGGTCCCTGGGAAGCCCGGCCCAGCCCCCTCCTCAGGGGCTCAAAAAGTATTAAACCTGTTTCAGAGACAAGAAGAGTGGGGGGCAGAGGCGACACTCCCAAGGTCGCACTGCTGGGAGGACCCAAGTCTGTGAGACTCCCAACCCAAGCTCACCCACTGTGCCCCGGGCTTGTTGTGAAACCACGGGCACAGCTCATGGTGGGTAGACAGGATCCAAGGCTGTCGGGGAAGAAGAGACCCATGCAGATCTCCAGGAAAAGAGCAGAAGAGTAACACGTGATCTCCCTCTCCTCTGACTTTTCCACTTAAAAAGTACCAAATGGAAGTAAACCAAATTTCACACTTTCCGGACAGGGCCAGACATCATGTGGATCTAAGGGAACAAATTAAACTGCTGCGTCTAGGATAAAACATCACTGAATACTCACTACGTCTAAGACCACATGAGCCTCAGCAGGAAATACAAAAGGATGCTTCCGCCTACCCCTGTTACCAAGGTGTAAGAAATAATAAAATAACTGAAGGATTGTGTTTATTTGAATTTGGTACTAGAACCAGATGCTATGAACCATCAAGGCTACACGGAAAGTAGGGGCCAAAGACTCCAGCCAGGCTGTGACCACCCAGATGCCAAAAGGTACAAGGATGTACCAGGGTAAAACATCGACCAGAAAGCACAGGCCACAAACCCGATCTGCCTGCGGGTGAGTCCCTGTAGGTCCTCGGGGACCTAAAATCTTTCAGCTGCCCAAAGAAATCACTGCTTGAAACCAGAGATCATTGAGAAAGAGAAATTAGTTATCCAGTACTTACCATTCTCCTTCCCTGTGACTGAGCTGAATTTGATACATGTTGCTCATCTTAACCTTTAAATTCCCTTCATCATCCTCTTCCAAAGGTAAAAAAGTTACAGCTCCATTGAGGACATCTGGGGAGAAAGAAGATACGCATGATCAATTAAAACTGCTTAGTTCAGAGGCTCACCGGAAGTGGTCTTAAAAGCACAGCACTGAATCCACCCCCATCATTGTGCCTTCAACCCCCTTTCCCCCTTGACTGACCACAGTGACTGTCCTGGTCAAGGCTGTATCTCCAAGCCTAGCCCATCCCACTCTTCACTGAGACCTACGTGAGCACGCAGACATCCATGTCTGAAGGCCTTGTGAGCATGGAGGAGCTCATCCCCGCAGGCCAGGAGAGTTCAGCTCAGAATCTTAGTTGGGTCCAATTCTTTGTGACCCCATGGACTGCAGCACGCCAGGCCTCCCTGTCCATCACCAACTCCCGGAGCTTGCTCAAACTCATGTCCATTGAGTCGGCGATGCCATCCAACCACCTCATCCTCTGTCGACCCCTCCTCCTCCCACTTTCAATCTTTCCCAGCATCAGGGTCTTTTCAAATGAGTCAGCTCTTGGAATCAGGTGGCCAAAGTATTGGACTTTCAGCTTTAGCATCAGTCCTTCCAATAAATATTCAGGACTGACTTCCTTTAGGATGGACTGGTTGGATCTCCTTGCAGTCCAAGGGACTCTCTCCAACACCACAGTTCAAAAGCAGAACTGTAAAAGGTGCTGAAAGCCAAGGGCTCCTGAAGTAAGTCCGACCATCAGGATTAGAGAGGGTCTCCAGGAGGAGGGACACCCGGGAAGAGGCACAGAGGCCAGCGGTGCTAGGGGCGGGGGTAGAGGTATGCACCCCCAGAGACTCAGCATCACTGCTTCCGGACAGAGCTGCATCCAGAGCAGCCCACACCCTAACACTCACAACCTGTGACCACACGGTGTTACACAGCAAAAAGGGACCCTACACATGTAACAGGGTTACGGTACAGGCCTTAGGAGAAAAAGAGAGTACTCTGGATTATGAGGAGGTGAGGGCGTGCCAGTCTAGCCACGAGGACACCAGAAAGCTGAGAAGTGCGTCCAGCTAGAGGCAGAAGAGATGCAGCAGCAAGAGAGGTCAACAAGGCTCCAAACACGAGAAGGATCCGGCACAGCTGCCAGCCATGACATTCAGGGAGGCCTTTTTCCTCATCCCTTTACCTACTGAAGTCCTCCTGACCGCTCATCGTCCCGCTCTCCTTCACCTTCCCCTCTAAGCCTTCCAGACAACACTCCAGTCAACAACCTCATCCTCTGTATTAAGGATCCACATTTCTACATTGCTCCTCCATAAACCATCTACAACCTCCCTAGGGCATCATGCCTTTGAGCAAACTCCGGCAGACAGTGGAGGACAGAGGAGACTGGCACGCCGCAGTCCATGGGGTGGCAAAGAGTCGGACAAGACTTGGTAACTGAACAACAACAAGGCCATCACGAGGAAACAGGCAGACTAGGTGCCTTTAGTCCTTTTCACTTACTGACTGCTTTTTAACCTGACCGTATCCCCTGCCAAAGATGCCCTCCTGGACCAAACTCCAGGCATGCTCCTCTGAGCCCTCTCTCTGTTAGGGTTCAGCCGTGGCCCATGAAGACTGGAACAAACACTGTCACTGTTCCCAAGAACTCAAGACCACATCCCGAGCATGACTCCAGGCCCCCCTGAAGTGCCCACTTGAGAAAACTCAAGGCTGACAGAACAGACTGCTCCAGCCCATACCTAAAGATAGGGTTGCTATGACCCCAGCTTCTGTGGGAGGGGAAGGACCTACCTTTCGAAGGCACCAGTTAGCAAACCCCTAATGGGCTCTGCATGACCTATCACCCCACCTTTCCTGCTTTTTGTTAATCTTTCACCTCCCTCACAACACTGCCCGGTTCTCTTCTTTCACTGTCCCTGTAAAACACCCAGTCTCTTCTCACACAAAACAGAGTGGAGTTAGGCTCACGCTGGACTCTCCTCCTTACCGTGGCAAGTGTGTGCCTTCTCAGTCAGTCAGTCGGTGTCCGACTCTTTGAGACCCCCATGGGCTGTACAGCCCTCCAGGCTCCTCTGTCCACAGGGATTCCCAGGCAAGGATCCTGGAGAGAGGGTTGCCATTTCCTACTCCAGCGCCGAAACAGCCTATCACCAATTAAAACCCATCCCTGCCACTGTAACTTGTGCCTGGCTCGGTGGGGAATCTCTGACAACCTGCCACTATCAGAAACACACTCTATACCTTGCACGACCATTTCTCTCCTCGGAGCACGAAGCGGGCAATGCGGGTTCGTTTTGGGGATGACGGTTCTGAGCACCAAGTCAAGCTCGCGCCGACCCTCTGGCGGCGATCCTGCCCCGGAGCAGGTGAGGAAGGCTAGCACCTCTCGATTGTCGCCAGCGAGGCTCCGAGCGAAGCCGTCCCAGAGAGCACCCAGGTCCGCGGGGGAAAGGTCGCCCTCCCGGGCTGCAGCCTTGCCGGGTTGCCCAGGGGTCACTAGGAGCTGAGGCGCGGCGGCGGCGGCGGCGGCGGATGCTTCCCCGGGCTCCTCTTCTGGCTGGCGCCGGCCTTGGGCCTCCTGGCGGCCCTGCTCGGGGCCCGCCCTCGGTCCAGGGCCCGGGACCCCGTCGAGGGGTCGCCGGACGGGTCCCGGCCCTGCGTCGGGCCCACATCCTCCCGCCTCGGCAAGCCTCTCGGGCTCGGGGCCTGCACTGGGCCCGGGGTGAGTGTGCCCGGTCTGGGGCAGGGAGACGCTCCGCCGGGCCTCCAGGCGGACGCCACACAGCCGCTTGTTGGCCACCTGCGGCCTCTCCACCCACACGGCCACCGCCGCCCAAAAGCCGCCGGGGAGCAGCCGCGCACCCGGGTCGCTCACCGCAACCCTGCCCACCTCAGCCATGACCAGCCCGAGGCCCCCCAGGCTCAAGCGGCGCGCGGCGATGACGCACGCGGCCTGGCGCGGCCCGTTTGCGTCACGGGGCGGGGCGCTGGAGACCGGAAGTGAAAGGGAAGATGGGGGACCCACCGCTTCTCTTGTTTTGAGTTCCTTGGCGCCTGGTTCCGGTGCAGAGTTCTGAGCTGAGGAATATAACGTTTGCCCAAAGGTCCTCCTAGTCAAAGCTGTGGTTTTCCCAGTAGCCATGTAGGGATATGAGAATCGGAACATAAAGAAAGCTGAGCGGCAAAGAATTGATGCTTTTGAAATGTGGTGTTGGAGAAGACTCTTGAGAGTCCCTTGGACTGCAACGAGATCCAACCAGTCCATCCCCAAGGAAATCAGTCCTGAATATTCGCTGGAAGGACTGACGCTGAAGCTGAAGCTCCAATACTTTGACCACCTGATGCGATGAGCTGACTCATTTGAAAAGACCTTGATGGTGGTAAAGATTGAAGGCTGGAGGAGAAGGGGCCGACAGAGGATGAGATGGTTGGGTGGTCTCACCGACTCGCTGTGTTGTAGCCATATGTGCAGGGAAACAAACTCACTCAGAAGGACAATGCAGATAGTGGAGTGCAGTTTATTATACCCACGCGCCCAAGGAAGAGTCTCCTCTTAGCCAAGGACCCCGACCAGTTTTTGTGAAAACCTTGTATACCCTAAGTGTATAAGGTTCCCTGAAACTAGCCTGAACAACGGGAAAAGAAGGATACAATCAAAGTTAACCCGCAATCATATGCCTTAAGCCTAGGTAGTTAACAGTGGACAATTATTAATAGGCCTGTGGTCATACCCCAATAAGCATAATAGAATGTATGCTTCTATTCGGTTACACAGTTAATTAGGGTATTCTTTTAGGTGATGGAGAGCCCTGGGGCTCTTCCCTCCAGGGGCCTGGTTTTCCAGTTGGTATGTCGTTCCCATAGATACTGGGCATATAGCTCAAAGTCCACAGTCTGGCCCAAGATGGAGTCCTGCTTTCAAGATAGAGCCTGTTCTGTTTCTTCCTTCAGATGCACATGAGTTTGAGTAAACTCCAAGAGTTGGTGATGGACAGGGAGGCCTGGTGTGCTGCAGTCCATGGGGTCTCAAAGAGCAGAACACGACTGAGCGACTGAACTGAACTGGGGGTATATTCAAGGGTGTCAATGCCAACAGTAACATGACCTGAGCTGACTTGGAGAATTCTGGCTGTGGTGTATTTATGGAGTCATTAAAATCATTCCTGCGTCCAGAATCTGGTTGTCTCCCTATTGGTTCCTGATCAACGTCAAGGAGTCCATGTTTGTGTGAATGTTCAGGATTAGTTCTCTTTTGAGAGTTCCTGCTTCTGTATTTCACTCTGGCCGTGCGAGAAAGTTGCAGCCGATGCATTCCTGCGTTTGAGTGGTGCTGCATGGTGTTTATCAGGACGGGTCGTCAGCTGTCTCCTGCCTGCCCCAAGTGAAAGTGTTAGTCGCTCAGGTGCATCTGACTGTGACCCCATGGACTGTAGCCCTCTAGGCTCCTCTGTCTTGGAATTCTCCAGGCAAGAATACTGGAGTGTGTAGCATTCCCTTCTGCAGAGGAGCTTCACCCGGAGATCAAACTCTGATCTCCTGCGTTGCAGGCAGATTCTTACTGTCTGAGCCACCAGGGAAACCCTGTGTCCAAGGAGGAGCAGAAAAGGGCAGGTACTGCCAGTGTAGGCGAACATCAGCTTCACAATCTGTAGAATCTAGTGATACTGAAACCGTTTACCTCAGACTGAGACTTGAACCCAGCCAAAACCCTGCTTGGGACTTGAACTCAGCCAAAACCCACAGTACGTGGTTTCAGGACCTAATGAAGCTCAGGTTCTTGATGTCTCATCGCAGGAAGAATTCAATGAGAGACAAAGTGATAGGTAAGAGGTGGATTTATTCAGATACAGAGAGAAGCACCCTCCACAGACGAGAGTGTGGGCCATCGCAGAGGACAAAAGCGGCCATGAAACGTGGCATGGTTAGTTTTTAATAGGATGGGTAATTCCATATGCTAATGAGTTGGCGGACTATTCTAACTATTTTGGGGAAGAGGGCAGAGATTTCCTGGATTTGGGGCACCACCCACTCCTTGGTCTTTTAACAGTCATTTCACTTGCTGATTCAGGATCAAGGTCTGGTCTTGTCTGCCATCTTGGTCCCATTTGATTTTAATCAGTTTATGTTGTGTCCTTGGGCTATGTCATTCTTTCAGAAGTTGTGTCCTGCCCCTTTCCCTCCTGTTAACAATACTCCAAAAATCCTCAGAGAGTCTTCAGTCTTTTTGAACATTAATCCCTCAGTTGGGGTTTTTTTCTCAAGGGTCTCTATCAGAATCAAGGATTAAAAACCAACTCAAGTCATGCAGTTTATCAGAGAAAAGAGCAAAGACCAAGACCAATGTCTATGGATTAAGTAAGAGATAAATGATCACTAAACCTCATAGTCTTTGACCATGTAATTGATTTTCATGCTGTTTTAGTTTCCTAGGGTTGTCATAACAAATTACCACAAACTGGGTGGTTTAAAACTGTAGAGATTTGCTCTCACAGATCTGAAAGATTGGTGGGAGAATCTATTTGTTGCCTCTCAGCTTCTGGTGATTGCCAGCAACTGTAAGTGTTCCTGGGCCTGTGGCCATATAACTCGAATCTCTTCCTCCATGGCCACTTGGCCTTCTTTTGTGTTTCTCTGTGTCTCTTCTCTGGCAAAGGCCCAACTTCCAAGTAAGGTCACAGGTACAGTGGGATAGGACTTTGGCATGTCTTTGGGGAGAGGCATAATTTAACCTTCATTGCTATCCAAAGATGTTTAGCCTGTGGAGCAGCCAAAAGATTAATCATTACAAACCTTACTAGTTGCTCACATGTGAAGGGACCTGGGCTTAGCACTGAGGATGCAGAGCTAAATAAGATCCCACCCTTGAGGAACCTTCAGACTGATGAGAGGCAGAGAGGTAAGACAGTGATCATGGAATGTGAAACGTGCAACAGTCAAGACATACGGGCTGCACAGGTCGCAGAAGGAGGAAGTTTTTTTGTTTGTTTGTTTTACACTATAAAACTCCTCCAATCTTGAAGGACATGTGTTGTGAAAGGGGGACTCAGTGACAACTGAGTTAAATAGAACCAACTGTGGGGCGGGGGGAAGAATTCTTCAAGGGAGTCCTGACTTCGGAAGACCTGGTTGTCCAAATACAGAGCACAGAACAAACAAAAGTTCACAGGGGCACAGTATTGTCCACCCCCGGGCGGTGGGGGGGAGCCTTCTACGTTTCTCATCCCTGCAAAGATCATCACCTCTCTGCAATCACTGGTTTCACCAAAGCCAAGAGCAACGTTTTCATTAGGGACTTGGCCTGACTTGTATTAGTGGAGCTCAGGATGCAAAGTGCCTTTGTTTTCTCATTCAACTTGTTGCGTAATGTCCATAATCAAAACAGCATTGAGGCAAGGTGTCCACTAGGCTTCTCGTGTATAACAAGCATGTTCTTTGATTTAAATGTGAGCTCAGTTCTTCTGAAACAAAACAAAATGCCTGTTTCTCAGCCTCTGTGCTGTTAAGCTTCTGGGCCCTGAGGCTGTCCCCTTGCTGGTCCTGACTGGTTTGGTCCCTGCAGCCCTGGCGCAGGTCACATGCACAGACAAGAGAGGGATCGCTGAGCAGAAACCTGGAGGCCAAGGCCTTCAGATAAGCGTGACACAGAGCAGGACCCTTAAGTCTTTTCCCTCCATGTCCTCCACCTGCCTTTTGTCTGTAGAAAAACTTTAGCCAAAGAAGAACTTAACCAGAGAAATAAAATGCAGAAGCAAAGGAAAGCAGTCAAACAAGATCAGGTAATAAGGGAGTTCCCTGGTGGCCCAGTGGACAGGACTCAGAGCTCTCACTGCCACAGCCTGGGTTCAAACCCTGGGTGAGGAGCTAAAATGGTATCAGATGGATGGCATGGCCAGTAAAACATAAAACAAAGAAACATTTACAATACCAAATAATAATAGTTTAGTCATCAAACAAAGTCAAGGACCTTTACTTCCTCCCCAAAGGCTATAGATAATATTCTGAGCTTTATCCTTTGAGCTGTTTTGCAGATAGTGAACTCCCCACCTCCATCAAGTGGAAGAAGTTAAACTACATGATGACCAGACTGTAGCCATAACATAAGCCGCCACAATTCTGAGAATTGGTCTCAAGGAAATGGGAACAAACCAACCTTGGAACTAAAGAGGAACTGTACTTAAAACAATCAAGATGACGCTGAGTAGACAATGTGAAGTGAAAGTCACTCGTTTGTGTCCAGCGCTTTGCAACACCTTGGCCTACACAGTCCATGGAATTCTCCAGTGTCAGGACCAGCCCGAGAACGAACTAACCTGAGGGAGCGGTGCCGCAGAAGAAAAAGGAAAACTAAGACTCAGAAATAAGGTGGGGATCAGGGGGCTGATGCCATTCGCAGGCAAAAGCCCAGATCCTAATCCTTGCATGCCTTTTATTGCTAATGTCTACTTCCTTGTACGTGCTCTAGAGATATCTGCTTTTTACAATCTCAGGGGTAAAGACTTTCAATGCACAGACCTCAGTGTCAAACCTTCAGGCCTTCAGCTAGTGACGACCTTTCTCAGCAAATCCCTCAAGTCTCTGGTTATGACAACAGTCACTAATGGTTTTCCATCATTCGTATCAGTACTTCAACATCTTGTTTTCAAGATGTTTTTCCACAATGGACTTTTTACTTGCTCCCAGCCCTTTGTCTGGGGGTGGTGAGAAAGTCATTCTTATTTTTCAAAGAAGCCTTGTTAATTATAGTACAGGCCTGTGCATAGCATATTCCCTACATCCAGGCCAGAATACTGGAGTGGGTAGCCTTTCCCTTCTCCAGGGGATCTTTCCAACCCAGGGATCAAACCCAGGTCTGCCATGTTGCAGATGGATTCTTTACCAGCTGAGTCATGAGGGAAGCCAAATTAGACAATGACATGATTAATTTCATATTATAATCTTTTTTTCTTTATTTTTAATTGAAGGATAATTATAATATTGTGTTGGTTTCTGCCATACATCAACGTGGATCAGGTCTGACAGTCATCTTGCTTGAAATTAATCATGTCATTGTCTAATTTTCCACCCCCCTCTAAACATTCAGTTCAATTCAGTTGCTCAGTCATGTCCGACTCTTTGCGACCCCATGGACTGCAGCACGCCAGGCCTCCCTGTCCATCACCATCTCCCAGAGTTTACTCAAGCTCATGTCCATCGAGTCAGTGATGCCATCCAACCATCTCATCCTCTGTCGTCCCCTTCTCCTCCCACCTGTAAACATTGACCTCTGGGGTTTTATGACCTCTTGTTACTGAATTCAACTCCAGCTGCCTGCCACCTGAAGGCCAACATTCAAGAGGCAAGTGTTTGTATAAAGGAAAAATTGCTTTATTTAGGAGTCCAGCAACCAGGGTAGAAGGTGGACTCATGTTCAAAGGCCAACTCCTCACTGCCAATCAGCGCATAGGAACTTTTAAAGGGGAGTTTCAGGGTTCTATAGGCAGGGGGTAGGAGCTACATACAGAAACAGCCTGAGTGCCCCAGAGGCCTCATGCCACCACTGGGGAGTCCATGGGCCTCAATGAACGATCCCACATGACATAATGAAGACCTGAAGCAGCCAAAGAAAGGGAAAAAAATATCAAAAAATTTTTTTTCTTCATTGACTCATGCCTGTAACATTTGCCAAGAAGATCAAAGCTTCAGCCCTTTGCACGTGCATCTCATGCCAAGGCTTCCCGCAGTGCCTAACTCTCCCATTACCATTCTCAGCCACCTACTACTTGCTGTAGTTTTACTCTGGGGAAGGAGGTTGCTGCTTGTGGTCCGGGCTCTCATGACAGGTCCCTGTAGGTGAGTGTGAGTGAAAGTTGCTCAGCTGGGTCCCAGTCTGCGACCCCACAGATTATAGTCTGCCAGTCTGCTCTGTCCATGGAACTCTACAAGCAAGAATACTGGGTTGCCATGCCCTCCTCCAGGGATGGTCTGGACATAGGGAATGAACCCAGATCTCCCGCATTGCAGGCAGACTCTTCACTGTCTGAGCCACCAGGGAAGCCGTAATAGGATCATACTTGGTACCAAGTCATCATGGCCCATCCCAACCCAGTGACCTGGTAACTCCTTCCCAACAACCCTTTGTGGATCCTGAACCAGTGAGGGAAGTGGTGGTGGTGGGAGGCAAAGGAGGAAGGGGATAAAGAGAGACAAGTGGCCAGAGTTTGGGAGGAGACTTCAGGGTTAACGTATCCAAATAGCGGCAGGAACCAACAACGGCCAACAAAGCAAAGGACTCAAAAGGAGCAGGGGACAGGTGTGCCCAACAGGGTGGTGCGGAACAGAGGTCAAAATGAACCAGGGTGGGGGACTGACACCAGAACCCTCACAGAGGCCTGGCAGATCATGGTCAGCTGAGCTCCCGAAAGAGTTCCCACTCTGCTCCACTGATCACGCCATCCCCTGGCAGCTTTACCAGGAAGCAGCTAACAAAACATGGACAAAACCGAAGCCCATTTCTCTTCCCCCAAGTAGCTCCTCCATGTCAGGTCCCCAACACATCTCCCCCCGCCCCCTGCTGCTGCTGCTGCTGCTAAGTCGCATCAGTCGTGTCCGACTCTTCGAGACCCCATGGACTGCAGCCCACCAGGCTCCTCCCCCCACCCCACCCAGGTCCCTTCAAAACAACCCTGAGCAGTGTGTGAGTCCGTCCTCTCTCTCTACCTCACCACCACCTATAAAAGTCTCCAAGTCCCCTGAGTGCCACCGAGAGACGTCCAACGCATGTTCCCTGCCAAATGCAGGTCAAGCAGTGTCGTAAACCAGGGAGGGGACAGGATCCCAGGGATTCTGATGCAGGAAGGTCCACTGGGGAGGGTCCCAAGAAGGCTCCCCTTTTGGGCTCCCCTGGTGGCTCAGCTGGTAAAGAATCCGCCTGCAATGTGGGAGACCTGGGTTCCATCCCTGGGTTGGGAAGCTCCCCTGGAGAAGGGAAAGGCTACCCACTCCAGTATTCTGGCCTGGATAATTCTGGCCTGGTAGCTTGGAGAAGGAAATGGCAACCCACTCCAGTATTCTTGCCTGGAGAATCCCAGGGACGGCGGAGCCTGGTGGGCTGCCGTCTATGGGGTCGCACAGAGTCGGACACGACTGAAGCGACTTAGCAGCAGCAGCAGCAGCAAAGAGTCGGACAGGACTGAGCGACTTTCACTTTCACTTTCCAGCAGCCAGGGCTCGCCCAGGCGTCCTGCGTTTCCCGGGTGACAGGGCGCAGAGGCGGCCGCGATGACGTCAGGCCCGGGTGTGGCCTACAGGGCCTGTCTGCGGCTGCGCGCGCTCCCCTGCTTCTGCTTCTGGGATCTGGTTGGACCTCCTGGGGACCAGCGTTGGGAACCTGCAGTGTGTTCGCGGGGCGGTGCGGCGGCCGCGATCGGGAGGGCCCGGCGACATCTGAAGGTCCAGCCCGCCTTTGCCCAGAGGGTACGCGTGGGCCGCGCGTGCAAAGGTCGGGGTGGGGTGGGGGGCAAACGCGTCTTCTTGCGAACCTGCTGGGCACAGAGGCTGCGAGGGCCCGCGGCCGGGCGGGTGGACGCACGAGATGTACTGAGGACTTCAGACACTTGTCCCCTGAGGTCAGCGGACACCTGCCACCCAGCGGCGGGGGCATGGTCGGGTCTGCATGTTAGGGCCCTTCTGAGATTGTGTGAAAGCGACTATTGCGCCCCCCAAATGGTATAGGTGCCTACCCCACCCCCCACCCCCCAAATGGTATAGACGTTCCGTTCCGTCCCTGGAACTGCTCTAGGGGTCCTGGTGAGTGGTAACAGCCTACTGTCTAGATGCAGGATCAGCCTTGCCCGTGTTCACCCCAGGCAGGTGAAGCGACTTTGCCAAGTTCGCCCCACGCCTAAGCTCTATAGTTGGGATCTGACGCCAGGCGTCTGGCTTCAGATACCTGTGTAACATCATGCAGTAATGTCGGTGGCTCAGGTGGCCTTTTACGGCTTAGGATTCTGGAGTTTGGACCGAGGTCGTTAAGGCCCTGGACAATCTACTTGACTAACACATTCGCTTTCATCACCTGAAAGGTCAGAGTATTGGTTGTCCTGGAGTTGCTAGCATCTGGGAATCAGCTGCTCCACCCACACTCACTGTTTGCTCAATAGCTGGAGGTTGTTATAAGATTTCTTGGGCTCAAAGAGAAAGGATAGGATTTGTTTGGTATTAGAGAGGTGCGGTGAGGGAGGGGCTTGGTAACTAACTGGATTCTGGGATGGGGGAAGAGAGAACTTCCACGCTGGTGCTTGGCTTCATAGATCAACTAACCCTATAAAAAATGTTTTATAGTTTTGCAAGTATAAGTTTTACACTTCTTTTGTTGAATTTACTTCCAAGTGTTTTATCATTTTTGATGCTGTTATCAATAGAATTGTTGTGTTAATTTCATTTTTGAGTTGTTCGCTGTTAGTGTATGGAAATCAGCTGTGTTTTGCTCACTGATCTTGTACTCTGCAAACTGGCTAGACTGATCTACTAATTCTAATAGTTTTTTAGTGGATTCCTAGGAGTTTCTGTACAAAATCATGTCATCTGCAGATAGAGATAGGTTTCTAATCTGAATGACTTTTATATCATTTCTTGCCTGATTGCATAGGCTAGCACCTCCAGTACACTGTTGACTAGAAGTGGTGGAGTAGACATCCTTGTCTTGTTCCTAATTTTAGGGGCAAGGCATTCAGTCATTTATATAAGGCATTCAGTCATTTATATTTAAGGACAATGATAGCTAGAGGGTTTTTGTAGATGTCTTTTATCAGGTTCAGTAGTTTTATCAAGCTATTTCTAGTTTGTTGAGTTTTTATCATGAGAGGGTGTTCGATTCTGTCACATGCTTTTCTGCATCTGTTGATATGATCGTGTATTTTTTGTCCATCTGTTTTGTTGACATGGTGTATTACATGAATTGATTTTCAAATGTTGAGTCAACCTTATATTGCTGGGATATATCTCATGTGGTTGTGATATATAATCTTTTAATATGTTGCTGGATTCACTTTGCAAGATTTATTGAGGATTTTTACTTTTATATTCATGAGAGTTATTAGTCTGCAGTTTTCTTGTCATATCTTTGGTTTGGTTTCAGTGTAATGCTGGCTTAATGGAGCACTTTATAGGTGTGTTCCCTCCTCTTCTATTTTTCTGTAAGAGTTTGTAAATTTTTATTTTTCTTCTGTAAATATTTGGTAGAATTCACACTGGAAGCCCTCTGGCTTTTGTTTGTGGGCATTGATTCCTGACTCAGCCTCTTCCCTCTTGATGGATCTGACCCCACTGCCCCATTTCTTCATGAGTCAGTTTTGGTAGATTGTGTCTTTCTAGGGACTTGTCAGTCTCGTGGAAGTTATCTAACTTGTTGGCACACAGTGGTTCACAGTATCCCCTTAGAATCCTTTTTATTTCTTTAAGGTTGGTAGTAACAGTCCCTCTTTGGTCCCTCAAGTTAGTAATTTGTGTTTTCCCTCTTTTTTTTTTTACTGGTTCGATCAAGCTAAAAGTATGTCAATTTTGTGATCTTTTCAATGAACCAACTTCTGTTTTTGTTGATTTTCTCTTTTCTAGTCCATACTTTTTGCTCTAATCTTTTGTCTGCTTCCTTTCTACTTGCTCTGGATTTAGTTTGTGCTTCTTTCTCAGCATCTTTTTTTTTTTTTAATTTATTTTTGGTTGCGCATGTCTTAGTTGTGGCATGTGGGATCTAGCTCCCTGACTGGGAACCCATTTCCCTTACGTCAGGAGCCCGGAGTCTTAGCCACGACCGCCAGGGAAGTCCTCTCAGCATCTTAAAGTGGCTGCCAAAGAGCTTGCCCAGGGCTCATGTTCTGCGGAGTTCAGATCCCCCCTCTGCCACTTCTCAGTGGTGGGAGCTTGCAAAAGACAGCGAACTTCTCTGAATTGAGGTTCTTGCATCTTTTGAGAGGGACAGTAGTACTTGGCCCACAGTTGAAGGGATGAAATAAGATGCTGTCTGTCAAGGGCACAGTCTCTGACACACAAAGTGAAAAAGTTGCTCAGTCGTGTCCGACTCCTTGCGATCCCATGGACTGTAGCCTGCCAGGCTCCTCTCTCCATGGAGTTCTCTAGGCCAGAAGACTGGAGTGGGTAGCCGTTCCCCCCTCCAGGGGATTTTCCCAACACAGGGATCAAATCCATTCCCTTCTCCAGAGGATTTTTCTAGCCCAGAGATCGAACCCAGGTCTCCCGCTTTACAGGTGGATTCTTTATTGTCTGAGCCACCAGGGAAGCCCTCTGACACACAAGCAGGTCTTCAAATGTGCCCTGCGGATCTTTCCCCTCCCTCCCAGAAGACACAAGGGTCTCACCAGTAAGAGTGACCACTTTTCCATGTGTGTCAACAGTGTTGACCACCATCCTCAGAGTTTGACCTCCTAGATTATCCTAATGTTTAACTACAGGATTTAAATGTTCTCACGGACCTTAAAGAGTTGCCCTGGGGGTCCACACCCAGGGTCCACACCCAGGACGCTGCTCTCCTGGTGTCTCTCTAGGTCTTTGTTCACAAGCCCCTCCCATCCCTGCCTTTACTGACCCAGACACTGGAAAAGGAGCTAGTCTGCTCAGTAAATTCCAGAATGATCCTTTGGTCAAGAGAGCTAGGTTGCTGTTAGTGGGAAGCCAGATCCTTCTGTGTCAAGTAGAGTCTCTGACTCCGCAGACGTCCCCCATCCAGGTGGGCTGAAGGGGACTCCAGCGGTGCGGCTGGAGCGGACCGGCCAGCACGGGCTGGACTCCAGGCGAGGCTTCCCGGGCTGCGGGTCTGGTGGCCCTGGGCAGGTGAGGCGTCCTCTGGCCACGCCGAGCGCTTCACAGCGCCGGCCGCAGGGCTGCCCTTTGCCCCTGTCTGACTCCGGGTCACCTCGGTTCAGGAGTGGAGCACAGGGCACTCGCCCCACCCCGTCTCCTGGGAGAGTGGACGCCGGCTGTGTGGGGTCGTCCCCGCTGCCCTTCCCTTCGCGATCAGAGCTTGTCTGTCTGTCTGTCACATCCCGTGGCACGTCTGCCCTTGTCGGTGATGGCGAGACGAGGACACGCACTGACTCCTGTTGTGTGTCTGTGCAGGTGGCCAGGAGTGATGGCGCCCCTCAGGGAGAGGAGCGATGACCCTGTGCTGCTGGACCCGCCCCGGGGGCCCCTGCACGAGGCCCGCGCCCGCGCTTCGTTCCCCTGGAAGGAGCTGGCGCTGTTCTGGGAGGGTGAGGACATGCTGCGCTTCAAGGTGAGTCCGGGCTGGTGGCCACTGGGGGCCTCGGTGGCGTGGGGGGGCTCTGCTGGGCTCCTGGTTCATCTGCAGAAAGATGGCAGGGGTCCTCGGGGAACTCTCGGGGGCCCGGAATGAATGAACACAGACAGGCTGGGCTTCCTAAGCCTGGTACCCCCTGCTCTGCCCTGAGAAGGACTCTCTTCTCTGTCCCTGTGTTTCTGGGTTAGACTGCCCAACTGAGGCAGCCTGTGGCCTTGAGAACACCATGTAAGACAGAGTTTAGCGAAAAAATTCTGTACTTTGCCTCCAAATCCGCTATTCCTCGCCTGCTGCATTTTCAGAAAACCATCTTCTCAGCTCTGGAGAACGACCCCCTCTTCGCCCATCCCCGCGGCAGCCAGCTCTCGGTGGAGAAGTACCAGGAGCTGAACTTCCTGCGCTGTAAGAGGGTCTTCGAGTATGACTTCCTCCCTGTGGGGGACATGCTGGGCAGCCTGCTGAAGGTCCTGGCACTGATTGAGTGCCTGGGCATGTACGACTGGTCCCTGGCCACCAAGTTCTTCCTGCACGTGCTGGTGAGTTGCCCCGGGAGAGGGGAGGAGTGGAGAGGGGGCCCCTTTCACGCTGCGCTCCGAGGCTGAACAGCGCTCTGTCCGCTGTACCTGAGATACACTCAGCAGTTGCCTTTGTGGTTTCCTGGTTGGCAGCGTTTGCTCGCTTCTAGAGCTTTGTGAGACGTATGCATTTGGGAAATGTTCATTTAAAGAGACTTCTAGCAGATGATGAAGGAAACAGGAACAGGGACGAGGGACTTCCCGGGTGGTCCAGTGGCTCAGACTCTGTGCTCTCAGCGCATGGAGCCCTGAGTGTGACCGCTGCTCAGGAACTAGATTCCCACAAGCTGCAACTAAGAGGTCACATGCTGCACCAAAATAAATAAAGAAAAAGAGAGGAAAAAAAAGAAAATTTGTGAAAAAACAAAAGCAGAGATGAAAATATGTAGGTAGATCTTGTGACTTGTAGTGAGACGCCCAATTTTTTTCAGCCGTTTATGCAGACTTGCACACGTCAGTCCTTATATAACGCAGTGCAGCTAAAACTCCATAGAAATAGCAGCTCTGGGACTTTTATACCAAAAATCATGATAAGTGGAAGGAAGGAAAGAGGGAGAATAGGTCAAAGGTGAAGCCTGTGTTTCTGCCTCTTAGATATTCGGGTGCAGATGAACTCGGGAAGGTGGTATCATCCACGTGCTGTCTGAAGGAAAAGTGGGCTCACCTTGCCCATCCCACACTCCCATCCCCCACCCAACTCTCACCTCCTTGCTGTTCACGGACCCTCTCCTGGTCCTGTTCAGCACGTGCGGCTTGCGACAAGGACCCGGGTCTCGTCACTCTGTGAGCTCAAGGCCAGGTAGCTGAGCCCCAGGGCCTACCCTGGGCCGTGGACGCCAGTGCTGCTTTGTCTTGGAAGCTGGAGCCCTTACTGGGGGCTGGTGTGGTGCCGGGGGGTGTGTGTGGTGTGTGTGTGTGTCGGGGTGGGGAGCAGGGGTAAAGTATCAGGGCAGCAGCACGCCTTAGCTTCCACCTGTTTACATGGTGATGTTGTATTTTCAGACTTTTGGATCCGCAATTTACAGCTCTGGTTCTGAACGACACTTCAAATACCTTCCAAAGATCTTCAGTATGGAGGTTAGTTGGGGTTCATGGGTGACCTCGTGTCCTGTTCTCCTTGGAGATGTGTGGGGAGGGCACCCTGCCGCAGAGGCTCTCCAAGTGGGGGGACTGTTCCTCTCCATTCTTGCTGTTCTGGGGCTGCTCACCAAATAGTTAATGCTGTTCTTTACCAAACTGGGGCCGGGTTCCCTGCACGGCAGGAACTGAGCTTTTTCTTATCGAGGAAACGCTTTCCTTTCCTTCTGCCGCCTGAGAGCTGCTCTTAGCCACCATGCTGACTTAGCGAGGCCCCCGTCGGCCCATCCGCCGGCTGCCCTCACAGGCGGGAGCTGCAGCCAGCGTCTCGCAGGGCAGACTGGCTCAGCGAGCCCGCTGGGTGTCAGGCAGGAAACGGAGACTTGGGGCTTTGATCAGTGGTCTAGGCCGTAAAGGAAGCGTGGTGGCAGGGTCCCTCCAGGAAGGTGCGGAAAGGGCCTCTTTACCTGACATCATTTTGTGTTTCTATGCTAGATTTTTGGATGCTTTGCTCTGACAGAAGTAAGTCATGGGAGTAACACCAAGGCCATACGGACGACCGCTCAGTACGACCCCACCACCCAGGTAAGTGATACCCACCCGTCTGTCTCTGGGCTTCGAGCGTGTGAAACATGGTGTTGTTACATAATGAGACCAAGGAACCTGGCTCTTGCCGAAGTGCACACTGAGATCCATCACACTGAACGGTAGAGCCGAGGAGAGAAAGGTTGTGAGTGGTGAAACCTGGTCGCACCCGGAAGTCCATTGTGGTTTGGATTTGGGTAGGATGTGAATGTGGTGAGGGCACAGGCTGTCTTTTTATAAAATCTGTTTGTTTACCAGGTTTATCTGGTGTGCGATTAGTGAACGGTTTCATCTGCTCGTGCTTTATAGAACAAAGAGTAAGGAAGGTTCGCCTTGACCTTCGTCCCTCTCTCTCGGCCTGTCCCGTGTCCCCTGTCTGGGCCCAGGCTCTTCTGGACAGCAGCCCAGCCTCTCTGGTCCTGGGGCCGCTTCTGCACCCATGGACTCTCCGTGGCGCCTGTGTGGTTGGCCCCGCTGTGCGTTGAAGGCTGCTCTGTGCAGGCTCGGTCCTTAGCGCCATGGGGGCCCGGCAGTGCTTGGGGAGGGAGCTCGTGCTCTGGAGGAGGCCCGTCCGTGAGCAGACAGGGGCGTGGTGTGTCGGCTGGTCTGTGCCGTGGAGGGCAGCGGGGGCGGGGGAGAGGACGGAGCGTGCGAGGGACCCGTGGCCTCTGCTGCCCCCCGTCCTGCGGCCCCTCTCCCATCACTGGCATCGGGCTCCTTGGCCCCCACGTCTCCCAGACGGCCACATCCTCCTGCCGCTTCCTCACGGGTCCAGTGTCTGCAGCCCTTCCCCTGACTGGTCCATGTGGTTTGGCCGAGTTGCGAGTTGCGAGCAGCAGGGGAAGCCCTTCCCTTTGTGTCTGCTCACCGTGCGTTTATTCATGGGACAGATGGGCTGTGTGCGCTGGGGGCACTGTGGGCAAGGAACTCAAGAGGATGAACCTGAGAAGCCCCTGGAAGAACAGGGGTGGTGGGGGGCGCGGGTCACAGTGGGTGCCCTGCAGGCTGCTGGTGGTGCCTGGGAGCAGAGATGAGGGTCCGCCACACCGCAAGGGCTGAGAGCAAGCCGTGTGGCCTCTTGGGTGTCCTTGCTGTTCAGTCGCTCAGTCGTGTCCGACTCTTTGAGACCCCATGGACTGCAGCACGCCAGGCTCCCTTGTCCTTCACTGTCTCCCGGAGCTCACTCAAACTCATGTCCATCGAGTCGGTGATGCCATCCAACCATCTCATCCTCTGTCGTCCCCTTCTCCTCCCGCCTTCAATCTTTCCCAGCATCAGATGGCCAAAGTATTGGATCTTCAGCTTCAGCATCAGTCCTTCCAGTGAATATTCAGGGTTGATTTCCTTTAGGATGGACTGCCTTGATCTCCTTGCAGTCCGAGGGACTGTTGTTTAAGCCACGAGATATCTTTATATGAACCCGGGCCTCTCTGGCTCTCGGCCCTTCTTTTCTCTCGCCTCCCTAGTGTCCCTGGGCTCTCAGGGCTGGGCTAGGGGAGGGGGAGGCCCTTTCCGACTCTGAAGAGGGAGGGTGGTACCCCCACAGCCTTGGGGCCTCCATGCCCTCGGGGCCTGGGCGAAACTCGGTTACCTTCAAGGCTGATGTTTCTGATGCTCTTCCTCTTGGGGTTTGTCCTTAAGTGAAGATCAGTTGCGGTTAGGAGCCCCGGGCCTCCCGCAGGGTGTTGGTTGAGAACCCTGCTGTGTTCTCAACACTGCTGCGAGAGAAGCTCCTGGCATCTAACATGCCAGTGGGACTCTTATGCTGGAGGGGAGACGCAGTCCCGTCACCAGCATGGAGAAAGTGGCTGTGCCAGGGCTGTGGGGCAGGGATGGGATGGGACCGGTGAGTGTCACTACCTGATGTCACTTGTGTCGAGTGACAAGGAGATGCTGCATGTCGATGGGGAGGAGAGAGCAGCGCTGTGCGCTCGAGGGAGCCAGCTGGCTGGGTGACGCCCGCAAACAGGTGGGGACCTCCCGGGGGCAGCCCCCAGCCCTGCTTCCCTCTGCTCCCTCCTGCCTCCCCAAGCTGCGTGGGCCGTGTCCTCAGGAGACCTGCCCCTCACGTCTGCTCCTTCTTTACCCTGTGCTTGTCTCCCATGTGCTCCTGGGCTCCCGGGGAGCTTGTGGGGGGACAGACAGGGTGGGCGAAGGAGCCGGACTTGGCGAATCGGCAGTGGGTGGGGGATCAGGCAGCCATGAAGGCGAGGAGGGGACCCCCGCCCCGATCTGTGCTCGAGGAAGGCTCCCTGAACAGGTGCCGATCCGTGCTCGGGGAAGGCTCCCTGAACGGGTGCCGATCCGTGCTCGGGGAAGGCTCCCTGAACGGGTGCCGATCCGTGCTCGGGGAAGGCTCCCTGAACGGGTGCCGATCCGTGCTCGGGGAAGGCTCCCTGAACGGGTGCCGATCCGTGCTCGGGGAAGGCTCCCTGAACGGGTGCCGATCTGTGCTTGGGGAGGGCTCCCTGAATGGGTGCCGATCTGTGCTTGGGGAAGGCTCCCTGAATGGTGGACTCTACTGGGGTGTTGGCAGCTTGCAGAGTGTATTACGTGTGTTTTACTGTTTGCCATGTTGGTCATCATCTTCCATAGGAAGGTTCTTCTTTAAGTCACAAGACCCAGGATGTGCTTTTTTTTTTTTCCCAATGGGGCTCCCCATGCTACGCAGGAAGTAACCTTCCATCAGTTCTTACTCATACCTCCAAGAACAGAGAAGACTGAATGTGTCAAAGAGATAAAGACTCCAATGTGCGTCAGCCTCTAACGCCCATTTTGTTTCCCTCGTGCAGGAATTCATCATCCATTCCCCCGATTTTGAAGCCGCCAAGTTCTGGGTTGGCAACATGGGCAAGACCGCTACCCATGCAGTGGTGTTTGCTCAGCTGTACACGCCAGGAGGCCAGTGCCATGGCCTGCACCCCTTTCTCGTGCAGGTAGGGGCAGGTTTCATCTGGGGGTGGAGGGGCCTGGCCACGTCCGGAAATGTTTGCATCACAGCTGGGGGCAGGGGTGCTTCTGGCATTTAGGGGTGCAGACGCATGGTACATACAGCTCAACACCCCATAGTGCACAGGACACCCGCCCCCGACCCCCAGGAAGAATGATCAGCCCCACATGTGAGGCGCTGCGGCTGAGAATCCCCGAGCCCAAGCTCGTCTCGGGGAGAGTCTCCCTCCTGCTACGCACCACGCCCAGGCTCTGGCAGGCGGTCTGAGGGGCTCCAGGAGTTCCGAGGCAAAGCCTGACTTGGGCGTTTTCATGTAGCCCCTTCCCAGGTCACAAACAGAGCTCTGGCCATTGGGGGTCTCTGGGACAGCTGGCCCGTTCCCCACTGCCCAGGGTGGCTGCAGTGTCCACAGACCCGGAGCCCCCAGGTTCACTCAGGACCTTTGTACTGACTGGATACTGAATGAAACCCGGCTTCCACCATCCCCGCACCCATTCTGACATTTTTATTCTCTGAAACTTTTCTGACGGTTGGGAGGCTCTCACAAGAGAAGAATTCGTGTCACATACAAAGGCTTCCCAGGTGGTGCAGCGGTAAGGGATCTGCCTGCCAATGCGGGAGACGCCGGTTGGATCCCTGGGTCGGGAAGCAATGGCAACCCACTCCAGTATTCTTGGCTGGAAAATTCCAAGGATAGAGGAGCCTGGCATGCTATACAGTCCGTGGGGTCGCAGAGTCGGATGCCACTGAGCACGCACAACTAGCCACATGAAAGTGAGCAGTTTAGTGGCACTGAGCGCATTCACGATGTCCTGCTGTTCTAGTTTCGGAGCGTTTCCTCTTTAGAAGAAGCCCCACATCCATTCAGCTCGCCCTCCCCGCCACCCCCTCCCCAGGCCTTGCCTCGCTTGGCTGCTTTCTGCCTCTGCCTCTTCTGGACGTTCTGTATGAAAGGAGTCACACACTATGTGACTGTTTCTGTCTCACCTCTTTCCCTTCGCGTGTTTTTGAAGTTCATCCACATGGCGGCCTGTCCCAGATCCCCCTTCCTTTCTGAGGACGAATGATCCACAGTGTGGCTGGTCCACAGTTTGTGTGTCCGTTCCTCCTTTGCTGGATGTTGGGTGCTTTTCACCTTTTGGCTGTTGGGAGTGGTGTTACTGTCAACATTCATGAGCCCTGTCTGTCTGTACATGGGTCCTCAGTTTTTTGGGGGAGGGGTTTGTACCCAGGAGCAGAATTGCCGGGTCTTCTGGTCACCCTGTGTTGAACTTTTTATCAAATCCCATACTGGTTGCCAGCATTTTACACAGCCCACCAGCAGGGCTGAGGGGTCTAATTTTTCCACATCCTCACCAACACAGGTTATTATCTTTTTTTTTTTTTTTTTTCACGTAACCACCCTAGAGGTTGTGAAGCAGTATCTGGTTGTGCTTTTGATTTGCATTTCCTTAATAACCAACAGTGTGGAACATATCTTCACATTCCAATTGGCCGTTTCTGTATCTTCTTGGTAGAAATGTCTGTTCAAATCCTTTCTCCTCTGGAACCAAGTGGGGATGGTGAAAGCAAAGGCTGTTTGCTCAGAGTTGGCTGAACTTGTGCTTGGCAGAGACTCAGAGGCAGGCGGAGGGCTGGGCGAGCTTCCTAGTGGCGAAGAGGGTGGCTCAGGGTGCCTGACAGGGGCTGGGGACGCGGTGGGAGCTTGGCATGGCTGCCAGAAGAAGGGGCGTCCTGGGTGACCCGTCAGGTGTGGCCTTCTCCGGTTGATTCTGTGTTGGAAGCAGGACGACGATTAGGGAGGCCGTCAGTTATTGACTGAGTCCTGGCCGGTTGTCCCGTTGTTGCTGATCAGCGCCCTGGGCTCTGCTATGGGTTGAAGGTCAGAGCGCTGTTTTTCATGTGGTCTGGCCATTGTCCATGTGTGCATTGAGTCTCTCGGTTCATTTCTAAATCGGGTATTTTTGTTGTTGTTGAGTCATGAGGGTTCTTTATGTATTCCACAGATTCAGCCTTCTCAGACAGATGATGTGCAAATGCTTCCTCTCATTCTGTAATTATCTTCACTTTCTCAGTATTGTCTTCTGTGCACTAGCGTTTGAATTCCATGACGTCCAGTTGATCCGTTTTCTCTGATGCTCGTGCCCTTATTTTTAGTTTATTTTGGCCACACCACATGGATTGTGGGATCTCAGTTCCCCGAGCGGGGATTGAACCCCATCCCTCAGCAGTGAACGTGCAGAGTCGTAACCACTGCACCACCAGGGGATTCCTTCGTGTTCTTATTTTTCAATTGACAGTGATCACTTGCAGACCATGTGTATTTTTGATACCTAAGGCCACCATACACTGCTTCTGGAGTAAGATTTGTACCTGGAAACTGGAGCCGAAGGCAGCATCTCTCGGGGTTCCTGTCCCCCAGACTGTGGAGCTGCGTGCGATGTTCTGAATTCCCTTACGTGTTGCTCTTTAAACCCTCGGTGGCTGTGTCGCCCCTCCATCCGCCCGTGCTCTCCGTGTACCTAGCGTGTCTCCTGTGCAGCCCCGAGGGCAGCGTGAATCCTGAGCTCGTGGAACTCACCGTCTGCTGGGAAAGAGAGGTTGGAACAAGTCATCACAAAAACGGCGCTAATAGTAAAGAACGCGCCTGCCCATGCAGGAGACGTAAGAGACACGGATTCAATCCCTGAGTGGGGAAGACCCCCGGGAGGAGGGAATGGCAACCCACTCCAGTATCCTTGCCTGGAGAATCCCATGGACAGAGGAGCCTGGCGGGCTACAGTCCACGGGGTCACAAAGAGTCGGACACCACTGAGCAACCGAATGCAGGCACACACATACATGCTCTATGACATCAGCAGGCACACACATACATGAACGCAGGCACACACATACATGCTCTATGACATCAGCAGGCACACACATACATGAACGCAGGCACACACATACATGCTCTATGACATCAGCAGGCACACACATACATGAACGCAGGCACACACACACATGCTCTATGACATCAGCAGGCACACACATACATGAACGCAGGCACACACACATGCTCTATGTCATCAGCAGGCACACACATACATGAACGCAGGCACACACATACATGCTCTATGACATCAGCAGGCACACACATACATGAACGCAGGCACACACACACATGCTCTATGACATCAGCAGACACACACATACATGAACGCAGGCACACACATACATGCTCTATGTCATCAGCAGGCACACACATACATGCTCTATGTCATCAGCAGGCACACACATACATGAACGCAGGCACACACATGCATGCTCTATGACATCAGCAGGCACACACATACATGAACGCAGGCACACACACACATGCTCTATGACATCAGCAGGCACACACATACATGAACGCAGGCACACACATACATGCTCTATGACATCAGCAGGCACACACACACATGCTCTATGACATCAGCAGGCACACACATACATGAACGCAGGCACACACACACATGCTCTATGACATCAGCAGGCACACACATACATGAACGCAGGCACACACACACATGCTCTATGACATCAGCAGGCACACACATACATGAACGCAGGCACACACATACATGCTCTATGTCATCAGCAGGCACACACATACATGAATGCAGGCACACACATACATGCTCTATGACATCAGCAGGCACACACATACATGAACGCAGGCACACACATACATGCTCTATGTCATCAGCTGATAGGTGGAAGAGTATAATGTTTTCAAAATATAACAGAATTAGTTTAATGCATTGTAGTGACTTACACTCTCTAGGTACTAATACTCATTTTTCTTTCTTTTTTTTTTCTGTAGCAGGAAACATATTTCTTACCTTATGTCCAAGACATCATCAATTGTAAAATAGACAGTTGGTTAGAAAACAGCTTTTTGAGAGAGAGGGGAAAAAAGCAACCTCGTTAATGGACCTGTCAATTTTCAGACACATTCCAATTCATTAAAACGGGAGCAAGTGTATGTCTTGCAGTGGAGGAAACCCATCATGATGGTGGTGGTTCCCACTTGTAAAGCCTCTTTACAGCACTGCCCTGCAAGCAGCGGGCAAGGGTGCCAGGCCCCACCTGAGCTGTTTCACTAAGTCCCTGACTTGTTGGGTCACCCAGAGGCAGACGTTAGTCCCAGTTCATGTTAGGAAACAGAATGGGAAGGGGTCCAAGTCACTCTCCCAAGGCCACAGAACCAGGAAGTAGGGCTTGGAAGGCAGGTCCTCTGAATTCCAAAATGTTTTTCCTTGTCAATAGCTTGTTCTACGGGCTAAGGAGTCAGAGGTGAGTTCTCTCCGGAAGAACGGTTTGTGCTTGTAATATTGGAATATATCCTGAATCTTGGCAAGCTGACCAGGAAGGGCAGAGGTAACATAGGGTTGTCTTCTGATCAGCCTTCAAATACTAGACCTTAGTGGTAAAACGATAACTGGAGAGAGGATTACTCAACATCCAGATAGAGGAGAGCCAAGAAATGAGACTGAGTCAAGGTTAACCCAGCCCCTTGCTGGGGGCGGGGGGTGTGACCAGCCAGCAGGCTCATTCCAGGCCCATGGATGCTGCAGCAAGCTATCATCCTAGAGGCGATCCTGTGTCTTCCTCAAGGTCATCCCATGTCTTCCTCAAGGTCATCCCACGTCTTCGACTTTGACTCTTTGCTAAAGAAGTAGACACCTTTGGAGAAGAATTGAGTTTTTCCCAAAGCCTTTCTTAAAGGAGGGAGAGAGGTTCTGATTCATCGTCATGAGCCAGCTAGCAGTCATTTAGTGCCAGAACAAGTCATAAAGTGACAAGTTGGGCGTTTGGTTAGTAGTCCAAGATAGCTACCTTGTGCCTGACTGTGGGGTTGAACAGTTTGCTCTGTGAGCTGTGGATATGGCCCTTCCTCTGTGGTCACCCCGGGGCAACCCCTCTCAGGAGCCTGTCTTGACCCCTGACTCCTGACCAGGAGGCTCCTGGGCTGTTTGTCTGCCTGCTTGCCCGTCTGTCTAGCTGTTGTGTTTGGGGGAGACAGCCAAACCCACATCAGTGGATTCCCAACATAGCACAGCTTTTTAAAGGGTGGGGGCAGGGATATGGACAAAGCAGGGGTGGGGCCCGGCAGGATGGGGCTGGGGGGGTTTGTGAAAGAGATGCTCCCCCTGGACCTAACTTGAAGGAGCTCACAGAGAAACTGCCGGAGGAGGACTGTGCTTGGTCTTGACCGAAAGCTGTTTGGACAGGGGCCGAGACAGCATCAGGGCGGGGGCCCCCGGGTCCCCACCTGGACGTCTGCAGGGCTGAAGGTCGCGGCGGCAGGGTGCCGGCTGCTGTGGCTCTTTGGGCCCAGGGCAGGAGGGGCGGCTGGCCTGGGGCCCTGGGGCTCCAGCTCCCATCTCGCCCTCGTTGTCCTGCTATACCTCATCAGCAGGATCAGGACCTCGGTGACAACGATGACAGGCCACCACGATGGTAGCAGCAATGGCTCCAGGAGTCTCGTACACAAGGTCTTCTCCCCCGGTGGTCATGGTCCATGGGAGTAAGGTGGTACACCCCCTACCTCCCCAGGGGTGGCTGTGGTCATCTTGACCCGCTCAGGGGAGCCCTGCATACCAGCTGCCTCCCGCTAGCACCACCGCCACGACACTTTTTCTCTAATGAAAAAGACATTATAAATTGAGGTATAATCGATTTTCAGTGTTTTATTGTTATAGCTATATTAGTTTCAGGTGTACGACAGAGATTCAAAATTTATAAATTATACTCCATTTAAAGTTATTCAATATCATGGGCTTGCTTGATAACTCGGTTGGTAAAGAATCCACCTGTAATGCAGGAGACCTGGGTTCGATTCCTGGGTCGGGAAGATCCGCTGGAGAAGGGATAGGCTACCCACTCCAGTTTTCTTGGGCTTTCCTGGTGGCTCAGCTGGTAAAGAATCCACCTGCAGTGAGGGAGACCTGGGTTTGGTCCCTGGGTTGGGAACATCCCCTGCAGAAGGTTAAGGCTGCCCACTCCAGTCTTCTGGCCTGGAGCACTCCATGGACTTATGTGTAGTCCGTGGGGTTGCAAAGAGTCAGACATGACTGAGCGACTTTCACAAAGTTATTATAAAATATTGGCGCTATTCCCTGTGCTGTGCAGTGTCTCCTTGTAGCCTCTTTACTTTCTAGGGGGCAGCGTGTACCCGACGGCATACTTTATTGCAGGTTTGTTGTATCTTATGAGATTGACAGTCTCCAATTATTGTGGGAAATGTTATATGTACACTGATACAATTAAATATGTTTGAGAGGAGGATACAATTACCTAATTCTGCTTTTGACTTTAGTGAATATCTTTTCCTTGGTTCCAGAGGTTGGCATGAAGTTTGTAAGGACTTTGTTATTTATTTCCAGATGAATTGAAAACTGGTTTTAGCAGTATTTTTCTGTTTGATTCCTTAAAAATCAGTCTCTATCTTTTTAAAACTATTGCCTACTTTATAAGGGTTTTCAAAATAATTTTTATATTTTTAATTTTTTTTCTTTTTTTTAGCTCTCTGCACTGTTTGTGGTCCCTTAGTTCCCCAACCAGGGATTGAACCCATGACCTGTCCAGCAAATGTGCAGAGTCCTAACATTGGACCCCCAGGGAATTCCCAAGATTTTTTTAAGAGGTTTCATCTGAATCTTTACCGAGCCTTATTGTTTGTCACTAGCATTCTATTTCATGTTAATTATCGGGATTATAAAGTTCAACAAAGATAACTAACTCTTCCGCTGAAGTAAATAAAAACTAGCGATTCATACAAATAGCTAAATTCCAAACAGTACAAATTCAGTGGTTCTTTAATGCAGATTTTTTCCCAGCCTTGATGCTTTTGACATTGGGAGCAGGTTAATTCCACGCTGCGGGGCTGTCCTGTGCCCTGCGAGGTATGGGCGGCATTTCTGGCCTTCACCCAGTAGCATCTGTGATAACGTCACTTGTGACAGCCAGAAGTGCTGGCTGATGTCCCTTGGTTGGGAGGGGAGGGTGATGGAGTCGGGCCTGGTTGGGAATCACTAAGGGTCCCAGAGAAGGACATTGCATCCCGTCTGCAGAAAGGTCACGCAGTGAGGGCCGACTGGCTGCCACCTCTGTGAGTTTCAGTAACTGTCTTTGTTGGCAGCTCATTTGGGGCTTCCCTGGTAGCTCAGTTGATAAAGAATCCGCCTGCAATGCAGGAGACCCCGGTTCAATTCCTGGGCAGGAAGATCCACTGGAGAAGGGAAACGCTACCCACTCCAGTGTTCTTGGGCTTCCCTGGTGGCTTAGATGGTAAAGAATCCACCTGCAACGCGGGAGACCTGGGTTCAATCCCTGGCTTGGGAAGATCCCCTGGAGAAGGGAAAGGCGACCCACTCCAGTGTTCTGGCCTGGAGGATTCCATGGACTGTATAGTCCATGGGGTCACAGAGTCGGGCACCACTGAGTGACTTTCACTTTCGCCTTTGGGGCAGCGGAAGTTTACAAAAATAATCCACACACACACACGTGCACAGCCCTTTTGTCATTCCCTTAACCCCAGTGGAAAGTCCTGTGTCTAAAGCGTGAATAGAAAGTGGCTGGTGTCTTCCAGACAGCACACTGCCCAGTGTTCTGGGGCCATGGTGACCAAGCACAGTACTACAGACTAGGGGCCAAGTCAAGGTGTCAGAAAGGCCACACGCTGCCCAGAGGCTGCAAGGGAGGGTCCCTCCTGCCTCTTCCAGCTTCCGCTGACACCCTCGATGCTGGGCTGTGGCCGATTCCGACCAGTCTCCGCCTCCGTCCGCACGTGGCCCCCTCTCCCCATGTCCTCTCCTCCTCTGACCCTTGGAGGATGCGGGCCATTGGATTCAGGCCCCCGTGGGTAACCAGGGCGGTCTCCCCTCCAGATCGTCAGTTAACATCTGCAAGGACCCTGCCTCCCAACAGGGCCACGTTTCAGGAGGTCAGTTTAACCCACGGCAGCTGCATGCAGGGACCCCGTGGCTCAATCACGGGGTGGGGGGTCTTGAACATTTTCATTTGCTTTTCTGTGTGACCCTCACAGCTGCCGTTTGTCTTTTTTTTTTTTCCTGTGGTCTGTGCAGATTCGGGATCCGAAGACCCTTCTTCCCACGCCAGGAGTGATGGTCGGCGACATTGGGAAGAAGCTGGGGCAGAACGGCTTGGACAACGGGTGAGTCTGGCCCTTGAACTTGACAGTTGCTCCTCTGGGGCCCGTACCGCGAGGCTGCCTGCTCAGCACCACCCACCCCTGAGCCCACCGGGCCCCCCAGTGCCGCCCCCATGCCTGCAGGACGCGCCTCACCTCCGCACGCGAGACCGTGTCGGGAAGGGCTGGGTTCTCTCCAAGCCCAGCCTCGGGAGCTGTTAGGTGGCCCCGCGTGCCGAGCAGCGAGCTTGCCCCCGGCAGGTGGCCACTCCAGCTCTCAGCACAGAATCAGGGGCTGAGCCCCTGGGTCCTCAGCCTGTGACCCCGGCGTGCTGCCCTGGGCCGGAGCTCGAGCACCCAGCCCCCGCCCATGATGCTCTGTGGGTGGAGCTGGGCTCTGGGTAGTGGGGGTGGTGTGGTCTGAGATGAGACCCGGGCTTGGGGAGCTGGAGGGGGCGGGTGGGCAGGGGAGCCACGTTAGGAGGGGCCTTGCTGTCTCCTGGAGGGATTCTCCGGCTCATTTAGGGCACGAATTTGGGAGTGAGATGATTTGGGTTCAGATCCCGGGTCCACTTCAGCCTCTTGGTCTGACCTTCAACAGCTCTCCCGGCCTGTCCCCTCGTCTGTCCCCTCGTCCGTGATGTCCCCGTGCTGGGCCCCTCACATAGTCCTGCCTAGGGCCGGGCGTGTCTTCCCAGCTGTGTGCCACCCGTTGGTGGCCCCTCACCTGAGCATTCAGGCAGAACTCACCTGCCGTCTCCCAGAAAGCCTGGCTGAGATGCTTTGCGCCTTCTGATCTCCTGAGATGCTTCCCATGTGGGGAAGCAGAGCTAGGCGTTCTTAGTCCTATATCTCATGCTGCGTCTTAGGAATGTCTGTGTGCCTGCCGCTTCGCAGGGAGCCAGAGAGCAGAGAAGCATGCCCGGCCGTAGTTGGAGCCCTCTGGTTACTCTGACTCTGGTCGTTTTGAACATAAATCAGGAGGCAGGTCGTCTCCGAGACAGAAGCCGGACCAGGTGGTCGGCCTCCCAGCACCCTGAGGGTCCTTTCAGCTATCCCTCCCTGTAAGTTGGGGAGCTGGTGGCCTGGAGAGTGTCTCAAATATCCGCTCGGACCCTCAGAACAGGTGAGGCCCCAGCCTGTGCCCGAGGAGGGGAGGACCGTTGATTTTTCACTCTGTAGCTAGAGGAGAAGACGGCAGGACGTTGTTTAAAAAGCAAAACCAGGCGCGTGCACGCACAGGCCTTCCGACTAATGCCGACCAGGCCCGTGCACGCACAGGCCTTCTGACTAATGCCGTCTAGAGCGCTGAGCGTCCCTCTCACCGGCCTGTGAGAAGACCTGTTAACACCTGGTGGGGAGGGCGTGCAGTTCCGTCCATCGCGGCTTGGTGCGGGTGCGCGGGGCCCCCGGCAGGGACGGGCCACGCGCCCCTTGGTCGTCTGGGGAGTCGGCGGCATCACGGGGGCCCCGCGAGAGGTGGGGATGGAGGGCCCTGCCGCCTTTTTAGATCCGCGTGCACTAGCGAGGGGCCCAGAAAGCTTGTGTGTGGCAGGTCTGTGTGTCCACGTGCAGCCTGGCGGTGGGAGGTGACCCTCCAGCCGTGAACACGCGCTGCCGGGTCACTGCTGTCTGCGGACGGCGTCAGGCGGGCTCACGGGTTTCCTGTCCCTGTACGTTTTGGCTTTTACAAGTTAGAACCTTTACCCTTGCGTTGGGACGTCAGTGAAACGCTCTGTGCTTGGTCCCCCCGCCCCCAGTCAGCTCCTGTTTTAGAGACTGAGTACTTGTGTCTAACTACAGCGGCCCCCCCAACCCCGGCCCCAGGAGACACAGTCACACCGACACAGCAAAAAAAAGTGACAGTGTTAGTTGCTCAGTCGTGTCCGACTCTTTGTGACCCCATGGCCTGTAGCCCGCCAGGCTGCTCCGTCCATGGAATTCTCCGGGCACGAACACTGGAGTGGGTCACTACGCCCTCCTCCAGGGGATCTTCCCGACCCAGGGACTGAGCCCCCGTTTCCCACACTGCAGGCAGAAGCTTTCCCTCCTGGCCACCAAGGCCCTCCTCCGGGCAAACGCGTCACGTGGGAGGAGCACAGCTCTTGTAAGTCTCAGCCGTGGCAGCCCGGGGCACCGCCAGGGGGCAGCATGGTGACCTCCCTGAAGCCGGGCCCAGAGCGGCTCCCCGAGATCAGAGGCACCTTTCCGAGGGGATGCTCAGCGGCCGGGATGTGGAAGCAGCCTCACTGGGTCTCTGAGCCTTTGAAGGTTCTGTAGAGCCTGGGGCCCTTCGGCCCCCCGCCCTGGGCTGGGGCTGGGATAGGCTCTGGACACGCTGCTGTCCCCGCTTCCGCGGGCCACATGCCCAGCAGAGGGCGCCCGGGATTTGAGTCCCTGCTTCCCCCACTTGCCCGCTGCTTGCAGGGCAGTGCTGTGATGGAGTGACTTTTTGTCTGAGACCTCTTGTTTTTAAAAAAAAAGCAGTAACAATTTGTAGGTAGATCACAGGAGTGCGTGAGTCTACAGGAAGGCTGTCTAGAAATCAGCGAAGTGAAAGTCACTCAGTCGTGTCCGACTCTGTGACCCCATGGACTGTACAGTCCATGGAATTCTCCAGGTCAGAATACTGGAGTGGGTAGCCTTTCCCTTCTCCAGGGGATCTTCCCAACCCAGAGGTCGAACCCAGGTCTCCCGCATTGCGGGCAGATTCTTTTTTAAAAAAAAATTATTTATTTTAATTGGAGGCTAATTACTTTACACTATTGTAGTGGTTTTTGCCATACATTGACGTGAATCAGCCACAGGTGTGGATGTGCCCCCTATCCCGAACCTCCCTCCCACCTCCCTCCCCATCCCATCCCTCTGGGTCATCCCAGTGCACCGGCTCTGAGCGCCCTGGACTGGTGATCTATTTCACATATGGTAATAGATATGTGTCAACGCTATTCTCTCAGATCATCCCACCCTCGCCTTCTCCCACAGAGTCCAAAAGTCTGTTCTTTACATCTATGTCTCTTTTGCTATGTCGCATGTAGGGTCATCATTACCATCTTTCTAAATTCCATATATATGCATTAGTATTCTGTATTGGTGTTTTTCTTTCTGACTTACTTCACTCTGTATAATAGGCTCCAGTTTCATCCACCTCATTACAGCTGACTCAAATGCAGGTGGCTTCTTTACCAGCTGGGCCACAAGGGAAGCCCAGGAACACTGGAGTGGGTAGCCTATCCCTTTGCCAGGGGATCTTGCCGACCCAGGACTCAAACCGGGGTCTCCCACATTGCAGGCGGATTCTTTACCAGCTGAGCCACAAGGGAAACCCGTCTAGAAATCAGAGGCAGGTGTAAATTATGTGGATTACTTTCAGTCAAATAACTCTGAAAGCAAGACAGTAAAGACCCCTCAGGTGAGCCGTGGAGCCTCACCTTCCAGATGGGCTGCACGCATCGTCGCGCCTGCTCGGTGGCCCCTCGGGGAAGCGTCTGGTGGTGGGCGGGGGCGGGGGTGTGTGCGGAGAGCTGCAAGGCGCCTTTGGTCCCAGGTGGGGCTGGGATGGGGGGGCGGTGGGAGGCCTCAAGGAGCAAGGAAATTGTTAGCACCTGACGTGGGGGGCCCAGGAGGGAAGGGGTGCGGGGCTGGGGAGCCAGACACACTGGATGTTCACATCCTTGGTGCCCCCCCAACGCACGCACGCACGCACGCACCTGTGCCCTCCATGGACACGGGATTCCGGCCTGCAGGCTGGCCAGTGCTGACGGTCTGTGACTCAGAAAAGAATGTGTGAAATTCCGATTTCGGTTAAACCCCAAGCGACTACTTTTGCGAGTATAAATATGTTCAGCCTGGTTCCGTCCCCTGTGTGGCAGGGGCGGGTGAAGATTTTCCACTCCTTAAAAAGGGCGCTCCACGTTTACAGCAGCAGACTGAGAAGAGCGTCCCGCGGCTTTTCAGTAATGGGCTGGACCACACCGGGGGCGTCGGCACTGCAGCCAGGCGTTCTCAGAACGCAGGGGTCTGAGCCCCACAAAGGCCTGCCGTGTGGCCGCCTCCAGGCCAGCGCTTTCAGACGCTCAGGCCGGGCCTGTGTTTTGTACACGGGAGGGAGACCCCTCGCCTGAACCCTGACAGACGTCTTGCAGCCTGACATGCAGAATCCTAGTCGATTTCGAAGGAATCTGGGATGGGCCCCCAGATACCCAGCCCTGGGCCTCGACTCTTTCCCCGGGGCACTGGCTGTGTCACCCCCGGGCTGTTCCCAGACTTGGGGGTCCAAGCAGACTGTACCAGCTCCCACGGGACGAAGTCTCACTCCTGGCTGGCTTATCCACAGCCCTATCTGCTCGGTTCCAGGCACGTGGCCCCTTATAACAGGATGGCTTAGCTCCCACTGAGAAGCAGGTGACTCAGCGAGCGACGTGGACGGGACCACCGTCTCATGGAGCTGTGGGACCACCTGATGGTCATCACGCGGAGGGGTGGGGAGTCGTGGCAGGCCTCTCAGAGGAGGTGGCAGTGCTCAGAGGACCCACCTGCCTGTCTGCAGAGGGCCTGGCCGGCTTGAAGGTCGCACACAGATGCGACCTGGAGGTGGGCCGTGAGGAGACCGATGCAGTTGGAGCAGCAGGCAGATCCTCCGTCGGAGGGCTTACCACGTCTTCCTGCGGGTTTCGATTCCGTTGGTCCCAGGGTTCTCGTGCCAGGCGTGGCCATTCCGAGCTGAAGTTTGCAAAGGACTCGAGTCCGTGTGCGGGACGGTGGGGGGACGAGGTGGGCTCTGGAGAGACCAAAGGGGAGACTGTTGAGGAAATCAGACCAGAAGATGCACAGAGCATGAGGACGTTGGGTCGGAGGTGGAGGTGAGCGTGCTGACTCTGGACGGTGCTGGGTGCCGTGCGCGGGCTGGGGATCCGGGGAGGGGCCGGGGGCGGGGTGGGGGCGAGGAGCCGCCCCCCTTCTCCCCAGGGCGCTGCTCTCCCTCACAGAGCTGCTTCCTGTGGTTGAGTAAAAGAGGGTTCCGTGTGGCACCGAAATGCTTAGAAATCTGACAAGGTGGTGTGCCTGTGTGCGTTAGTCGTGTTTGTTCAGTCCCGTCCGACTCTCTGTGACCCTGTGGACTGCAGCCCACGAGGCTCCTCTGTCCACGGGATTCTCCAGGCAAGGATACTGGAGTGGGTTGCCATGCCCTCCTCCAGGGGATCTTCCTGACCCAGGGATCAAACCTGTGTCTTTTAAGAGTCCTGTATTGGGCTTCTCTGGTGGCTCAGCTGGTAAAGAATCCGCCTGCAGTGCGGGAGACCTGGTTTCGATCCCTGGGTCGGGAAGATCCCCTGGAGAAGGAAAAAGCTACCCACTGCAGTATTCTGGCCTGGAGAATTCCATGGACTATATAGTCCATGGGGTCGCAGAGTCAGACATGACCGAGTGACTTTCACTTTGCTAGATCACTTTGCGCTTCCCGGGTGGCTCAGAGGTACAGCGTCTGCGTGCAATGTGGGCAGACCTGGGTTTGATCCCTGGGTTGGGAAGATCCTCTGGAGAAGGAAATGGCAACCCACTCCAGTATTCTTGCCTGGAAAATCCCAGGGATGGAGGAGCCTGGTAGGCTACAGTCCATGGGGTTGCAAAGAGTCAGACACGGCTCTTCACTATCTTGGAGGCAAATTCTTTACCACTAGCACCACCTGGGAAGCCCAAGATGCTCTAGCAACTGTTGACATAGATGGTTGGGGTTCTTTTTTTGTTGGCAGTTTCTGCACCACCTGGTACTTTGCACAACCTTGTCCCCTGGACTACTGTGAGTTAGATTTTCCTTCCTGACAACCACAGAAAACACCTTTGATTACTGACACATATGCGTGATCCCTGGGGATGTGTGTGCAGGCGTGTTCTCCAGCTGCTAGGAGAGCTGACCCCTCTGTCTGGAGCCCCAGTGGGACAGCAAGTCCTCCTGCTTGACTTGGGAGGTCTGAAGCCCAGGTTGCTGGCTCTGTCGCCCCGTGTGGGGGACTCTGGTGCAGGGTCCAAGCGTGAGAGTCAGAGGTGCTGGAGTCCAAACGTGAGAGTCAGAGATCCTCACGTTTAGGAAGAAGGTCCACCTTTCCTGCTGAAGAACCTCATCTGGGCTTGTCCGGCCACGTTGAGGGCGTTCCCTCCCAGTGACGTAGGAGCCTGTGTGCCGCCCTGAGGCCCGAGTGTCCAGGGGCAGCTGGGGGGCAGCGGGGGTCTCCATCATCACCAACAGATGGTGACCGACTTATTTCACACAGAACCCAGCACTCGCAGCGCAGTTTCTGTTTAAGTTTTCTTTGGGCAGGCCAGGCTTCCCAGTGGTTAGCACTCCATGTTGTCACTGCTGAAGGCCCAGGTTCAACCCCTGTCCAGGAACTAAGATCCCTCCAGCCATGCAGTGCAGCCAACAACAGCAACAACAACCCACAAAAAAATAAGAACCAAAGAAACCTGCCTTTACGGTGGAAAGACCTGTTGCGATGCCCTGTCTCCTGGTGTCGTCCCTCCTGGGTTTGCCCTCGGGGTTTTCTGGTCTCTGGGGGGTTACGTCACCTTCTGAGCTGTCCTCCGCTTTGATTTGACCGGGCTTCAGGAGGGGGAGGTGAGCCCCGGGGCCGTCCCCCCGTTTAAGCAGAAGCCGTGTCCCCGCACAGGTTCGCCATGTTCCACAAGGTCAGGATTCCGCGTCAGGACCTGCTGAACCGCATGGGAGACGTCACCCCTGAGGGCGTCTACGTCAGCCACGTCAAGGTACCGGAGCCTCCAGGCCGGGGGCGGGTGTCTGTGGGTGAGGAAGCCGTCCCCTCCAGGTCCACAGGACATGCATCCCGCTGCGGCGGGGAGGAGAGTCGCCGAGGGAGCCGGAGGCCTGTGCGACCCTCTCCAGGCTCAGGTCCTGGGGCCTCCACCGAGCAAGGGGGTGCCTGGGTCCACTGGTCCCCGGGGCTCCAGGCATGACAGCCCCCCACCCTCCCCAGCCCCCTGGGGTTACAGCTGGGGAGGCTGCCCCCACCAGCGCTGTTCCCCACAGCGGGAGAGGGAAGGGTTGCCTGCTGGGCCGGGCACCCACGGGGGCGACAGTGGCCTCCAGCGTCTGGGACTGACCTCGCCCGGAAGTTCGTTGAGGGTGGACATATAGGGGCCCAGCCCTGGGCCCTTCCCAGACCTGGCCAGCTAAGGGTGGCTGAGCCCTCCCGGTCCTGAACCCACGGCCGGGATGACCCAACGCCACACATAGGCTGCTCAGAGCTGAGAGCAGGGCTTCAACGAACGTGACAAGTACCTGCCGATCAGGAGACAGGCTGGAGGTGACAGAGGGGGCCGTTCAGAAAAGGAAACAGTGATATGAAACACAGAAGTATGGAGGCAGACGAGAGAGCCCAGCGGAGGGGGTCAGCCCAGCGGGGTTGGACATCAGGGAAGCAAGGGGCAGGCAAGGACGGAGAGAACCCAGAGACGGTTCGTAGAAACAGCGGAGACAGAGGTCTCTAAATTACAGAAGGAAGACTGTCTCGACTGGGGGCGCCCACAAAGAGGGTCAGGGGCTGTCACCCCAGGCTCACCGTCGAGAAGTACCTGAACCTCAGAGAGAAGACCCCGAGCCCTCCCCGGACAGGAGGCAGAGCGGCTCCCGCGGGATCAGAGCCCCTTTGCCTCCGATTTTCCCAGCATGACGCTGACCGAAAGCAGTCAGGGAAAGGATGTTTCTCACCACGGAGGGAGAACAACCGTACACGTGCTTTTTCTAAACGCAGCTAAGCCATCATTCGTGCGTGAGAACATAGTAAATATCCATGGCCAGGGGCTTGGAAGGCTGCCGCACAAACACCAGAGTGGACACAGTTTTGGAAGAAGAGCCTGAATAATAAAATAAATGAAGTCGGAGAAGCAGCAGGGGGTGCGGGAGGTGCACGTGATCACGTCGTTTGGTGAGACTGCCAGGCCGATGGACCCAGGCGCCGCCGATAGGCCTGAAAGCCAAGCTGCTGCTAGGGACCATGGTAAGCACCTTGAAACTTACAACAGATTGAAAATAGATGCACACGGACAATTACTGGTTTTAAACCCTGATGCTGGGAAAGATTGAGGGCAAGAGGAAAAGGGGCCGACAGAGGATGAGATGTTGGATGGCATCACCCACTCGATGGACGTGAGTTTGAACAAGCTCCGGGAGTTGGTGATGGACAGGGAGGCCTGGCGTGCTGCCGTCCATGGGGTCACAAAGAGTCGGACACAACTGAGCGACTGAACAATAGCAACAACAAAAGATCACAGAGAACAACGGATGACCGCTCCAACGGCCATCACAGCCCTTGGGATGATGGCTTGATGGGGAGGCAGGAATCCCGGGGGTGGGGGAGGGCGCCCTTATTATGAACAAGACATCGGCGTCAGCTGCGTTCTCCGCCCTTGCCTCCCGCCTCACTCTCGGCACAGCTGTGTCTGGTCCTTGGTGAGGTCGGGAGCAGGGCTCCCTGCCTCCAGGTGGCAGCTCGTAGGTCTGCACAGATGGTGTGGCTGTCCGGGGTCCCTTCCTCCTGTGGGCTGGTGTCCCCCGTACCGTCCTGTGATGGGCACACCGGCCTCCCCTGCCACTCAGCCCTCCTGGCTCCGGGGGCCTGTGTCTGGGGTGCCCTGGGGGCTGGGCCTGGAGTGTTGAACGAGGAAGGAGCGCCCCTCCACCCCTGTGCCCATTCCCCAGGTGGCCCGCAGGTCCTGGGTCTGCTGCCACCTGCTCTCCTCCCGCAGGACGTGGGGCAGCGCTTCAGCGAGTCCCTGGGCAGCCTGTCGTCCGGCCGGGTCACCATCGTGGGCATGTCCGTCGTGAACCTGAAGCTGGCCGTGTCCATCGCTCTGCGTTTCTCGGCCACCAGGCGTCAGTTTGGGCCGACGGACAAGGAGGAAGTTCCGGTGCTGGAGTACCCGATGCAGGTACGGCGTCTGCGGGCGTGGGTTCACTGTCTTCCTGTCCATGTGCAAACACACTGCCGCTCTCCGGTCTCTGCAGCAGGGTCACGGGGAGCTGAGCGGGCCTCTTCTGGAGTTAGAGAGTGACGCCAATCCCAGGGAAGGAGTGTGGCCTCGGGGGCCACAGATGGTCTCCACGATGGTCTTTAGTTGAAAAGAAATGAGGGGCCTGGAGGAGGCGCTCTGGTGAGGTGGAGGGGGCAGCGTGCACGCTCACCCCGTCTACGGGGCCCTGCACGTCCAGGCCGCGCCCAGACATCCCGTTCATCCCGGGACGCAGTGGCTGAGTGTGCAGCGGCGTTCATGGTGACATCCTTTAGCAGAGGGGACGCTCCCCCTCCAGGTCCTCCGAGGTCGAGGCAGCCCCAGACGGCAGGGGTGCACCCCAAGCCAAGCATCACCTGGGTGCCTGGCCGGGGTGGGGGCAAGGGTGGCATTTGATCACACGGCGCCCCCACCAGCGTCTCTGCATCCCCAGCCCTTCCATGCCCACCACGCAGCTGCCCTGCGCACCAGGTGGGCTGGTGGTGGTCCCCAGGTCACAGGTGGGGCCCCAGAGGCAGCAGCTAGACCGAGACCCGGTCTTGGGCCCAGCGATGCGTGAGCAAAGGCGTGTTTGAGTGAGAGTTTCAGGAAATGGTAACTGGATCGAATTTGTTTAAGCCTTGGTAGGACCGCGAACCTGGTTTAATACCAAACGAGCAAGTGAGGAAGAGCCTCGTGCCTCGTTGTGCCTGGCTGGCACGCAGCGTCCACTGCACCGCTGGACCCCGTGGTCCTCATGAGGTCACCGTGCGCCCCCCCCGCCTGGGCTTGAAGCCTGGCCTCAGTGGTCAGAGCCCACCCGAGTCCCACGCGTGGGCTTCCGGCCCCAGGTCCACCCGCCCTGCTGTGCGCCCTTGGGCGAGGCACTGAGCCTCTCTGTGCTCTAGTTTTCCCCTTTGCACGTTGGGAGCGGTGATCACACCCCTCTGTGGGTGGTTGCAAGGATTAGCCACGTTAGGGCGTCGGCACGGAGACCGCACGCAGGGATTGCGGTGGTGGTGACTGTCTTCCGGGTCCTCTCAGCCTCCCCCGCTCTATCCACGCAACAGCGGACACGCGCTGGTGAAATGGACGTGCTCCCTTGGCCTCCGGGAGCCCGTTTCCCCTGCTGGCTTGGGGGCAGTCACTTTATTCCTCCCAGAGTCACAAAGGGCAAGGCTTGGCCAGGTCGGCCCCATGCTCGGGCACAGTGACCTGGCCATCTCAGGTCCCTCGTATTACGGTTCAGCATTCACTCTGGCTGAGGGATCGCGTGGCCAGGACAGTGGAGAGGGCAGTGCAGGGCACTGCCCGTGGGCGCTTCTCCCTGAGCAGGCCTGGTCGGGGTGGCCGGGAAGACCCGGCTGTGCTGGAAGGGCATCAGGGGGCAGATGTCATGGTGAGGGGGGTTGGGGGGTCCGAGAGAGGTTCAGGGCCTTGTGCACTAACGTGGGGACTGTGGGGTGGGTTCCTGCTGCCCTCACCCCGTCACCTGCCGGCGGCGCTGCGGAGGACGTGGGGGTGTTCAGGCGGGGATTTGTCCATTTCAGCAATGGCGCTTACTTCCGTACCTGGCTGCCGCCTACGCCTTGGACCACTTTTCCAGATCGCTCTTCCTGGATCTGGGGGAGCTTCAGCAAGACCTCCTGAGGAAAGACCGAAGCATCAGGCAGGTGAGGGCCCCCTGCTTTTCCTCTGCAGTGTTCATCCTCATTTAGATCTCACTGGGGTTGAACAGGGCAGCCTCAGCCTTTCTTTCAAAACAGCCTGGGTGTGTGGATCTGCAGGGATGGTGCAGGCTCGTCTGACGACCCCTGGGCCGTGTCCTCCCGGAGCCCGACGCGGGGATGGGGGCCTAGTTGGCATGTGTCTGCATCCTCCGTTCTCAAGGACGTGCTGACACTGCTCCTGGTTCCCGTCTGTGAGTTCAGCTGTTGTTCTCCTCTGGAGAACAGGATGCTTTTGCAAAATCCACATTACCGGCCCCCTCCGTGGATTTCACGGTTCTGATCCTTTCGTAAACAACCCCACAAAGGTCTGCGTCCAGCTGACTGGATGTGAGCTGACAGGCGCGGCTTTGTGCCAGACGCGAGCGTGCAGACCCGCTGAGATCAGCCCCTGTGCACAGAAAGGGTCTTCTGCTAATTTCCGTGTGTGGACGCCTCACGTGTTGAGTTTTTTCTGCTTCACGCTGCCTCCTGGACAGAGGGAAAATGCACAGCGCAAGTGCGTCTGAAAACTCATCAGAAATGCTACAGAGAGCGGGCTTACAGACCACGCCCTGAAAAGCCTGTATCAAATTAGCACATTTTGGAATATCCAGCATAGACACCCAGGCGTCAAGAGGCAGAGGGTGAAGGGGTGGGGGGCTGGCAGGGTGCACAGCCACGCAGTCAGGCTGACGTGACCCCGAGGACCGTTTCATCAGGAATGTGGAGCTAATGCATGTTTTTTTCCCCCCAAACATGAGTCACTGAAGTTTTGCCAGCTGACAGTGGAATTGTCCTGTTAATAATGTTTTCAAGTGTCACCATGGTCTATTTTTTTTTCCTCTGAAGCTCAGAAAAAGTAGTTCAACCCAGGCATGGGTTACAAGGTAGTGCTTCTGTGAAGCTGAAAATGCTGGAAAAGCACATCACCTCATTTAGCAGGTGTGTGTGTCGGTGTGTCTTTCTTGTAATTGTTGTTACTAATGATCAGGTTGAAGTAAAAGAATATTTACTAGATGCGTTACAGCTAGGGACCCTAAGCGGGGCCTGCACAGGGCGGGGTCCTGAATGGCCAGGGCTTTGCAGCCCCCTGGGGCTGCCCCCCACCCTCTCCCCTGGGGCCAGCGTGTCAGCACCGCCTCCCACCCTTGGGTTTCTTCTTTGTCTCCTGTGAATGGCTGGAGCTTGAACAGCCATCTCTCAGGTTCGTGCTGTGAACTTCATGTAAACTGAGTCATGACGTATGTTCTTCCGCGATCAGCCTCCCTACCAGGGTCTACCCGCTGAGCAGCCGTGGTTGTTTATCTTCAGTGCTAGGAAGTTGTGTGACTAGACCGCAGGGTATCCATGCGTAGGTGAATCCTGTTTCTTAAGCTAAAACTGGGTTTCCTCCTGTTGTAGTTGTCGGGCACCTGGGATCAGACTGGAGGGGGCGTAGGTCTTTGAGGCTGAGCTTGGACTGTCCCCTGACCTCCAGGGTTGGAGCCTCTCTTCCCCTGATCTTGTTGGCTTCTCTCCCTCCCAAGGCAGAGCTGGGACGTGAGATCCACGCCTTGTCGTCGGCTGGCAAGCCCCTGGCCTCCTGGACGGCCCAGCGGGGGATCCAGGAGTGCCGCGAGGCATGTGGAGGACACGGCTACCTGGCCAGTAGGTTTCAGAGACACGTGGGCTGGTTTCTGTCCTTATCCCTACCGTGCGACTCATACCCGACCAGGGCTCAGCACACAACCAGGGGTCAGTGCACAACTGGGATCAGCACACGGCCAGGGGTCAGCACACGACTGGAATCAGCACCCGACTAGGGGTCAGCGCACGACCAGGGGTCAGTGCACGACTGGGATCAGCACATGGCCAGGGGTCAGCACACGACTGGAATCAGCACCCGACTAGGGGTCAGCGCACGACCAGAGGTCAGTGCACGACTGGGATCAGCACACGGCCAGGGGTCAGCACATGACTGGGATCAGCACACGGCCAGGGGTCAGCGCAAGACTGGGATCAGCACACGGCCAGGGGTCAGCGCATGACCAACAGGGGTCAGTACATGGCCAGGGATCAGCACACGACAGCCTGCGGGCCGAAGGCTATTTCCATGGATAAAGATTTTTGTAAATAATGATTTATTGGCACACGGCTGTGACCATTTGTTTACACACGTCCTGTGGCCGTGTTCCTGCTCCCCCCACAGAGCTGAGACGTCTCGGCAGAGCCTAAAACATTTACCGTCTGGAACTTTCCAGAGCAGCTTGGCCGGGCCCTGCCCTCGTCTCATCCCTCGGTTCCCTGCCACCTGATGCTCCTTGGCCGAAACCCGGGGGTCACAAGGCAGCATGGAGACTGAAAACCGGAACGGAAGGGAGCTTATCATCCGTTCATCTGGGTTGGAACTTTCTGGTTAATGACTTGGCAGTACCCTGGCACCACGCTTTGTTCTGATGAGACACTCTGAGACTTAGCGTTCACTTCTGTTGGCACGGTGGCTGTTTGAGCAGCTGATGGGTGGTGCACAGAGCAGGTGACCGACAGGCCAGGCCCAGATCCGGGCTCCGTCTCTGCCGGGGGCTGGTTGCGTAGCCAAGGGCGAGCTGACCCCGTGCGCTGCTCCTTGGTGCTCTTCTCCGTACGACGGGGCTGAGGATAGCGTGGCACGACAGGGGTTCTTGCAGCAAGAGAGTGAGTGGACCCACTTGAAGGGTTTGGCACAACGTGGGGCAGGTGGCCTGTGCCCAGTTACTCTGATCTATTACTGTTATTATAAAAGTGAAAGTGTTAGTCTCTCAGTCGTGTCCAACTCTTTAGACTGTAGCCCGCCAGGCTCCTCTGTCCATGGGATTCTCCAGGCAAGAATACTGGAGTGGGTAGCCATGCCCTTCTCCAGGGGGTTTTCCCGACACAAGGATCAAACCCGGGTCTCCGGCATGGCAGGCGGATTCTTTTCCGTTTGAGCCATCAGAAAAGCCCACTATTATCATAGTCATCCTTATACCTGCCTAACTTCCCATGTGCTGTTCTTCAGCCACCGATGGGTAAAATCTGGTGACTCAGACAAGACGGCAGTAGAATTGGCAGAGACCTTCCAGACGGTTTATTCCTTTTAGGCACCTTTTAGGCACCGGTTGAGTCTGAGCATCTCGACGACACTCTGTAGATAGCTGTGTGCTTTCGGTGAAGATGTGCCCCGGTTACGCCTCATGTGGTGGGGGGCAGGCGGGGGGGCCTCGACTTCTCCGCTCTCTGCGTTACTGACGTGTGGGTAACCATGGCGCCACAGAAGTTACTCACCCGTGGTTTTGTCTTCTCTGTAGTGTTCTTTGTAGTTTTTGTTTGTTGTTATAGCTCATAGAGATGCTATAAATAGTTTAGAATGAGGAGCTTGAATCATGCAGCCCGCAGACAGCAGAAATGACCAAATCAAGTGTCATCACATAATTCCTTCTGGGCTGAAGCCAGTGAGGCCAAACTCAGGGATAAATGTAAAGCCCTTTACCTAGATTTGAATATCAGTTTCTAGTCATCTCTCTAAGATTGCTCTGAGATCTTCACGTTCAGTGCTGTAACTGTGGCACGGGGCAGCAAGTCAGGGGAAGACGATCAGGGTGTTGTAGGTGACCACAAGCCTCGTGTCTGCTACAGAGCACCTTTACAGCCTCGTGGGCTGTTCACAGTAGTATGTGGGTGTGAGAAGTTGAGGGTACTACCCATTCTCCCATCTCAGCCTCACATCTGGAGAACATTCTATTAATATGCTGGAGACCCAGGTGGGGAGGGTCTGGGAAGAATCTTTTATGAAATCTGTGAAGGAATTGGGTTATTTCACTGGTAGGAAAGGCAAGAGTAAAAGAAGCACTGTCTTCAGACATTTGAGATGTCTCGTGTAAAGAGAAGAGTGCCTTTAGTTGTACGAGAAAGAAGGGCACCCGCCCAGGTAGTCCACTCTGCCAGTGGCTCCCCTGGAGGGAGCTTTGCCAGGCAATCCGTGAGACTCACGGTGGTGATGGGGATGCTGGTGGCAGGGGATGCTTCCTGAGGGCAGCGCAGGGCTTCCCGGGAGCCTTGCGGGTGTTCCCAGTGTGTCCTTGAAGAGGGAGCAGCCAGATGGAGAGGACATACCGCTGACTGGGGGCAGAGCTGGACCTGGAGAGGGTAGGAAGTGCTTCGTTCAGTCAGGCTGGGCCTGGGACCTGACCTCAGAGTCCCAGATGGCAGGGGGTGGGGGCATCTCTCCCGCCCGCGCCCCCAGTGATGAGCACACCGGGGCCCCCTTGCAGTGAACCGTCTGGGTGACCTCAGAGACGACAACGACCCCAACTGCACGTACGAAGGTGACAATAACGTCCTGCTGCAGCAGACCAGCAACTACCTGCTTGGCCTGCTGGCTCGCCGGGACCAAGGTGAGGCGGCTGGCACCCCTGCAGCCCTGCGGGGTGAGGGGGTTCCCAGGGCCCCCTGAGGCAGCTCTTCTGTCAGGATGGACTCTGTGTTTGCAGGAAGGAAACATGCAATCAAATGGGGCTGGACTAGCTTCTGAAGTGATGGGCTGGGGCAGGTGGCGGTGGGGGGATTCGTCTGCCAGACATGCCCTGGGGTGGGGTTCCTTAGCTCTCCCTAGAGTCACCGGCTATGCTCCTAGGTGGTGCCCGCATCAAGAGCCCCCTGAAGACTGTGGACTTTCTGGACGCCTATCCAGACATCCTTGGCAGGAGGTTTGAGGGCTCCAGCCCCGAGGACTTGTTGGACTCCTCAGGTAAATGCATGCCCTTCCCTGTCTCCAGGTGCGCCATGCCCGGTGGGAAGCAGCCTGTTGCTTTGCCACTTCATTCATCCATTGATGATTCATCCACGGACATCTCCCTGTGTCTGGCACTGAATCAGGTGCTGACGCCAACAATGGAGAGAAGGGAGCTTGCTCCCCGCTCCCTGGAGTCCCGGCTTCCACCCGCCCCCGTCCCCCGGCTTCACAGTGAGTGGTCAAGGAGAGACGTCACAGAAAGAGCAGGGTTGGTTATAGCCCCTCCCCTTCCTACCGCATGTTAATGACGCCTGAAGGATGCACCTTCCTCCCCCAAGGGCCCATGCGTCTTTCTGTCAAATCCTGTGTCCACAATAGCAGCTTCACACCACAGCGGAGCCTTATGAAGTCCTCACTGCCTGCTTCATGGGTTTCAGTGAGCATGTGACCCTCTGCCGCCCGGAACTCCTGTTGCCAAGCACCTCGGGGCCCTCTCTGTGGTCCCACCTGACCCTCAGGCATATGTTCCCCCCCGCTCCCATAGGCGGGCAGAAGCTGACCCTCTGGCCAGTCATCCAGGAGCTGGAAAGGCAGCCCACCTGCCAGAGATCGAGGGTGCTGGGCCCACTCCTGTACCTGCACCAGCTGTGGGATTTAGGGCGCATCCCCCATCCGCCTGCCCCCCTGGATGGGGACAGCACCGCCTCTGCTGGCTGGTGAGGACGAAGGTGAGGACATGCGGGTGCACCCAGCACAGCGCTCGGCTCTGCACAGGGCTCAGGACTGGCCCTCAACATGCAGACACCCCACCGTGTTCCAGCCGCAGTTTTCATCACAGAAATCGTTGTCGAGACGCCGTTACATTCCCCCAAACACTGTTAGCAAAGAGCCTTTGGCGTGGCAGGAGGGCACCTGGCTCACAGAGTGTGCAGGCCCCCCCGCGGTCCTCTGGGTGAAGGAGCCGCCCCCACATCCTGGAAGGGCACGTGACCCATCACAGCATCCCTGTGGGCTGTGGGCTGTGGGGTGTGTGTGTGTGTGTGTGTGTGTGTGTGGCCCTGCCAAGCTGCACCGCCGCCCAGGTCTCCAGGAGAGGAGCTTCGGCCATCCAGTCCACATCCGCGGCCAGAGCGAGTGTCAGACCCGGGCCGGGCCCTCTTCCCAGGGGGTCTCTCCTCCGTTTTCATCGACAGTAGCAGCCAGAGGCGTTTCTGCTGGTCACTGCTTCAGTTCCCTCACCGCCCTTTGTTACAGCTTTTCTGACAGTGCACCTTCTTCATCTCTCTTTTTAAGAGCTGGGAGGACGCTGGGACACACCTAAAGGTCTTTCTGATGGTTCCGCAGCCCCCAGATATTGCTCCAGGAAGCCCAGGAAATGACCTCATCATTCTAGTAACATCCACCCCACCGGAATTCCCCCCCCTCAAAACCATCCCCCATGGTAAAATCAGAGTGTAAACACATGGTCGGTCAGCTCTTGGACATGTCATGGGGCCTGCCGTGTCCCCCTCACCCCCCTCCGCCCCCGCCCTGCTCACTGGCGCTATGAATGCAGAAGCTGTTTTGTGCACAGCAGCAGGAAGGATGCCAGGGCAGCGTCATCTGTTTTTCCTGCGAGTGCTCTAATTTTCACTCGTTCCAACCAAGTGAAAACATTTTCTGGCGGGAAGAGCGCAAGCAAAACTCATCTGGCAGAGGAGGCTTGGCGTGGAAGGAACCCTGACGGCGTTCTCCACGGGGAGAATGGAGCCCGAAGCTTGTGGCCCTCCGTTCATCCGCAGGGGGCTCAATCATTTAAACCCCAGACCTCGGGGCCGGGCCTTGTCTCTGCTGCATCTTTGGTAAAAGTTCCACGGGTGATGTGACCCTGGGGCTCTGCAGGACGGGACAGTCGGGACCTTTCCAGGGTTGAGCGAGGCCTGTTTGCGAGATCAGGAGATTTTTTTTTCCCTTCAGGAATTAGGTTTATTTGGAGCGGGAGGGGCAGGGCAGCTCTCCGCCTGGTGCCTCTGATTTATGTGCTGTGGATGCGTGTGCGCCCAGGATGCATTTAACAAATGGGCCTGAGCGCTGGGGAGCCGCACATCACGTGATCATGTGAGACCCAGTTCTCTCCTCTCGTTGGCTCCCTCACAGAAATATTAGATAATTGGAGTGCAGTGAGTTGGCTGGGCTCTCCTGGAGGCTAAGACGGTGAAGAATCTGCCTATAATTCAGAAGACCGGGGTTCAATCTCTGGGTTGGGAAGAGCCCCTGGAGAAGGAAATGGCAACCCGCTGCAGCATTCTTGCCTGGAGAATCCCCATGGACAGAGGAGCCTGGTGGGCTACAGTCTATGGGGTCGCAAAGAGCTGGACACCAGTGAGCCCCTGACACTAAGTACGTTGGCTACTCTGACCGCTGTGTGTACACACAGGGCAGTGGGGCTGCGTCGCATCATGTGTTCAGAGAAACTGAGAACTCAGGCTCTGGAGTGAGCTGTGTGACCTTGGGCTAGATGCTTAACCTCTCTGATCCTCCGTTTCCCCATAAGGTATTCGGAGGAAGTGCCCTCTCTGCAAAGACCCTTTGCCCAAGTGAGAGCACGCTCACAGGTTCAGGGGGTTGGGACGTGGACATGACTTTGGGGGGCCCATTCCAGCCACCATGCCTGGCAGAACTGTGGGAGGGGTGCCCTGTGTCAGGTTCTGCACTCCTCAACCTGCCTCGCTAGGCTCCCTGAGATGTGCTGTGTGCGCTGGTCAGGCTGCTTGCAGCCTCTGAGCCTTCGATTCTTCAGGCCTCTGAGATGGAGCGTTTGCTCATTAATGAAGTGCTCAGCTGTGCTGTGAGGTTTGTTAACACATACGGCAGCAGGAAATGGTTGGAGGTCTGCAGCAGTGGGTACCACGGGATGTCCTCCTAGGGAACAGGCTGTGCCACACGGAAGGAAATCCCAGGGCCCCTGCCTCCAGCCTTTGGGTCCAGGCCCAGTGCACCCAGGTCCATCCTGGGGGTCCAGAGCCCAGAGCAGCTGTGGGTCCCGCAGGCCTGGGCCCTCTGCCTGGGTAGGGGATGAGAGCATGGACCCAGAGCCTCGCTGCCAGCTCAGACCCTACCTCCCACCCCCCTGCTCCCTTGCCATGTGCCTGGGCGCCTCCCTGTTCCCTAGTCCTCACTGGAGGGGGCAGGAACAGCCCTGCTGGGCTGGGTGTCCTGAGTCACCCACTTCCTCGGAACCAGGGAGAGGTGATGCCAGAAGGACCCACAGATGCAGGCACAGCGCTGGGACAGGCCGGGAAGATGGGCGTCTCCCCCCAGACCCTTCCAGCTGGTCCCAGTCCATCCGCATCCCTGTCAGCAGCTTCCTGTCCTCTCCCCTTAAAAGCGGGTGGAGGGGGTGAGGTCTCAGTAGAGCTGATGTGAGGTTCAGGGCCTGGCCGACCAGGTGAACAGGCTGCCCCTCCTCCACCACCTGCCAGAAAGTCTCCCTGACGCCGTGCATGTCCAAGCTTCATCCGAACTGTGTATCCTCATCATGAATGAGGTGGTCACCCCTAAAGGACCATAAAGAAGGCTGAGTGTCAAAGAATTGATGCTTTCGAACTGTGGTGCTGGAGAAGACTCTTCAGAGTCCCTTGGACTGCAAGGAGATCCAACCAGTCTGTACTAAAGGAAATCAACCCTGAGTATTCATTGAAGGGCTGATGCTGAAGCTGAAGCTCCCATACTTTGGCCACCTGATGCGAAGAGCCGACTCATTGGAAAAGACTCTAATGCTGGGAAAGATTGAAAGCGGGAGAAGGGGATGACAGAGGATGAGATGGTTGGATGGCATCACCGACTGGATGGACATAAGTTTGGGTAAACTCCAGGAGACAGTGGGGGGGTGGAGGAGCCATGGGGTCACAAAGAATCGGACACAACTTAGCGGCTGAACAGCAACAACCCCAGAAGTGGTTCCATGACCTTGTGGATTCTCTGGTTGCTAGAACCGTGTAGAACTAGGGCCGGCCTCACAGCAGAGCCAGGAAACGCCCTCCCCCTTTGCCTGTCTCAGCCTGACCAGCACCAAGGGATGGGAGTCGGGTGGGCAGCCCTCATCCCCGGGGTGCAGGCTCCAAGTCTGTGAACCGGACCCGTCTCACTCACTCAGCGTGAGGGTTGAGGCCCTGCACTCACACGTCTCTCCGTTCCTCACTTTGCAGTCCCGCTGGCGGCATACGAGTGGCTGGTCTGCTACCTGCTCAGTGAGAGTTACCAGAGGCTCAATCAAGAGAAACGCTCAGGGAAGAGCAACTTCGAAGCCAGAAACAATTGTCAGGTACGTGTTTGTTTCAGAACTTGCTTTTTCGTGAGTTGCTCCTGATTCCCGCACCACTGTGTCCTCTCTGGCTCTCTGCTGCCAGGACCAGCGATCCACCCGAGCCAGCCGAGCCCTGAGCCCAGCCCTTTCCCCTACACTGCGCGGCTAGTGTCCAGACTTGGACAGCTCAGAGTCCGTCTCTGCCTGAAGTATTCGTAACTTAGGCTTTCCTGGTGGCTCAGTTGGTAAAGAATCCGCCTGCAAGGCAGGAGACCCAGGTTCGATTCCTGGGTGGAGAAGATCCCCTGGAGAAGGGAATGGCTAACCCACTCCAGTATTCTGACCTGGAGAATCTCCATGGACGGAGGGGCCTGGTGGGCTACAGTGCATGGGGACATAAAGACTCGGACACGACTGAGTGACTGACACTTATTCATAACTTGTTAAAACGCAAATATACTTGGAAATCAGAGCGCACCTGAAATTGATACCTGGGTCGGAATGTCTCCCGAAGCTGGAGATTTAATGGGGGTGAGGATTCGTGAGAGAGGGACCCGTGCAAAGAGAAGGGAGCAGGCCTCCCTGGCCTGCAGTGTTCAGCTGCCGGCCTCTCTCCAGAGCTCTTGATGATCACGGAGCGGCAGAAACACTGGTTATGGAGCAGCTTGTGCTGTGCGGGCTAGGACTGCTCCTGAGAGCTTCTGTTCTGTGCCCCCCACCACGGCCCCAGCACGGGCACCTGGCAGGACCAGTCATGGGCGCTGGCCCAGGTCTGTTAATACTGTGCTTGGCTCTCTGATGGCAAGGAAGGCTGTCCGGGAGAAGTCAATGGTGGGCACAGAGAGTGAGGACTCGGGAGGGAAGCAAGGGCGCAGGAGCTGGAACGAGGCTCTCACCCCTATGGATGGTGAAGCTGCGTGATTTGGGGGGGGCTGCCTGTGCATTGCAGGGGGCCCAGCAGCTCCCAGGCCTCTGCTCACTAAGATGCCGACAGCACCCCTGTGTTGTGACAACCCCAGACTATCTCCTGATAGTGCCAGGCACCCCGGAGGTGCGGGCAAAGTGGGCCTGGTGAAGAACCCCCAAGTCAGTGGGGCCTCCGGTCTGGAATGGGGAGCTGCCAGGGAGCAGGTCTACTCTCTGTGGCTCTGGGAATCTGAGTCCTGCTGCGTCTCCATTCAGACACTTCTGCATGCCCGTGGCCTGGTGTGGCTGCCTTCCTGGGTCCCTGTGACCCTCCAGACCCTCCATATGCTGCGTTCCTGGGTCCCTGTGACCATCCAGACCCTCCACACACTGCCTTCCTGGGTCCCTGTGACCGTCCAGGCCCTCCACACACCCCTTCCTGGGTCCCTGTGACCCTCCAGGCCCTCCACGCACCCCTTCCTGGGTCCCTGTGACCCTCCAGGCCCTCCACGCACCCCCTTCCTGGGTCCTTGTGACCCTCCAGGCCCTCCACGCACCCCTTCCTGGGTCCCTGTGACCCTCCAGGCCCTCCACGCACCCCTTCCTGGGTCTGTGTGACCCTCCAGGCCCTCCGCACACCCCTTCCTGGGTCCCTGTGACCCTCCAGGCCCTCCACGCACCCCCTTCCTGGGTCTGTGTGACCCTCCAGGCCCTCCACACACCCCTTCCTGGGTCCCTGTGACCCTCCAGGCCCTCCACACACCCCTTCCTGGGTCCCTGTGACCCTCCAGGCCCTCCACGCACCCCTTCCTGGGTCCCTGTGACCCTCCACGCTCCGCCTTTCTGGGTCCATGTGACCCTCCAGGCCCTCCAGGCGCCGCTTTCCTGGGTCCCTGTGACCCTCCAGGCCCTCCACGCACCCCTTCCTGGGTCCGTGTGACCCTCCAGGCCCTCCACACACCCCTTCCTGGGTCCCTGTGACCCTCCAGGCCCTCCACGCACCCCTTCCTGGGTCCCTGTGACCCTCCAGGCCCTCCACGCACCCCCTTCCTGGGTCTGTGTGACCCTCCAGGCCCTCCGCACACCCCTTCCTGGGTCCCTGTGACCCTCCAGGCCCTTCACGCACCCCCTTCCTGGGTCCGTGTGACCCTCCAGGCCCTCCACACACCCCTTCCTGGGTCCCTGTGACCCTCCAGGCCCTCCACACACCCCTTCCTGGGTCCCTGTGACCCTCCAGGCCCTCCACACACCCCTTCCTGAGTCCCTGTGACCCTCCAGGCCCTCCACGCACCCCTTCCTGGGTCCCTGTGACCCTCCACGCTCCGCCTTTCTGGGTCCATGTGACCCTCCAGGCCCTCCAGGCGCCGCTTTCCTGGGTCCCTGTGACTCTCCAGGCCCTCCACACACCCCTTCCTGGGTCCGTGTGACCCTCCAGGCCCTCCACACACCCCTTCCTGGGTCCCTGTGACCCTCCAGGCCCTCCACGCACCCCTTCCTGGGTCCCTGTGACCCTCCAGGCCCTCCACGCGCCCCTTCCTGGGTCCGTGTGACCCTCCAGGCCCTCCACGTGCCCCTTCCTGGGCCCCTGTGACCCTCCAGGCCCTCCACGTGCCCCCTTCCTGGGTCCCCGTGACCCTCCAGGCCCTCCACGCACCCCTTCCTGGGTCCCTGTGACCCTCCAGGCCCTCCACACACCCCCTTCCTGGGTCCGTGTGACTCTCCAGGCCCTCCAGGCGCTGCCTTCCTGGGTCCCTGTGACCTTCCGGGCCCTGCACGCGCTGCCCATGCACCACGTTCTCCACGGCTGTTCACTGAGAGTCTCAGACAGCGGCTGCGGCCCGATGAGAAGCCGGGAGAGCCGTCCAGCCTGCGCTTGGGGGCATCTCGGGGTCAGCTGTGGACACGGTCTATACCTGAGCCTGCGGCCACCCTGGGCGCCCTGGGCAAGGAGGTCGTGGAGGGCAGACCCACAGGGCCCATGTCCCCAGGCTGATGGCCTCCTCTGAACTTCTCCCAGAAGGAGACACAGCAGCCTGTGCGTGTCCGATTCCGGGGACTGAGACCGAGGAGAGGAGCTCGTGGGACGCCGTTCAGGCGCTGCACACGTGAGGTTCCGTCTGCCGCTCCTCACGGCAGCGCCTGCGGGCTGGTCCCTCCTGCTGCCTCTTCACAAACCAAGAAGCTCGGGCCCGGGATGGGAGCCACTTGCCCGGGTGCACACGCTCGTAAAAGCCGAGTGGATTTGGAAGCTGGCCCCTCGACTCCGAGGGCCGGGCCCTGAGCAGGCCCACTGGGGACTCAGAGCTCAGCGGGACTCGGGGTGCGTTTTTAGGGTGGCCGTGTCAGAGGTGGGGCCGCCTTTCCAGGCCCGCACCAGCCAACAGCGTGGTCGAAACTGACCCGTGTGCTGCTGTCACGGAAAGATAGGATGAACACAGTGTGACTGACTCTAGAAAATCCACGTGGTTGAGAAGGAGCGGGTAGAGGAGGGCAGAGTGTGGACGCGGTCCTGGGCTGGGACTCGCAGGGAGAATCTCCCCAAGTGGAGAGGAGCCCATGGCGCGTGAGCACGTCGGGGGTGGCACCCGCTCGCGGGGTGGTTGAGGGCGCCCACGGGGGCCGGCCTACCTGCACTCGAGCGTGTCTCCACCAGTCGCCGATGGCGTGACCTTGTTTCACCCTCGGGGTCCAGGGCGGATCGAGGTGATGCCCTGGGGGGCTCTTAGCTTAGTGCCTGGCCCGGGTCGGGGGGCGCTCCCCGCCCGCCTCCACTGTCAGCTTCGTCAGCTTCCCTCCCGTGAGCACCCTTCCCTCTTCGTGTCTCTCTCCCTCCAGAGTCAAGGGTGCCCACGACACGGTGAGCACGAGAGGGCCGCTGCTCTGAAGGCCCGGCTGGCCCTGCAGGCAGGACACGGGGACGCAGGCCGTGTGACCTGGTGGCATCAGAGGCTCAGTGGGGTCTTCGGATCAGACCAGCAGACTGGCCTGGGGAACATCCTCCCCTGAATTCCCTCCCAAGGGTGCCTGGTTCTCAGGCAGACCCTGGGAGAGCCTTGGCCTCGAAAGTGAGGACCCAGTGCTTGCCCTGAAAGTCAAGAGGAGGGCTTGAGCTCAGAATCCTGCCCCCTTGGCGACCACGACCCCCTGCCTCCCCGGCGTGTATTCTGAACCCCGCTCTGTGGATTCTGGATGACATGTGTGTGCATGCTTAGTCGCTTCAGTCGTGTCTGACTCTTTGCGACCCCGTGGACTGTAGCCCGCCAGGCTCCTCTGTCCATGGGGTTCTCCAGGCAAGAAGACTGGAGTGGTAGCCATTCCCCTCTCCAGGGGATCTTCCCGACCCCAGGATTGAACCCAGGTCTCCTGCATTGCAAGTGGACTCTTGACTGTCTGAGCCACCAAGGAATTCTGGGGCAAAGTCATGCAGGCATTGAGTAGGGGTCTCTTCCCTCCCCCATCCCGGGTCACCTCCTTGCTGGATTATTTAATTTCAAAAGCAGCACATGCTCATTATAACAAATGAGGAATGCATGTGTAATTGTTCTAATTAAAAAAAAACAAAACCCAGTATACTGATAAAGTAGAGATGGGGAAAGAAAAGCTGACAAGCAAAGCTAATGATGAGCAGCAGATGTGTTGGCTATTGGTTAAAAGAGAAAAAGTTGGGGCCAGAAGACCCGTGGTGACTTCCTGCTTCCACAAGCTGAGCCAGCATCAGGACTCACACGCGAGTGCAACCCGGCTGGCCCCTCGTGGAGCCCTTCCCTTAGTTAGGGACGTGATGGGAGTGGGAGAGAAGGGCTGTCTCCTTGAGAAACTTGGGGGGCAGGGGTGTGGCCAGGCCCCGGGAGGGGCTGATGTCACTTTCAGGGGAGTCCAGGGAGCGTGTGGGAAACCTCTGTGGTTCCTGGTGCAAGAGAACCGACCCTGTGCCCTCGGGGAGCCCACCTCCCAGGGGACGCCCCAGTCCCTCATGCCAGGACGACCCGGGCGAGCCCATGGCGCCTGTGTGTCAGCCGTGGGGTCACGCAGGCCCCAGACAGCGCTGAGCTGAGCGCGGTCGCTGGGCCCGAGGTCCAGAGCAGCTGCTGCCACCGCGCTTGTGTTCCTGCCGGCCTTTCCCCAGAGGCGCTGCCCAGCCCCGGCTGGCTGTGCCCTCTCCCCGGGTGCTGCCATCACACAGGCCCCGGCGTGCCCTTCCCGAACGCGTGCGCCGTGCCCTGTTGCAGGTGTACCACTGCCGCCCCTTGGCTCTGGCGTTCCTGGAGCTCACGGTCGTGCGCAGGTTCCACGAGCACACGCACCAGCCCCGTGTGCCGCCCCCGCTGCGGGCTGTGCTCCGGCGGCTCAGCGCCCTCTACGCCCTGTGGTCCCTGAGCCAGCACACCGCCCTGCTCTACCGAGGTGAGACCCCGCCCCGGAGCCGCGTAGGGCGCTCCTTCTGGGCGGCTTACTGAGCACTTGTCAGAGGGAACAGATGAGCCCAGAGGCCATGGAGGGGAAACTGCCAGGGGCACAGCAGCGCCAGGGTGGTGCCCATAGGGCTGAGCCGTGGCGGGCAACCTGGGAAGGCTTCCCGGAGGAGGTGATGAAAGGGCTGATTCCTGGAAGATGGGTGGAAATGGGATAAACCTGAGTTTTTTCAAACTTTGTTGTCATTATTCTTCTCAGAAGCCTTTTTCAGACGTGCCCAAATCATCCCCATGATGTGTTAACATTAGTGCTGGTCTGTGTACCTGCTCACGCCCCGGGCGTATCTCTGTGCTGTCTGAGGAGTACGCTTTTCTCTCCGCTTGCAGAGAACCCAGATTTTCCTCCTTGGGCCCGGTGTTGCCCCCCCACCCCCTTTTTTTAAGTCGCTCAGTCATGTCTCTTTGCGATCCCATGGACTTTACAGTCCATGGAATTCTCCAGGCCAGAATACTGGAGTGGGTAGCCATTTCCTTCTCCAGGGGATCTTCCCAACCCAGGGATGGAGCCCAGGTCTCCCACATTGCAGGTGGATTCTTTACCAGTTGAGGTATACGAGGGCTCCCTGGTGGGAGCGGTGGGGCACGGGGGCAGGAGCGCACCCTCTTTGAGTGGGTGCTGTTCTCTATGGCAAAGATCAGACAGCAGCAGCCGGTTCTGCAGCAGACTTGGGGCTCCCTCCTTGGGCCTGTGAGGCGGCACAACACAGCCCACTTGGGTGTGGGGGGTGAGGCTGAGGAGGCAGGTCTCTAGCCCGTCCCCTGATGGCTGCAGATGCCCCTGCGTGCCCCCAGATGCTGCTCTGAGCCTGCAGCCCCCGCCAGCCATTCCCAGCCTCCTATCACCACCCGTGCTGTGCTCTGCTTGGGGTCTTGTCCACTCCCGTGGACCCCAGCCTGCCGGCCCTGCCTCCTCCCCCCGCCCCAGCCCCCTGTGGCCACCCTTCCTGGGCTTCAGCATCCCCAACTCCCGGCCGTGCCCCACCCCCCCGACCAGCACCTGCTCAGTGAACCGGCAGGGAGGAGGACACAGACCCCGGGCCCGGCCTCCCCTTTCTGTAAAGGGGTTGCAGCGGGACCTGGGCAGCAGGAGTGACGTCTTCACGCAGAATGGGCTGTTTCACGATGTGTGTGCTATTTGTGGGTAACTTGGGGGTTTGGGCTTCCCTGGTGACTCAGATGGTAAAGAATGTGCCTGCAGTGCCGGAGACTCGGGTTCGATCCCTGGGTCGGGAAGATCCCCTGGAGATGGGAATGGTAGCCCACTCTAGTGTTCTTGGCTGGAGAATCCAGGGACAGAGGAGCCTGGTGGGCTACAATCCATGGGGACCCAAAGAGTTGGGCACGACTGAGTGACTGATCCTTGGGGGCGAGGGCGCCAGACCCCAGAGTAACCAGCACTGTGCTTCCAGGTGGCTACTTCTCCGGTGAGCGTGCAGGTGAAGTGATGGAGAGCGCCATTGTGGCCCTGTGTGCAGAGGTGAGTTGGCGATGCCTTATGTCCGTATGTGACCTACATGTGATCATACGTGTGTTAATATCCAGTGACCTTAGCCTCCCGCTCATTCGCGTGTGAGCCACCATTCACTTCAGTTGCTCAGTCGTGCCCGACTCTTTGTGATCCCACGGACTGCAGTGCACCTGGCCTCCCTGTCCATCACCAACTCCCGGAGTTTACTCAGACTCATGTCCATTGAGCCAAAGCAGTGCCACCATTAGCACACCCAGGAAAACTACAGAGAACGTGCTTATGTCAGAAAAGTCAGGAAGCAGCACTTTCAGGGACTTGTACACATCCAGCTCCTTCTAATGCTTACTACAGCAACATGGACCATTCTTTCAGGCATTTCAAGTTAGCCTCCAATTTAAATTCATTTCATGGTATTTTCTTTTCTTTTTATTGCATCCTTCTACCTTCGTCGGGCTTCCCTGGTGGCTCAGAGAGTAAAATGCCTGCAATGCGGGAGACTCCGGTTCGATCCCTGGGTCGGGAAGATCCCCTGGAGAAGGAAATGGCAACCCACTCCAGTACTCTTGCCTGGAGAATCCCATGGACAGAGAAGCCTGGTGGGCTACAGTCCCTGGGATCGCAAAGAGATGGACACGACTGAGCGACTTCACTTTCACTTTCTGCCTTCGTCACCCAGAGGAGGCACGTGGCTTCAGCCCCACGTCGTGTCCTGGTGGCGCTCTGTCCACTGGAGCCTGGTACAGGGACGGACACATTCTGGGGCTGTGCAGTCCCGTGCGGTCAGCCCCAGCCACCTGGGGCTGCTGGTGGTAGAACCACGGCGGGCGTGACTGAGGATTTTGGATTATCTTTAGTTTTAATTCAACCGTCACGTGTGTCCTGGCTGCCGTATTAAGCAGTGCAGTTGGAGGCACTTCTCTGCTTTGGATGATCAGACATGAACCAAAGCCCCCCAGCACTCTGTCCATGGTATGTCTGTGGTATACACAGCACATGTATGTACACAAGTGTCTCAGTTGACGGGTTAGAGGCCGCTGGGTTCCTCCGCATGCTCTTGAGCTGAGGCAGCTCCGGGTGATGTCCTTGTTGGCATCAAGCCTCTCTCTCCCCAGGTTCCTTTCTAAGTGCCTCTCTCTCCCCATGTGGGTTCAGGGTAAGGGTGTCTCTGGGGTCATTCCGTCTGCTCGGGCCACACTGACTTAAACACCAGGGGGGTTTTCCCTCTTGTGTTTTGTAGAGGTGAGTTGCCTTTATAAAAAATCACAGCAGTCATTTCCCTTGCTCTGCAACATGACACTTAGACCGTGGAGCTGGCGGCGGGAGTGGGGTGGAGGGGCAGTAACTGGGCCCAAGCTGCTTGGCAGATCTGAGTCCTGGTGCTGCCTCAGGGGGTGGGGGCCAGGGTCAGCCGGTGGGGTGGGTGCCGGCTCCTTCCCCGCTCCAGCCCGTCCCTGGAGCAGCATCGTCTGTCGGGGTGTCCTTGCTGAGTCACGCTCACCTCTGCTGAGACAGTGACCCCACGGCCCACAAAGATGGGCTCTTTCCCGTGGGCCCCCTGCATGAGGCTGGCCGACCCCCGGTCTAAGGCAGGACCTTGCTCTGCTGTTGCTTCCCCCCTGAAGCGGGGCAGGCTCGTCCCCCCCGACCCCCTGGGACCGCGGCGCCGAGGGCGTGTGGAACTGTGGAGCAGCGCCTGAACCACCAAGCTGGGCTCCTCTCCTCTTGTGACTCTTTGCCCAGCGATTGCTTTAATCCGTGTCGTTCCAGTCGCCCTGGCTCCAGCATTCAGTTCAGCCCCGGGGCCAGATAGCTCAGTTGGTGGAGCATCAGACTTTTAGTCTGAGGGTCCAGGGTTCAAGTCCCCGTTCAGGCGTCCTGTCCTCTGTTTTATCTTTGGCTTCCCCGGTGGCTCAGATGGTAAAGAATCTGCCTGCGATGCAGGAGACCCCAGTTCGATCCCTGGGTCAGGAGGATCCCTTGGAGAGAGGAATGGCTACCCACTGCAGAGTTCTTGTCTGGAGAGTTCCATGGGCAGGGGAGCCTGGCGTGCTGTTAGTCCACGGGGTCACAAAGAGTCGGACACAGCTGGGTGACTAAGCACGCACACTGCGTATGGCATTTCACAATTTTTTAAGTAAAAAATGTTTTTTTGCATTTCAAGAAAATTCTTAGGAGTCTACTCATATAAATTCCACTTGTCATATTGTAGAATAATTTGTGTAACGGGATGGGAGAGTAATAAAACGACCGTGAACCAAAGCACTTTGGGGTGATGGCTTTTCCAGGAGCTTATAAATGCTTTTTCTCTTACATTTTTTATTCTGGACATATTTTCCTTTGTTGGAACAGTAATTGCCCCGATCAGTCAGGGTTCAGAGACAAACCTCTGAAGACAGTTGCCAGTTAGTGAGCCACAGAATCATCAGTTTTACGAGCAGTCCCTACCTAGTTGGAAAAAAAAGAAAACGTTGGAAGTCTTGAGTGGATAGCAACATGGTGAAAATATTCAGACGCACACTCACGGAACCTGTAACCCAGGCCAATGAAAAGATGATGCCTGAGGAATGGAGCCTCGCGCCTGCTGGGGTTACCATTGCTCGTGGGTTGCAGGCTGTGTTACTTGGTGGTTGCCATGGAGATGCCGGGCGTTGCCAAGTGTACGGACTTTGTTTTCTAACAGCTGAAAGATGATGCTGTTGCCCTGGTGGACGTCATCGCCCCTCCGGACTTCATCCTGGACTCACCGATTGGCAGAGCTGACGGCGAGGTATGAAGCGTGGCCTCCTCCCTTGGGCGGCGGGAGGTGCTCCAGGCCCCAGGGCAGTCGTGGCAGAGCTGAGATGGTGACGGGGTTCAGGGCGGGGTGGGGGGTCCTCCAGCGTCACGTGGGTGGCAGGGATGGAGCGGCTGGAAGTTGGGGTGGTCGTGGGTGGGTCAGCCGCCCCCCAGCCTGCCCTTCCCTGAGAAACAGAGTGGTCCCGCCACTCTCTTAGGCCGCGACGCCAAGGTCAGCGTGGGCCTGTGTGAAGCTGTGGTCTCTGCACACTCTCCTGAGGGCCCGCCCCACTCCTGGGTCTTCTGACCCTCTCTTGGGGGTCCTGACCACCTCGCCCCTCTACCTGGGCTTCCGGAGCAGCCCCCAGGTGGCTGCCCAAGCTCCTCTCTTGCCCCCACCCCTCCCCATGCTCCAGAACGATTGCTTCTAAAGCTGCCCCGAAGTCCCCCACACCAAAGCGGTACCAGCTCCCTCCCCGCCACTGCCCGCCCCGGGGCTGACCTCTGCCTGGTTCCCCAGGGTCACGGCACTCCTCCTCCCGCCCTCCAGACGCCAGTCTCCCTGTCCTTCTGTTCCCCTGTTGTCCTGGGCTCACTCCCACCCCAGGGCCTCTGCACCTGTGTTCCCGCTACTTGGGAGCACTTCTGTTCATTCTAAGTGGAATGCCGTGCTCCTAAGAGGGCCTCTCCAGCTTCTAGGTGAAGCATTCCCCCGCTTCCCCCCGCAGGTGAGTCACCCACTTTGTCCTGTGGTGTGGCCCTTGCAGCGCTCCTTCCTGAGCCCACAGGCAGCCCTGTGTGACCTCCAGCACGTGGAGAGGCCTGTGCTGGACGATGCCCACGGTTCTGGTCAGTGCTCCCCCACTCTGCACTGCCTGTGGGTGGTTGTCCCTGTGTTTCTCCATGGAGACGTGGCATTTCAGTGTTAAAGTCACGTGGTGAGGGTCCATGGCTATCATGTTGTTTCTCCTGAGGCTTATCTTGCTGACCCAGGAGACTGAACGTAGGGGGACAGGCGCCTTCTCTCTGTCCCCAGGGGACATTCCAAGGGGACACTGCTGTCGGTCCAGGGGGCAGGTGCCTGGACCTCTGCCCAGCCCAAGCCATACCCAGGGTTGGGATGGAAGAGCAGGCGCTGGGGTGGGCAGGTCAGAAGAGTCCCCCGTCTAGTCAGGAAGGCGGGGACCACATGTCTGGGGAGGGCCTGCGGTGCTCTGGCTGTAGAGCTGGGCTGTGCGTCCTCCCTTGAGGCTTCCGCTTTGCCAGGGAGAGACACAGCCTCCAGGGGGACCAGGCAGGTGGCCTGAGTTGGCCCAGCTGGGAGGCGGCAGAGATGGACTGTTTGGAGGGAAGGCAGGAGAGTATGAACCTTCGTCCCTGATGTGGCCGGGGCCCAGCGGGAGCATGAGGAGGACATGCTGACTGGCCCACAGGCAGGGAGCTGGCCTCTGGGATGCGGGCTCCCGGCAGCGCTAGCCCCATACGGGTGGCCAGGCGCCTCTGCAGGCAGCAGCCCTGACTCACAGGCGGGCGGGCGACTGCAGAGTAGAGAAGGCTATGCCATCCTGCCCTGGCCTGAGGTGGGGCCCTGGACAGCCCACTGAGACCAGAGCAGCCCCGGGCCTCGCCCGGCAGAAGGGTTTACACTGCGCGTGTCTCTCCCAGTGTCACGGGCTGAGGTCTGCACCGGGTGCTCCGAGGTAGGAAATCCACTTTAGATGGACAAACACAGCTGTCGGAGGCCAAGGCCATGGGAAGCGCCACATCCAGGTTGTGCGGTATCACCTTGGATTTATGACCCGTGGGGAGAGAGCCTTGTCTGTGTCTCTCTGGGAACCAGGAATAGCAGTACGCGGGCGGAACTGCTGAGCGTGTTTAGCAGGTGCAGAGAGAGGGTAGCTTCCTGAACGTAACATTTGTCAACGTCAGCCAGATGTAAGACTGGCCCCTTTCCTGCCTCCACGGACCTCGGCCTGGATGCTGGCTGTGCTGGGAGCAGGGACGGGTCAGGCAGCTGCCTGCACGCTCACGACCTTCCTCTAGGATGACTAGCGAGAGCAGTCCAGCCTGGGGGCCCAGAGGCGATGGCTGACTGGCCTAGGGGGCTCAATCTGGCAGGGTGGGCAGAGAGGGGACCGGGCCTGCCCAGGCCTGGGGACCCAGAGGACCAGCCATCAGCCTGCTGCTTGGCTGTGCCACCACCTGCCAGCCGCGTGGCTGTGAAAGGACAGATTTCAGAGCAAATGATCAATGTCGACTTGCAGAATCCACCTTCCATGAGATTTTCCAAAGAGAAGGCCAAGCAGGATGTTTTCATCATAAGTGTACATTAGGGACCTTGATAGTTGTATTTTCCCAATTTTTCTCTACTGACAAAGAAAGGGCTTATGCAAATTGAATTTAAATCGTCTTAAAATGCTTCCAGGAAGTGACGGAGCTTCCTGTGTTTTGCACAGTTGCACTGGCACGCTCAGTCTTTCTTATTCCATCTGTATGTGTCGCGTGTGTATTTTTTACAGCTCTATAAAAACCTCTGGACTGCCGTCCTTCAGGGGAACAAGGTGCTGGAGAGGGCATCATGGTGGCCAGAATTTGCGGTCAACAAGCCCGTCATAGGAAGTTTGAAATCAAAGCTGTAGTCGTACCAGCTAAATCTGGTGAAGCCATGAAGACCTGGACCTCAGGTTCACATCTGGAAGCCCAGTTCTACCTGGCTGCCTGTCCTGTTGAGTCCAGGGCTGGACCGGCTGATCCTGGCCTGGCCCCCGCCCCCCACCCCAAGTCCCACCAGGACAGGTAACGTCCAAAGGGTAGGACTGCTTTGGGTCATCCTGATTTACTGGGTGAAAAGAAAGTTTATACATAGGATCGTGTCTTCCTGAGAGACTGAACCCTTTTGGATAATTAGAGCTTTAGCACAATTCCATTTTCATATGCTGATTATGAAGCTGACTGCTTGTAATCTGGGATTTTTCTGGCCAGGTGATTTTTTGCCTTCATCTGAGATTTCTTCCAGGGCTTTGCTTCACTAAGCCCTGAGCGATACCAATCCAATTCTTTGTTCATCCTGGTTTGACTTTCTCATGTCATTAAATTATATCATAACTTTACTAATTTGCACCGTGGACCACCCGAATGGCATAGTTGAAGATTTTGAAGGCAAATAAAATCAGTTTTATTACTTGCTTCTGTGGAACTAGAAGTTTCCATCAAAGAAATGTTTCCAAAGGATAAAAAAATGCATAATGATTTGAAGATCTGGTCATCCTTACGTCCTGACCTCCCTGTTGTATGCACATTACGTCGTCACTTTGCTACTTGAACGAGGTTGTTTCTACAGGCAGTGGAGCTCCCAGGCTGCCTGGCCCCGTGGGGGGTTTGCCCCATGCTTCTGCACGCTGTCCACCCTCAGGCCTGAGCGCCCTGGGGACAGCGGGGATGGAGGAGGCTGGTGGCCACCTGCACCCATCATTCCTTCGTCCCAGGTCAGGATGATGGCCGGCGGGTGGGTTCGACTCTTGGCCCTGTCTCCGTCCCCCACCCTCCAGCCTCCGATCTCTCCAGGAGGTTCAGGACCTCTGTCATCAGCAGTCCCGTGCCCTCCCCACCCTGCCGTGGTGCCCACAAAGCACACTGGTACTGAACAAAGGTGGTGCTGATTTTCCAAAAGGGCCCAGAAAAACCTCTGAGCACGTGAAGGGCCTGAGAAAGAATTATTGTTTTAGGACCTTCCCTGGTGGTCCAGTGGTTAAGACTTCACCTTCCGATGCTGGGAGGGTACAAGTTCAATCCCTGGTCAGGGAGCTAAGATCCACAACCAGCCAGAGGCAGAAAATGCTTTCCAAGAGTTCGTCAAATCCTGAAGCACGGATTTTTATGCTACAGGAATTAAAAAACTTATTTCTCATTGGCAAAAATATGTTGATTGTATTGGTTCCTATTAATGATTAATTAAGATGTGTTTGAACCTAGTTATGATGACTTAAAATTCATGGTTCAAAATTGCAGCTACTTTTTCACCAACCTACTTAACAAATGAAATAAAGACTTTAAAAATAGTCCACATCAAAAAAAAACAAACCTTAAAAATAAAAGGTTTTGAAGACTGAATTCCATGGGTGGAATTACGTGGGTGGTTCCTTAACTTCCCAGACATCAGTCTTCATGTCCAGAAAAGGGGTGCACACTCCCCCCCAGGAGCGTCCGAGTGGGTGCCAGGGTTAAGGTTGAGGAGCGTGTGGCCTATCCCTTGCCCTGCTGAACTGTCACTCATCTGCTAGAAGTTGTTACCTGACACACTGCCGCTCACACGTGAATAGCCCAAGGCCCTGGGCAGCACTGACTGCTTTGCAGTCAGTCTTCCCACTGGTCTGGAAGCTCTTTGAGGTCAGGGACTAGGTCTGAATCATCTGTTTCCAGCTCCTGGCTCAAGGCCACACACAGGGGAAGTGCTTGGCAAGCCCTGGAGGGGAGATATGGATGGTGGGTGGGGGAGTGTGTGGATGGGTGAGTGGGTGGGTGGGGGATGGATGGATGGGTGGATGGGCGGGTGGCTGGGTGGCTGGGTGGGTAGATAGGTGGATGCGTAGATGGGTGGATGGATGGATGAATGAATGACTTGCATGAAGAAACAAATGAGTGAACAAAAGAATGAATAAAAGGGTGATTTGGGTGGATCAGATGCTGCTGAAGGAAGGAGGACCTGTGGGCCAGTGCCCAGTGATGGCATATCCAGCTGTGGTCCCTGTCGCTCCATCAAGTGGGGCTGCTCCCCCTGCCTGTGTGAGACGTGGGCCGTCTGTCTCCACCCTGGGCCTGTGCTGTTGCTCTGAGCCCACGCTGACCCCCACCCGCCTTGCCAGCTCCACAGCTGGCTGCCTGCTGCTCCTGGTCAGCCCCGTTTCATGGCAGGAGCCAGGGGTTTCTCCCCTGGGCGGGGCTGCCTCCCGCCTGGATCCCCGTGACCCGGGATGGTCTCCTAGCTCAGCTCCTCCTCACAGGGCCCTGCCCATGAGGTGCCCCGTGGAGGGAGAGGTGAGTGGAGGAGTGCACACGTCCCTCACACTGAGGACCAAAGCATCCTGTCTACAGCAGGCAGGGCGTGTGAACCACCGTGAGAACGATGCTGGAAGTACAGTATGGCGTGACGGAGCCCACTAGCCAGTGAAAAATCCATTTTTTATCTTGCAATATCCTTGTGGTTGAAATTCTTTAAAAATCATCACAAGGAAAAGAAAAGCCCGAGCCGCTGCTCCCCTCCGGCCCTATGAAATGAGCAAATGCTGTTTCCAGAGCTACTCGCTTGTCAGCCTCAGTAACTAACAGGAGTTTTTCAAGGTGTGCATTTCTACTCTCATGTAGAAAATCGTGCCTCTAACGACAGAGCACTGGATACGGGCTTCATGAACATAAACTCTGATCTTGGCCAAGGAAGCAGCGGTGGTCATGCTCAGCCCTGGTCATTCAGGGAGCGGTTGCCGGCCTTTAATGGGAACTTACAGGAGGGGAAATTCAGGAGGGAGTCGGCGTGGGAAGGCGGCCTGTGGGGAGGAGCATCCTCGGTGTCCTTTGAAGAGGGGGGTGCTTGGCAAGGAGGACTTGGGGTCCCGGGGCTCCCTTGTGGCCAGAATGCTCCTGCAGCTCGGATTAGATGTCCTCTTTCCCTAGAGGAGGGCTTCCCCGGTGGCTCAGACAGTAAAGAATCTGCCTGCAGTGCGGGAGACCTGGGTTCGATCCCTGGGTCAGGAAGATCCCCCGGAGAAGGGAATGACAACCCACTCCAGTATGCTTGCCTGGAGAATCCCATGGGCAGAGGAGCCTGGCGGGCTGCAGTCCACAGGGTTGCAAAGAGTTGGACAGGACTGAATGACTAACACTTTCACTTTTACTTCCCTAAAATAACAACCACACAAGGTGTTAGGACTGAGTTGTGCCCCCCCACCCCCAATCCATGCACCAGAGCCCCACCCCAGCACTCAGATGTGACCGTACTTGGAGAGGAGCCTTTACCAAGGTGATTAAGGTAAAATGAGGTCACGCACGTGGCTCCTGATCAGACCAGTGTCCTCATGAGAACAGGGAATCGGGACACACACACACACAGAGGGTTGACCACACGAGGACCCGGGAGAAGACAGCCGTCTACACACCGAGAGAGAGGCCTGGAAGACATCCTCACCTTGATCTTGGGCTTCCAGCCTCCAGGGCTGTGGGAAGTCAGTCTGTGGTTTGGAAGCCCAGGCGAGCTAGCACACAGGCCCCATTCCCATGCGATGTCTGTGAGCCCAGCCAGCGGCCAGGTGGTTCCACCCGTTTTAGAGGGTGGTTGGGTGGCTGGCCCCAGGGCCCTCTGACAGCGGGCACTCTGCATCCAGAGTGTGCAGTTTTCCACTCTGTCACTGCTGCCCAGAGGGAAGAGGCTTAGGGGACAGGATGATGCGTGTCCAGGGAATTGCGGGAGTGTGGATGCTGGCCAATGGGGACGCTGAAAGGGGAGCCGGGACGAGGTGTTGCCCGACCTACAGCCAGCGTCCCTCTGCTTGTAGCCGGGGGCGGGGGTGGCGGCCAGAGCAAAGAAGTGGGCTCTGGGGTCAGCAGTCCACGGTCAGGGCCGGGGGTGCAGACCCAGGTCCCCTGGCCCACAGCGTGTTGGGCTGCCTCTGGGGAGAAATCGCAGCCACCCGATTCCAGGGGTGGGATTGTCCGCACTTTCTGGGTGAGGACATGGCTCCTGGAGAGCTCGGGTGACCCACCCACAGCCTGCCGCCCGGGGAGGGGAGAGGTTCCTGCCTGGGGGCTGAGCCCCTCCCTTGAGGGCTAATGTTTGTGAGTCCAAAGGAGGCCGCAGGCCCGCTGCCCGTGTGCTAAAAAGGGTGTGAGAGAGGAGACCAGCCGCCTGGGGTTCTGTCTGGGTGGTCTGCGGTGAAATCGTCTTTCCAGAAGTTTCCTTTCTCCTCCCTCTCCAGGCGGTGGAGATAGCAGGGGCCTCCGTCCAGAGCGCTGGGGTGGGTGGGTGTTAGGAGTGGAAAGGACAAGAGGCTGGGATGATGACCCTCCCCAGGACCGCGAGGAGCCACGGGCATCCTTCTGGCCCCCAGGGCGTGTTCCAGGCACAAGGTTGGGAGAGTCTTATCAGGGGCCCGGGTTGGGGGCCAGGGATGGCATCATCAACGCGATAGACATGAGTTTGAGCAAGCTCCGGGAGTTGGTGATGGACAGTGAGGCCTGGCGTGCCGCAGTCCACGGGGTCGCACAGAGTCAGACACGACTGAGCGACTGAACTGAACCGAGGCCTCCTCCCAGAGAGGGTGGGCTGTTCCAGGAAGGCGCCCTGCCCGCCAGGGATGTCCTGGGGAGGGCAAGGACTGCGGGCTTGCTGGCACCTCTGCAGGACCCTCACTCACCTCTCCACATGCAGCCTGGAAGGCGGTGACCGCTCTGCGGACGGGGCCACCCCACCCCACGGGGGCCACAGGCACCGGAGACAAGGCTGCTCAGAGCTGTGACGCGGGTCCAGCTGGGGGGACACAGGGCCCTTTGTGGGGACGGGAGGGAAGCAGGTGCGGGCGTCCTGCCCAGCTGCCGGCCTCAGACACTGTCTGGTCTGTGGTTGCTTAATGTCTTCCCACAGCCAGGCTGCAGAAGCGCCCCCCACGGTCTGGCCACTGGGGAGAGGTTTCCTCTCCCCACTGCGCTCCGGGACCACAGGGGGTTCAACAACTCTCAGCCTTGGACCAGGTGCCACGCTTCCCTGAAGCAACCTCGAAAACTCCAGGGTGATAAGCTCTGTCTGAGAGGCATGAAAATCACTGCAGATGGTGACTGCAGCCATGAAATTAAAAGACGCTTACTCCTTGGAAGGAAAGTTATGACCAACCTAGACAGCATATTAAAAAGCAGAGACATTATTTTGCCAACAAAGGTCCGTCTAGTCAAGGCTATGGTTTTTCCAGTGGTCATGTATGGATGTGAGAGTTGGACTATAGAGAAAGCTGAGCGCCGAAGAATTGATGCTTGTGAACTGTGGTGTTGGAGAAGACTCTTGAGAGTCCCTTGGACTGGAAGGAGATCCAACCAGTCCATCCTAAAGGACATCAGTCCTGAATGTTCATTGGAAGGACTGATGTTGAAGCTGAAACTCCAATACTTTGGCCACCTGATGCGAAGAACTGGCTCATTTGAAAAGACCCTGATGCTGGGAAAGACTGAAGGTGGGAGTAGAAGGAGACGACAGAGGATGAGATGGCTGGATGGCATCACCAACTCAATGGACATGAGTTTGAGTAAACTCTGGGAGTTGGTGACGGACAGGGAGGGCTGGCGTGCTGCAGTCCATGGGGTCACAGAGACTGACACGGCTGAGCAACTGACCTGAACTCAACTGCTGCTGCTGCTAAGTCGCTTTGGTCGTGTCCAACTCCACACGACCCCGTAGACGGCAGCCCATCAGGCTCCCTCGTCCCTGGGATTCTCCAGGCAAGAACACTGGAGTGGGTTGCCATTTCCTTCTCCAATGAGAGGCATGAAAAGGACCAGCACCCAATTCGCCAGCCCCCACCTTCGTCCGGCTCCACCCAGCCCCTCCCACAACCACCCAGCCCCGCCCCCAAGCCACTCAGCCCTGCCCCACTTCCATGAAAGCCTCACCCCACTCCAAGCCCGGCCTCACCACTCAGCCCCGCCTCTTGCACCACCAACCACTTATTTAACAAACACCTACTAAGCATTTCTTGGGCTTTGCTTGTAGGTCAGCTGGTAAAGACCACCTGCAATGGGGGAGACCTGGGCTCGATCCCTGGATTGGGAAGATCCCCTGGAGAAGGGAATGGCTACCCACTCCAGTATTCTGGCCTGGAGAATTCCATGGACTGTACAGTCCATGGAGTTGCAAAGAGCCAGACACGACTGAGCGACTTTCACTTTACTCAGCATTTTGGGCTTCCCAGGTGGCACAGTGGTAAAGAACTCGCCTGCCAATGCAGGAGACCATAAGAGACGCAGGGTTCAATCCCTGGGTTGGGAAGATCCCCTGGAGAAGGGAACAGCTACCCACTCCAGTATTCTGGCCTGGAAAATCCCATGGATGGAGGGGCCTGGCAGGCTACAACCCACAGGGTCGCAAAGAGTCAGACAAGACTGAAGCGACTTATCATGCACTGAGCCTCTGCTGTGTGGTCTCTGCACAGGTGAGTACGTGGGGGTGCTGGCCGGTCACTGCTCACAACTACCCAGCAGAGGGAGGGCTGGCCGCTCTGGTGCTCTTTGCTGCAGCCCCTTATGCGTGCTCACGCTCTCGGGCGCTGTGGGGACAAAATCTGGGACACAGAGCTTGCACCCAGCAGCGAGCCTGGAGGAGGTGCAGCCCAAGTGCCCCCAGCAGGGTGGCCGGGCCTAGCAGAGCTGCAGCCCTTGACCGGGTGGGCCAGGGCAGGCTGCTCCTGTGTGCGTGGCTCCCCCACACTGCTGCGGGTACCCTCCAGCCCCAGCAGCCTCTGCACCCCCTGACCTCAGGCGCCTGGGGGAGGCTGGGTCTGCCTGCCTCCCTGCCCCCCGCCCCCCCGCACTTCTCACGCCCGCGCTCTGGTGACTCATCTCCGAGGCCCTCCTCCTGGTGGTCCTGGCGCTCATGGCTGTCCCTGCAAGCAGGGCCGACTCTCCATGGAGGCTGATCCATCCCAGACGCGGGACCCTGTCTGTCCCTTATCACCGAGCCTGGGCGTTGTGCGGAGCCGCCCTGTGAGGCCATGACTGTCCAGTTAATCAGCCTGCTTGTGAGTCAGGCCCAGGCCTGGGAGGCAGACAGACTTCTGAGATGGCCCAGGCCCGCAGGAGAGTGTCTTGGGACAAAAAGCCCCTGGTGAACTCTGACAGCACGCCTTTGGCAAACTCCCTGCCTCTCACCAGACGGCGTGTTAACCACTTGGGTTCCCCCGAGCTCTGTGTCCACTCTTGGTGAGCGCCGACTGTTTGCTGCTGCTGCTGCTAAGTCGCTTCAGTCGTGTCCGACTCTGTGCGACCCCATAGACGGAAGCCCATCAGACTCCGCCATCCCTGAGATTCTCCAGGCAAGAATACTGGAGTGGGTTGCCATTTCCTTCTCCAGTGCATGAAAGCGAAAAGTGAAAGTGAAGTCGCTCAGTCGTGTCCGACTCTTAGTGACCCCATGGACTGTAGCCTGCCAGGCTCCTCTGTCCATGAGATTTTCCAGGCAAGAGTGCTGGAGTGGGGTGCCATTGCCTTCTCCGTCCCAACTTGCTACCTTTGTGCAAACATCCCGTTGCGGCAGGGCACATGCATATTGCCCAGCTGAGACAGTGGCAGGAAACTGGCCCAAATAAAAAGCCCCTGGTGAACCCCAGCAGTGAGCCTTGGGTGTAGAGGGTCACACGGACATGCAGGGGGACCTCGGTGCCCTTCCTGTTTCCTGTGTGCCCTTCACCAGCCTCAGGGCGGGGCGGCAGACCCGCTTGTGTGTGATCTGCAGCCGTTTCCTCCTCTGTGCGGCTGGGCCTGACTGGCTTGCTTTTCTAGCCTCCCTTGCAGCTAGGAGCAGCCGTGTGTTATGAGCTGGATGGTGTTCCCAAATTCAGCCCCCACCCCACTACCTTAGAGTGTGCCTGGCAATTGGAGTTAGGGCCTCTAGGGAGGTGATTAAAACAAGGTCCTGAGGGTGGGCCCTCATCCAGCATGACTGGTGTACTTTCAAGAAGAGGTGAGGAAGCAGGCGTGGGCCGAGGGATGAGCCGTGAGCACATAGGGAGAAGGTGGCTGTCTTCAGGCCGAGGAGAGAGGCCTCAGAAGGAACAGCCCTGCCAGCATCTTAGACCTGCAGCCTCCAGGACTGTGAGATGAACTTCAGCCTGGTCCTTTGTTCCGGGGGCCCCAGGACCCCTCAGCACAGACGGAGCTTGCCTGCCTCCTCTTGATGGGAATGGAAACACTGAGTGTACCTGGTGTCCGGCCTCCTTCAGCCGGTGCTGCATTTGAGGGCATCTCTTGCTGCGGTGCCTGGTGGTGGATGGCTCGCCCTCTCGCTGCGTGGTTATCACGTGGTTGGTCCGCGCTACCGATGATGGGCATCTGGGCTGTGTCCACTCTGAGGCCCCTGTGAACAGAGCTTCTCTGAATGTGTTGCGTGTCTGCCAGGTGTTCACCGAGGGGACCAGCGTCTGCAGGCGATCCTGCTGGGCGGTCTCCCAGGTGGCCGGACTGATTTCTGCTCCCACAGCCTCACCCACACACAGCCCCATCCTTGCACTCTGTCCCCACCGGTGGTCCAGAGGAGCAGCTGGCTGGGGGTCCAGTCTGCATTCCCTGGTAGCACGTCTCCATGCTGGGACGTTGGGACATTTCCTCGTGTGAAGTGCTTGTCCGCGTCCTGGTCTCTGAAGCGGTTCTGTTCCACGGCCCATTGTGCTCTTCCCATCTGCGCTGACAGTATCTGCACTGGGGTACTCGGCCCACTTTCCTTAAGGATTTCAAGATGTAGACTTTCGTCCCTAGAGAACCCAGCTTGTGAAGATGAGGCGGAGGCAGGAGGGGTCTGGAGGCTCATCGGTATCAGGAAATCACATGGTTCCAGGCTGTGGAGAGCAGGTCCCTGGGAGTGCTCATCTCCACCCTGGGGGGCTGTCTCCTAGCCCACCCCCCCACCCATCCCTGCCTCGGCGTCAGACCCCCTGGAGCCCTCACAGCTCCGGGTCCGGCAGGGGCACCATGGAGGGCCTGGTGCTGGGGCAACACCCCTGGGCTTGGCGGACCTCACCTCGCCTTCTGCACCCCAGCTTCCCATGGACCATATGTGTGTGCTCAGTCACTCCAGTCGTGTCCGACTCTTTTTGACCACATGGACTGTAGTCCACAAGTCTCCTCTGTCCATGGGATTGTCCAGGCAAGAATACTGGAGTGGGTTGCCATGCCCTCCTCCAGGGGATCTTCCTGACCCAGGGATTGAGCCCGCGTCCCCTATGTCTCCTGCATTGGCAGACAGTTCTTTAAGCACTAGCTCCACCTGGGAGCTCCAACTTCCCTGGTGGCTCAGAGGGTAAAGCGTCTGCCTACAATGCGGAGACCCAGGTTCAATCCCTGGGTTGGGAAGATCTCCTGCAGAAGGAAATGGCAACGCACTCTGGATTCTTGCCTGGAAAATCCCATGGACGGAGGAGCCTAGTAGGCTATAGCCCATGGGGTCGCAGAGAGTCAGACATGAACTGAGCAACTTCACTTTCACTTTCTTTCCACCTGGGAGGTAAGTGTGAACTCAAAGCTCCATCTTGAGCCTTCCAGCTGACATCATCTCTCTCCACTTAGGGATTTTAAAATCAGAAAAACAATATAAACTTATTGCATAAAATTTTCAGCTCAAGGAAGAGTCTCCTGGAGCCTCAGTCACTCACCTCCAAACATCAAATCCTTCATCATGGGACGTTTCACTCCACACCTTTACCTGCAGTAAATTTTCTGAACATAGTTATGCTCCCAGTCTCACCTGATTTTTTCCTCATTTCTTCTGTAAATATTCAATACTCAGTATTCCCCGTGGCACCATGCAGCACCCACATCCATCTTTTTAAAGAGCTGCGTGGTATTCCATCCAGCGAGGGGGGCCACGGTCGCCATTGCTGTTTCCCTGTGGTTGGACACGAGGCTGTTTTCTGATTCCTGCTACAACTGACGGCCCAGACAGGGGTGGACAAGGTTGCGTGCGTGTCCTCCCCTGTGTGTTTGGGATTATTTCTTTAGGGTGCCATCCCAGAGTGGGCGGTCTGGGTTGAGGTTGCTGCACATTTTTGATGTTTTAATGGCTTGTATCACATTGCTTTTCACACCCGTTACCCCAGTCCGTAAAGTCAACAGTGAGGCTTGGGGATGCGGCTGCCAGCTCACTCCCCAGCACGGGCGATGCTGCTTCAGGGCATTTAACTTTAATAGGTGGGAAGAGACAACCCCCCCCCCCCGCCCCCGCCATGGCTTTAACTTGCTCTGTTTCTTGGCGGCTCAGAGGATCCTCACTGAAAGCACGTTTTATTCTGCACTCTCTAGTGACTGACCTCCGTTCCTATGGCACGGCCAGGACTCGAGGGAGGTAGGCTGGACAGAGAGCTCCGTACAGGCCGGCAGCCCGGGTCCCCATCTCACCACCCCGACGACTGTGATCAGCTTACCCCTCTGTTCCCCAGGTCTCCCTCCAGGGAAGGGCACGGCCGTGGGAACCCCCAGCCAGATATCCTGGGGTCACCGTTGGCCCCTAGGGACCTGGTTCTGATGAGGCCCTGGGGTAACCCTTCCCTCGGAAGGCCGTTCTCCGTGCCCACCACACCCTTCCCCAACAGCACTCATCACCTGGGCCTGAGGGAGGGGGCCTCTTTCCTCTCCCCACCCCTCCGGGTCAGGTGGCGGGTCCTTGGACTGGTGTGCAGGGCCCTTCATGGCAGTCTGTGGACCCCCACCCGCCTTGTGCCCCTGTGCCCCCACCCAGCACCAGCCATCCCAGGACACTCACCACCCCCTTGGCCAGCTCCGCTTGGACCCTCTCTGGAGCACCGCCTGCCTCCCCGCCCAGGGAGCCTCTGCCTCACCTCTGAGGCACGTGGGGACTCTCCTTCTTGCCCTGGGCGTGGGAGGGCAGCGAGCGGAGGGTGGACGGAGGTGGGGGCCCCACTGGGTGGAGGGAAGTGGGGGCCCTACCCTCAACCTCTCTGGGTGGCACTGACGTGGGAGCCCAGCCTGCAATGCCAGCCTCTGTTCCCAGACCCACACTGTTCCCTGAATCCTGCTGCTTCTCGCCCCTTGTCTAGGCTGGACCCACACACCGGAGGAGAGAGAACTTGTGCACCAGCGTCAGAGGTGCCAACCCCCACTTCGGGGTGCAGGCAAGCAACACAGACTGCTGGTGCCTCAGTCGCCACACCTGTAAAATGGGCAGCACTGCCTACCTGGCAGGGCTTCTGTGAAGACCAGAGGGGAGAGTGGGCCTGGCTCCTGGACTAGTCCAGGAGGTGGTGACTGGCCGCTGCTGTGCAGGGCCACGGCTGGGTGGATGGTGCTGTTGGGGCTCTGGGGGCATGGAGGGTGGTCCCAGGCCTGGCAGATGTTCAGGGTGGAGCCCCAGCTGGGGCAGCTGAGGACTCGGACCCGGGCTCAGCCCGGCCAGGTTGAGCTGGGCTCCCAAGAGTGTGGGAGACACACTGAGCGGTTCTGCCTGGAGGGAGCCCGTCGCTTAGAGGCCAGTGTCGTGCTGGCGTGAGTCTGAGCCTGCAGGGGCAGGGCGGTCACCCTGCCTGGCCAGCCCTCCCGTGTAGCCCTGTGCCCAGGCCTGCGGAGTCGGGAGCAGGGGAACCAGGGCTGGCCGGGCCCGTGGCCTCAGGAGTCTCTCCAAATGTCCATGCTCTCCTGGCCTCCCAGCTGTTTCTCTTTAAAAAGAAAACACAAGTCCAAACCTAAACAATGAAGCAAAGTTTCAGCAGCACATTTGCCAGGCCGCTGGCGACCACATGAGAGTTGCCAATAGCTGTGCTAGAGAAAGTCCGCTTGAAAGGGCCCTGCACACACTCCTACCCTCTGGCTGGAACCACTGTCCACCCCCACCATCCCACCAGGTCCCTCTGAGGTCAGAGGGGAAGCCGGGGCCTTCTGCTCAGAGCCTTTGTACAGGCTGTTCCCTGTACCTCCAACACTGTTCCCCTCATTGTCCACCCAGCAGCTCCTCCTCCCCAGACCTACGTTCAGCGCATCTCTGCACCCCAGGTGGCCTGCCTGTGTTCCATGGATGTGCTCTCTTGCAGAAGTGGGCTCTGTGGTCCCCCCTCCAGCCCCTCGAGCCTCACACCTATACAACAGGATCTGGTCAATACTTGCTGGACGGACGCCTCACCGCATGGATGCCTGTAGCTCCCGAGGCCCAAGGCCACGTGGCAGAGCCTCATCTGGTGCTCCTTCAAAGCTGCGTCCTGAATAGCGTCCTGAAGCACCTTCCTGAGAGCCCCTTGCTGATATGAGCCACTGAGTGTGGGCGACCAAGCCCATGTAACTGAGCACCACCTCCTCCAGCAAGCCCTCCTGGGTCAGCACCCTTCCTTTCTCCATCAGAACACCCTACTCTGGGGGGGCCTCCCTGCCCATGCCTGCCCTCTGATGTCTTTCTGGAAAAGGGGTGCCTGTGTAGGGAGGAAACAGACAGCACTGCTCCTGGGAGGCTGACATCCCATGGGGAGAAGTCGACTAAAGCACAGACAGGAAACACAGACCGCCGGGCCGCGTGCTCCGGGGAGAGTAAAGGCAGGACATTCCGGGCCGTGGGCTGCGAGGGCGGGAGCAGGGAGACAGTCAGAGGCGCCAGCTGACGGTGGCTCCAAGCCGCCAGGGAGGTGGGCAGGTTCTAGGTCTGCTGGAGGTGCAGCCTTTGGGACTTGCTGCTCAGATGCTTGAGATGGTGAGAGAAAGAGGGATGACAGACGGTCTCCAGAACGCCGAGCCCGAGGGGGTAGATTGACCTGGAAGGTGGCGGGGAGGTGGATTCTGACGGGCCTGAACCCAGCCCTCTGACCCCGTGACTTGGGACAGGTGACAGGGCCTGAATCTGCTTCCTGATGGTGGAGGGCACAGCCGCTGCCCCGAGAGCCTCCGACCCACGGGTCTGTGCTTGGGGCTGTTCCCATGAAGTCTGGTCCTCTGCCCCAGCCCCAGGCACCGCTTCCGCGCCCTGCCGCCGTGGACCCACTGGGCTGCTGCATGACCTCCCTGTCCCTGCCCGGGCCAGAGCCTGCGCCCCTGGACCCGGGTCACACTCTGAGCGGCAGGCCCCGGGGGCCCAGCAGAGGGTCCTGCACATGGAGCCCCTGAGCCACACCCCTTACCCTTCACGGCCCTGCCGGGCACATGGCATGGGGCTAGGGGCAGGGCGGAGCTCTTTGTGAGGCTGTGGGGCTCACGGGGAGTGAGTAGCGTGTTCACAGCCATTGTCAGAACTGGAGGATTTGCCAGAAGCTAGCTCAAAGCCTGAAGGACAGATGGGGCCTAGGAGTGTGACTCTGTGCGTGCACGCCCGCACGCACACACACACACACACACACACACTTCGAGGACTGTTTGTTCCCACGCTCGGGGCAGAGGGACCAGATATTGTATTTTTCTCAGAATACAAAGGAATCTCAGCCCTCATTCCCGCGTCCTCCAAAGGGCAACAACCCAGTGTTGACTCTGCATCTGGTGGAAGCAGAAGGGCAGAGACCCCACGGCCCCCAGGGTCAGTGAGGGACGCTAGCAATCGCCCAGGCCCATGTCCCTCCACCCCGACCCCGAGGGTCTCCAGTTAGGACGGAAGGGCAGGCGAGACCAGAGAGGGAGGACCTGGGTCTTGCCACTGTGACTCCTTGAAGGCCTCTGGGCCCCTTAGCTGAGGGTCTTCTCCTGAGCTGCGATGGGAGGGGTCACAGCCCACGGAGCAGGCGCCCTCACACCGCCTGGTGGTCTCTGAGACCTCCATCTCCACCAGGGCACCTGGGGCCCTGGGATCTCACGGCTCCTCCCTCCCTGCCACTCGGGTGAGGCAGGGTCTCCGTCCACCTCTGGGGGCCAACTGCCCTCTGGCCCCAGTGAGTGCTCCGTCCCGCCACTGCTCACAGGAAAACCTTGTCTTTATGGCCTTTAAAATTTAAGTTGTGTGTATGCACAATCTGATGAGTTAAGTAATTCCCAGGGCTTTTATAAAAACAGCCGCCCCCTGCCCCCCACCACAGTTATTCTTCCCCAGAGTCGGCCACTTCCTCTTTCTCAAAAAAAAAAGCAATTCTTTTGGTATTTATGTCTGTATTCCTCAATAATATTCTCCTGTTTCTCAATCTCATTTTTATCAGCTTATGCGGTATCTACTGACATGCCTTATGGGGGAGAGGCATAAATTTTCCCTTACCCACTGCCCCCTCCCTCACCACCTCCTTCCCATCACCAGTCCTGCAATGCAAAGAATGTGGTTGAGGTAGATTTGCAGGATCGTGTAAATGGACTGACAGCAGAGGCAGGTAATATACTAGGATTACTTTCCCTGCCTTATCCTTTCCCCTGCAGTCACCCTGGGCTATGTAGTTTGTGCTGTTCCCCCCCTCCCCCTCCGTTATGCGCTTATTGTTAATCCAGCTTCGAATCCTGGCCTCTTGTCTAAATCTCCAGACCCCAGACGCATGGGGTGTATCCTCCTTGGTCTGGATTTATTCCCTTCTCTGAGGAGCTCGTTCTCTGCAGGCTTCTCAACAAGAGAGCTCCGGCGAGTTCAGCTGTCTGAAAAGCCTCATCCCATCCTACACTTGACCGGGAGTTTGGTGGTCCCCGGGCATCTGTGCTGCTGCAGCAGAATGCCACTGAGGGGCTTAGAAGCATGAGCACTTACCTCTCATGGCTTTGGAGGCTGGAGGTCCAAGATCAAGGCCCCCGCAGACTCAGCATCCGGCGAGTGAGACCAGCTTCCCGGTCCACAGATGTCATTGTTTTGCTGTGTCGTCACATGGAGGAAGGGTGAGCGAGCTCTCTGGGTCTCTTTGTTTAAGACCACCAGTCCTACTCACGGGGGCTCCACCCTCATGACCCAGTCACTTCACAGAGACCCCACCTCTCAACACCAGCACATGGGAGGTTAGGATTCCAACATGTGAATTTGGGGGTAGGGGACACGCCCAAATAACATTCAGTCTATTCCACTGGGTATAAAATTTTAGTTTGGAAATCATTTTCCCACAGGAAAGGGTGGGTGGACAGAGACCTATTTTGCAGGAATTTTTCCATCATCTTCCGGTTGCAAGTATAGCCATTGTCAAGTCCAAAGCCATCCTGATTCCTAATTCTTTATGTGTGCCCTTTCCCTATTGTATTCAGTTCAGTTCAGTTCAGTCACTCAGTCCTGTCCGACTCTTTGCGACCCCATGGACTGCAGCACGCCAGGCCTCCTTGTCAATCATCAGCTCCCGGAGTTGACTCAAACTCATGTCCATTGAGTTGGTGATGTATTACAAGAGTCCCTCTTGTATTACTTATTCAAAAATGAAAATAAAGTCATTTTTAGAAACTAAAGTAGTTTTGAACAGTCTCATTGGGTCCTCACGCCTGCATCCTTCAAACAGGCAAAAGCAAGTCTTGGTTTCCCGTACAGTCATAGGAGCTGATTTCTTGCTCCTGAGTAATCTTAGGAGTAAGTCTTGGCTGTGTTTCCATCTAGTGTGGAGCCACTGGGCACTGTGATGCAAAGGGGGTAAACCTGATTGTCACAAATCTCATTCCTGGGTCTGTGTGCTGTAGAACTGGCCATGGATGCTGTGTGGAGGGCATGACACCCACCTCTGCGCCAGCCCCGGCCTGCATCCCTGTGGCCCTTCAGGGAGCTGACTGTGGGCACCTCTCCCAACTCAGGGTGGAGTCGGGGGCATGTGAGACCCCCAGTGCTGCGGGTGACCCTCTGAGGCAGGCAGACTCTGTCCCCTCCTCCTGTCGACCTTGAGTTTGAGTGGAATCACTCTGGCTCGAGAGTCCCTTGGACAGCAAGGAGATCAAACCAGTCCATCCTAAAGGAAATCAACCCTGAATATTCATTGGAAGGACTGAGGCCGAAGCTGAAGCTCCAACACTTTGGCCACGTGATGCGAAGAGCTGACTCATTAGAAAAGACCCTGATGCTGGGAAGGATTGAAGGCAGGAGGAGAAGGGGGTGACAGAGGATGAGATGGTTGGATGGTGTCACCGACTCAATGGACGTGAGTTTGAGTAAGCTCCAGGAGATGGTGAAGGACAGGGTAGCCTGTTGTACTGCAGTCCATGGGGTGGCAAAGAGCTGGACACGACTGAGTGACTGAACAACAGCAATGAGCATGGATCAGAAGGTTAAAATCACAGCGCTGGGACTTCCTGATGGTCCAGCGGTTAAGAATCTGCCTTACAATGCACGGCATGTGGGTTCAATCCCTGATCAGGGAACTAAGATCCCACAAGCCAGGAAGCACCTATATCTCCATGCCACAACTGGAGAGTCTGTGCTGCAGCGCCCCCGCATGATACAATTAAGACCCAAAATTGCCAAATAAATACATAAAATAAATATATTTTAAATAAAAAATAAAATCACAGGGCTGCCGTCATATCATGTAAACCAACATTAGGGGCTTGATCCCTTGGGCCTTGGTTTCCACACCTACAAACTGGGGAGAAGAGAGGATTTTGAAAATCAAGCAGTAACGAGGTGTGGTTTGATGAGCACCTGGTGGCACACAGCAGGTCCTCGCGCTCGGGGTTGGACCGTCAGCCCAGGAAACGCAGGTCCTTGCTGGGCCCAGCACTTCTGATCACACAGACCCCCTTGGGGCTTCAGCCAGACAGCATCCAGGCTTGTCCCCAAGGAGTGGGCGTCTGATGCAGACCACAGCCCCCTTGTCCCCAGCCCAGAGCTGTACGTACCATTCTGAGACGCGGGGGACTCCCGCCAAGGAGGGCCGGGCGCCAGCTCCCTCTGGATCCCCTTAGGACCTGTCACCTCCCCGGCCCTCCCTGCCGGGCTGTAGTCTCCCCAGAGCCCCCCTTGGACCGCCACAGCCCGAATCCTGGTAGCTCTGCAGGGTCAAGCCTTCCAGAGAGGAGGTGGCCTGCCGGGGACTCAGGGTCTGTGAACAGGGCGGGGCTGGGCCGTGGGTGCCCAGCCTGTGGGTCTTCCACGTGTGGCTGAGGACCATGTCCGAAGACCCTCTTGTGGGCAGGTGAGTGTGGCTGGCGAGGGCGGACCCGAGGCGCAGTGCTAGGGCAAGCAGCTGGTTCCGCAGGCAGGCCGCCCGCTCCCTTCACACTCACTGCCTCCCGACAGGCACGGGCAAGGGGTCAGCTGAGGGCGGCCCCCTTGATTCTGACAGCTTCCGGGCGGGAGGTGGCTGTGCGCGTCTGCAGCGGTGAGGACAGGTCCCAGTGCCTGGCTGAAGTGGACGTGATGTTCTCCCTCCCTTCCTCTGGACGGCGGAGCCTCAGAGGCTGCATGTGGGACTCCGTGCCAGTTGGAGGCCCGAGGAGGCTCCATGGTGACCTGAGAGGGGGCACTGCCCATGCCTTCCTGGGGCTTGGACTACATGAGTGTGTGCGTGTGTGCATACCGCATGTGCATGTACGTGTGTGTGGATGTGCACATGTGAACACGTGTGTGTGGTCACACGTGTGCTTGTTCATGCCTGTGTGGGCACCTGTGCATACGTGTGTGCTCATGCATGTGTGCTACTGCGTGTGCATGTGTGTGAACATGAGTTCAGTGGTTGAGAATTCGTGAGTCTGCTGAGTACAGATGTGAAGCTCGGTGTGGGGGGGTGTCACCTCCTGGCTGGCAGCCTCCTCGCTGCCCACCCCTGCAGACCCCAGACTCACCAGCCCACCCCTCTTCCAGGGCTGCCAGGGAGCCCAGGCCCCCCAGACCCCAGACCCCAGACCAGGCCTCCTGGTCACCCCCGCTCCCACCTAACATGCTTCAGTGGCTCCTGCCTTAAAGCAGGAGGGGTGGGGAATTCCCCAATGCTCGGTGGTTAGGACTCGGCACCTTCACTGCCCAGGGCCTGGGTTCGTTCCCTGGTTGGAACAGTAAGACCCTGCAAGCCACGTCGTGTAGCCAAAGAAAGAAAAATGAAAGAAAACAAGCCCGGAGGGGTTGCTGCCTCTGTGGTCTGGTGCTCTGGTTGCCCTGGGGAGACCGAGGCCTGTGGTCCCTCTGAGACCTTCAGGGTCCACTGGACTGAGCAGCTGACACCCTGACAGCCCGCTGCTCACAGGTGACGCGTGTCACATCCTTGGCGTCCAGAGAGGCCGGCTGGCTGACCGCTGAGGCCCCACCTGCCCGGCCCTCTCTGCCCGGGGCTGCCTGTCCAGAGGCCTGTGCGTGCGGCTCCCCAGGGTCTCTGGCTGCGGGTGTCTGACTATGAACAAGCGACGTTCTCCTTCCCCGTGACCTCATCTTTCTGCCCTCATCGCTCCGTCCCCTGGGCAGGAGGCCCGCTCTGTTCTCTCTCTTGCCGCCCAGGTGGAGGCTGGGGTCCAAGTGGGGAAGGGGCTGGGGGCTCACCGCACCTTTGTCTCCCCCAGAGGCCTGCTCTCTGCATCGCCCAGCCCCCTCCTGTGCCCACACCATGCCCACCAGAGCCAGGCCGACACAGACACTATCTCACCCTCCCAGAGCTGCCAGCTGCGGGACCGTGGCCACGGCCAGCTGGTGAGAGGGGACAGATCCTCTGTCTGCTTGGAGCTGGCTGTGGGATCCAGGGATGTTCCCTTCACGTCTCAGACTCATCCTGCTGCTCATTGTCCAAGGACAGAGGGGCAGGAGGTGTGTGCAGCCCTGGACCGCTTGCACAAGGTGCTCTCAGACACTCTCCAAGGTGACCCTGCAGGGTGGAGGCTGTACCCATTTAACAGATGAGAAAACAGAGGTCAGAGAAGTAAACTGACTCGTTCAGGGTCTCAGGGCTGTGGGTGGAGGAGTCAGGCTGCACCTCTCTCTGCCTGCGGATGACGGGAGGCCCAACCACCTCCTGAAACGCCACCCGCGAGGCTCAGGCCGAGTACGGAGACTGCAGAGCCTTTCCTGTCGTCAGGAGGTGACACATCGCTGTCTTCTGTGGTCTAGAAGTCCAGGGTGGAGACCTGGGCCAGGGTGGGGCCAGGGCGAGGAGGGACAGGGACCAGGGGCCACATCTGAGGGAGCCCTGAACTCTCTCGGGTATCAGCTGAGAGCGACACCTCCTCCAGCGCTGCTCCGCTGCTCCGGGCACCTTGATTTCCTTTTCTGGTCCCCGCCAGGCAGAGGGTGGGGGTGGGGCTGGAGGCGTGGTTTGGGCAGCCAAGACCTGCCTAGAACGTGAGGACAGGAAGCTTCCCTGGAGGTCCGGTGGTCAGGACTCCACACTTCCACTGCGGGGGGCTCAGCTTCAATCCCTGCCTGGGAAACCAAGATCCCACATGCTGCATGGCATGGCCAAAACAACAATAATAAGAATAAACAGAATTCGTGGGCAGGACGAGGCATCCAACTCCTGGAGTCGACGTTGCAGAGATGGTCCAGTCTCACTCTGGAGAGTCTGATGTCTGGTTCTTGGAGCGATTCTCCCTGGAGGGTTCCACTGGTAAAACATTCTCAGATTTTAGGTTTTGGTTAAATGCTATTTATTTCTTCTTGGTTTGAAGACTAACGTAGTCTCATCAAACGTGCTGCCTTCAGGCCGTGAGAAATAGCTGCTATTCGTTCGGCCTCCCTGGGTGACTGGGATGGGGGCCTGGGACCACCCCCTACCCCCCACCCTCACCCTCAGTCGCAGCCCATCCGCTCCCTCTGGCTTCTGGAGAGACGCCGATGCCCCAGAAGCTCCCAGGTGTCCCCACCACCTGACTCCTTCATGTGCCAGCTCCGTGCAGGGCACCGTCCTGCTGGGCCTGGTGCTCGGGGGGTGGGCGATGGGTGAGAGCCTGCCCAGGGCGCCCCATGTGCCTACCTACGGGTCCCTGTGCCCAGAGGCTCACGCGGGGCTGGTCTAGGGTGGGTGCCCAGGGCACAGGTTAGCCAGGTGCCTGCTTCGGGGGGGTGGGGCTTGCAAGGTGAGGGACCCTTGATTTTAGTTTCTTTTTGTTGTGTTTTTCTGGATTTTCTACAGTGAGAGTGTACTGCTCTTAACATGAGGAAAGAGCATTGAAGTTTTATATATATATGTATATCTATAGACACATATTTAATTGGAGGATAATCGCTTTACAATTGTGCTGACTTCTGCCATGCAACAGTGTGAATCAGCCCTCCCGTCTCCCACCCCCTCCCGCCCCTCCAGGTCATCACAGGGCACCGGGTGGGATTCCCTGTGTTATACACAACCTCCCACCCGCTGTCTGTTTTACACATGGTAATGTTTACGTTTCAGCGCTACTCCCACCCTCTCCTTCCTCCTCTGCGTCCACAAGTAGGTTCGTCAGGACCATTTTTCTAGATTCCGTGTATAGGAGTTAATATGGAATATTTGTTTTCCCCCTTCTGACCTACTGAAGCTATACATTTTTAAAAGAAAGAAACGCAGAAAGAAGAGGGAGCAGAGAGGGGCCAGGCAGATGAGTGAAGCCGCAGAGCCTTTTGGAGCGCGCTGGACGGCCCCCAGGAGCGTCACGGAGCCGGCTGTCATCCATCTCCTTCCCCTGGGGGCCCCGCCCCATCCCGCCCAGGCCAAGGGCTTTGCTGGGGAGATAGTCTCCCAGGCCGGCCTGGGCTCTGGGCCTCCCTGCATTTTACATCTGCGGAGATGGAACACCTGGGAAGCATCCATTTTCTGTGGTCTGGATGGGCCAAGAGGGGGTCATTTCTCCAGCTGGGGTCCTTTATTTTAAAATAGATGATGGAGCAGATACTGTCGAAAAGGCCAACTGCAGTTCCTCACGATCAAGTCCCCTGTCCCAGAGCCCGCAGTGGAGAGGCCCCAAGGAGGCCCAAGGTCTGTTAAGGGCTTGCTTCTCTGACTCTGTTCAGCGTTTAAGGCCTTTCTCCGGTGCCACCTCCTCCAGGAAGCCCACTCTGGTTTCTCAGGTCCACAGAGCTTGCTCCTTTGCCTGGAGTCCTAAGGTACATGACCAACTTGTCTTGGGTCACTGAAGTCTTTCTCCTTGTGGAGGAGCCTGGTGAGCGGGATCAAGCTTTGGCAGGGGAGTGGGAGAAGGAGGGCACAGCAAGCATCACAGCTGCGGGCCTGGGGGCTCAGTCCCCGTGGGGTCCCTGGGAGACTGTGGAGCACACCCCTACCAGGCCATGGTGATGGTGCTGATGGTTATGGCGATGATGGCTCCTAACATTTAGGGGACATCTACTTGGTCTCAGGCAGAGTTTTAATTTTACTTGATTTATCTCATTTTTGCTTCATGAACCCTCCCTAAATGTACATCATTATATTCCCTTCATGGGTCCCTTGTCCTCATTGCTCCAGGTGAAAGGGCGGCTCATGTAGGCCTAAAAAAGTCCAAGGGCAGCGTGGAAGGGGACGCCTGGATAGTCTGAACCTCACAACCAGCCTGCAAGGAGGAAATGCTGCACCTTCCAGGTGCAGACAGTGAGGCCCAGAGTGGGAGAGCCTGGGCCTGAGGTCACAGAGCTGCAGACGCAGAAACAAGATGAACGCTCACGTGGGCTCGACTCGAAGCTTTCGCTAAACACCTAGACCAGGAGGGGAAACCCAGGAAGGGAAAGAAGCAGCAGACAGACTCGGCCCTGCCTCTGTGGAGCTCTCAGTCCCGTGGGGAAGACAGTGAGCTGATCACAGAGGATGAAAAAAGGAGGCCACCCCAGCTGACGGACCAGGAAAGCTTCCTGGAGAAGGCGGCTCTCGGCCCCGGAAAGATGGAGAGGCATGCTCAGATGGTGGCCCGGGGAGACCAGCAGGCAGGGTCTTGTAAGTGCTCCCCTCACATTCTCCCTTCTGAGCCCCCAGCCCTGCCTCGGGCTGTGCAGAACGCCGGCCTCAGCAGCCATCTCTCCCAGACCTATTTTTAGACCCAACCCAGCTCTAAACGCAAACACATTGTCAAGATAGTGGCCAAGTTGGACCCCGTCCACAGAGCCTTCTCTGTGACACCAAAATAGAAAATGGCTCTATCTGCGGATAAGCTGAGCTGTTGGCAGAGGTTTCGCCTGCAGCAACGCAGCCAGATCGTGGCCCAGCCCTTGGATGACCCGGACGCATCGATGCTTCCTACCCAAATACAGTATAAAAATGCTCGTAGAAACGTGTTACGGTTAACCTCACAGAAAGGCAACGTCTTCCTGAGGCTGATCTCGGGGCCAGGCATGTGGGAACAGGCAGACCTCAGTGAGAGAGCGGGTCCTCCTTGCTAAAGGGAGAGTGTTCAGAGTCGTTTACCGTTATCATGGCTTCCCGGAGTTAGAAAGCCGTTGGAGGTGGAAACGGGGAGATTTGGACCATCTCAGGAACACACAGATCTTAATGCCTAGTTACTCGCCGCATCTCACTATGGGGCAGCTAATACCCCACCTGCAGCCTCTCTCAAGCCACATAACCACCCCATGAGATGGACATAACTATCCCATTTCACAGATGAGAAAATGGAGGCTCAGACAGGAGCCTCCCCTTCCTCCTTCCCCTTCCCCCTCCTCCCCTAGTAGGATTGCGCCCTAAGTGCTGCTGAAATCACCAGCTTCTTGGCTTCCTGTCCTGACCTGTCTCAGCTATGCACTCCCTGCAGTGCTTCTGGGGGCCACCTGCAGCTGAATCCGTGGCTCAGGGTCAGCCCTGGGGGACCCGGCCTCAGACACCATGTGTGTAAATGCTTCCGCGTGGGTGTGCTTGACCCGATAGCGTGCACATATGGGAGCCTGGGTTCTGAGAAAGTGGGAAAGAATTGCCTTTTATGGGACGGTGATATCTCCAGATGGAAAAAGACAGCTTGACTCGACCCCTCATTTGCATCACACACGAAAGGCAGTTCCAGCTGGATTATACATCTAAATGTAAGATAATAAAGCTTCAGGAAGGTAGCGATCCCGAGGTAGGAAGATTCTTTCTAAATCAGACATCAAAAAACACTAGCTAGGGGAAGATTCCACATGCGCGGGATCGGCTAAGCCCGAGTGCCACGACTGCTGAGCCCGTGTGCCTGCAGCCTGTGCCCTGCAACAGGAGACGGCAGCGCCGAGAGGGGTCTGCACCGCAACAAAGAGCGGCCCCAGCTCGCTGCAACCGGGAAACAACCTGCACGCGGCGAAGAAGACCTCACCTCGGTCCAGCCGCTCGGCCCTCACCTCGGTCCAGCCGCTCAGTCGTGTCCGACTCTCTGCGACCCCACGGACTGCCGCACGCCAGGCCTCCTGTTCATCACCAACTGCTGGAGTTTACTCAAACTCATGTCCATCGAGTCGGTGATGCCATCCAACCATCTCATCCTCTGTCGTCCCCTTCTCCTCCTGCCCCCAATCCTACCCAGCATTAGGGTCTTTTCCAATGAGGCAACTCTTCTCATGAGGTGCCCAAAGTATTGGAGTTTCAGCTTCAACATCAGTCCTTCCAATGAACACCCAGGACTGATCTCCTTTAGGATGGACTGGTTTGATCTCCTTGCAGGCCAAGGGACTCTCAAGAGTCTTCTCCAACACCACAGTTCAGAAGCATCAATTCTTCGGTGCTCAGCTTTCTTTATGGGCCAATTCTCACACCCATACATGACCACTGGAAAAACCATAGCCTTGACTAGACAGAACTTTATTGGCAAACTAATGTCTCTGCTTTTTAATATGCTCTCTAGGTTGGTCATAGCTTTTCTTCCAAAGACCTAGTGCAGCCAATAAATAAATAAACACATAGACAATAAATACCACTAGTTAGGAAGGAAAGGGAGAAGGAAACGGCAACCCACTTCAGTATTCTTGCCTGGAGAAACCCATGGACAGAGGAGCCTGGCGGGCTGCCGTCTGTGAGGTCACACAGAGTCGGACATGACTGAAGTGACTTAGCAGCAGCAGCAGGAAGGAAAAGATGGGTAAATTGGGCTATTAAAACAAACCCTTCTGTTCATCAAAGCACACCGTCTCAAGAGTGGAAATGCAAACTACAGAGACAGAGAAGGTATTTTCAGCACAAAAAAGGCAAACGAGCTCATTTCTACAGGGCACAAAAGAACCACCAAGCAATAAGGAAACGGCCATTCTAGAGACCAACAGGCAAGAAGTGAAAGGTCCTGCACCAGAGAGAAATCTAATCGACCAACGATGTTGACAGAGCTGCCCTGCCTCCCAGGAGTCTTGGATTCACAAGCTGAAACCCAGAGCTATGGCTCTGTGGCCACAGAATGCCTTCCATTCAAAGCTGACCACATCAAGTGCTGCTGAGGGTGTGAAGCAGAAGGAACCCTTGTACACATGGTGGGGGAGCGCAAATCAGTAAAACCACTTTGAAAAGCTTGTATTTCTACCCAAATGGGATACCCATGCACCCGATGGCCTTGAAGGTTTTACTCCTAGAAATGCACCCAACAGAAATGAATTCCCAGTCATCAGAGACGCACACTCACACAGATGCTCAGGGCTGCGTGGCCTGGAGGCAGGGGCTGGGTATGGCCCCAAGCTGCAAACAGCCTGGGTGTCCATCACCAGGAGGCCGGAACTCATGGGCCAGGCTCTCTACAATGATGAGCTTCAGTAATTACTGCGGACGAACCTCACAACACAATACTCCACAAAAGATACCAATGAGGACACGCAGTGGGATCTCATTTGAATAGTGAAAGGTGCAGGCAAAACTCACCTCATGTTGAGCGATGCAGACGGGGGAGGTAACACTTCAAAGCAAGGGGAGGAAGCAGTGACCACAACGTGAGGGGAGGAGGGGGCGTCCAGGGAGGGGCTGCAGGTGGTCTGAGGGCCGGCAGGGTTCTGCTCTTGACTCAGGGGTGGGAGGGTGGTGTGGCTTTGTCTTCGGATGGGACACTCCACTGCGGCGTGGGTCCTTTTCTGTCTGTGTCACACTTCACAGGGAAAAAAATTTTGAAAAAATTAAAACATTTCAAACATGTCAGCTCTCCTTTCACACCCTGTGCTTCTTTTAGAAAACATTTATTTGAGGAACATTTCAAAGAAAATGAAAAAGAAATTATCGAAGAAGACATTGAATCCAAGAAAGGTGGGTGTAATGTGACGTGTGGCATGAAAGGAGTTGTGCATGACACGGCACGCAGACAGACGGGGCGATGGGGCGAAGGGCGGGCACATGGGTGTGCGCTGCGTGTACTGTGTGTGCTGTGTGTGCATGCATACGTGCCTGTGTGTATTCACATGTGTGCCGTGTGCATAGTCACGTATGCAGTGAGTGTGTGCTGTGTGCATAATCATGTGTGCTGTGTGTGCATGCACATGTGTGTATTCACATGTGTGCCGTGTGCATAGTCACGTATGCAGTGAGCGTGTGCTGTGTGCATAATCATGTGTGCTGTGTGTGCATGCACATGTGTGTGTATTCACATGTGTGCCGTGTGCATAGTCACGTGTGCAGTGTGTACTGTGTGTGCGTGCACACGTGCCTGTGTGTATTCACATGTGTGCCGTGTGCATAGTCACGTGTGCAGTGAGTGTGTGCTGTATGCATAATCATGTGTGCTGTGTGTGTATTCACATGTGTGCCGTGTGCATAGTCACGTGTGGAGTGAGCATATGCTGTCCCATCCTGGTTGTGTTTCCCGGGCATGGAGAGCCCGGGGATGCAAGGGGTCAGGACATCAGAGAGGACTTGGGCAATCAGTGGGTGAGGGCTAAGGTGAGGGGCTCCTCCTCGGAGCCCTGGGGGGACCCAGAGTGGGGGTCTCCTTTGAAGTAGGGGGAGGGAATGGGGCAGAGGCTGGGGCTGGCTGGTGTGAGGAGGAGTGTCCATTCCCCCTGGAGACTCCCCTTGCCGGGGGTGTCCCTAGAGGCTGGAGTGGGTCTTGGATAGGGCTTCGTGACCCCGAGTGGGTAAAGGTACAGCATGTGGCCTGATCCATCTGCAAGGACACCTGTGGGGGGGCGGAGCTTGCTCCTGGGGTTTAGAGAAACGCGTGGCAATGAGGACGGTTGTGCCCTTCCCTCCCCTCCCCAGATCCCACCTGTGGCACCTGGTCTTCCTTGATGTGGAACTGGGGGGTCTGGTCTGCAGTGACGCAGCAAGCATGGGCCCTGGAGGGTTCTCCCTAAGCACCTGCTCTGCTGTGGGCATGGAACTGGCTCTGGGGACACGGCTGGGACTTCAGAGAAGTTCACGGTTTGCCTGATTCTGGAGCCGGCCTTCCGGGGTAGGAAGTGGTCGGCAGAGCTGATCAGTGGGGCAGGCGGGATGCGGGAGAGGTGAACAGGCTTCCAAGATGGTTTGGGGTTCCTGCTCTCAGGGGTCACAAGTACGCTGACTTAGAACAAAGCCACTGACTGTCACGAGGGGTCAGGGTCAGGGTCACCGCTGAAGTCCAGGTGTGGGCGGGGCTGGTTCCGCTGGGGGTCTCCAGGGGAGACTTCACTGTCAGCTTCCAGAGGCGCCCACAGTCTTCAGCCCCTTCCACACGTCACCCCGACCTTGCGCCCATTGTCTGACTCTCCTGCCTCTTTCTTTAAGGACCCTGTGGTCACGTGCCATGGTCCTGGAGAATCCAGGGCGACCTCCCACTGCAGGATCTTACATCGGATCACACCTGCAAGCTCCTTATGGCCAGGTGAGCTGACATGACAGGTTCCCCGGGGCTATGATGTGGATACTTTGGAGACCACTTCTCAGCCCGTCACGGAGAAGGTGCTCAGTAGAAAGACGCGAACCCAGAGCAGCCTGGAGAGCATCCCGGGAGAAGGGCAGCTTCCCTGGAGGCAGGGAAAGTGCGGGAGATGGGAGCAGAGCCAGACCTAGAAAGACCCGAGGAATGTGGACTGAGGTCAGGGCAGCCCGGGGGCAGCAAGAAGGGGGACGAGCATCCAAGCCTGCGGAGGGAGGGGAGGCGTGGACGGGAGGCGAGAGGCCACCTGACACAGACATGGAGCTGGGCCATGTTGGCAGGCGGGCCCCAGCCATTCCCCTCAGGCGCCGCTGCCCGAGGCTGGGGTAGCCGTGCCAGGCCCCCTGCTGTTTCCCTCGCATCTGACCCATTCCAGAACTTCCATCTTTGGTCACTGTGTTCTGGATTCACTAATCCCAGAGGGGGAGGGGAGGAAGATGCCCTGCAGGTCCATAGCTCACAGGAACAACAGCCATCCACCCCCGGAATGCCGGCTCCTGGAGCTCCCGGCCTGGGCCCCACACACTCGGACAGATGGATGTTTGTCCAGCTGCAGCTGCGGCCACAGCTGTCTGCTCTGGCTCAGCCCTGTGCCCTGCAGGAGCCAGTCCCTGGCTCACGTGTGACCCCACGTCCTTCTCCCCTCTGGGCCTCAGTTTTGGCCTCTGTGCAATGGGTTGTTCGAACCAGGGAAGCTGTGATGCCCCCTTCCAGTCCGGCCCATCTAGAGATCGAGGTGTTTTGGGAGGGAATCTCAAAGCCAGAAGTGGGGGGGGGGCGGTGCTTCTGACCTTCTCAGAACCCTGTTTGCAGCTCCCAGGACACAGAGCAGGGGGTTGGGGGGCTTGCGTCAGGAGCCTGAGGGTTGCACAATGGCTCTGGCGGCAGCTGGCGGGCTCTGAAAAAGTTGTTTTTCACCAGCAGCCGCTGAAACAGCTGCGGAGAGGCCAAGTCTGCCTGGCTGGGGGTGGTCGGGGCTGAGTGGCAGGCGGAGGCGGAGGCCTTGACCCCCACAGAGCCCGCTGCTGCAGAGCCAGCCCAGGAGCAGGTGACTAGGCCGCTCCCAGCATCAGAGAAGGGGTCCCTCAGCGCCAGAGGTGGTATCCATGGGTCTCCCTAAGGCCGAAGCACAAAGTCAAGGGTGCCCGCAGAAATCAGGCAGCGATGGGCCGAGCTGAGACCCCAGCACAGGCCTATGCTGAGACCCTCGCATTCCACCCCCCATTTCACACACTGACGGCCTGAGGTCGCGGAGGGCAGGGTAACCCTGTCCCCCAGGGGCTGATGCAGGAAGTGACCAGATATGAAGTGATATTTTGGGCACTCTGGGGCCAGACTGTGAGTCAGGAACCTCCTTTGTGACTTTTTTTTTTGACTACACACAGGGCTTGCAGGACCTTAGTTCCCTGACCAGGGACTGGACCCTCGCCCCCTAAGTGAAAGCGCCAAGACCTAACCCCTGGACTGCCAGGGAAGCCCCCCTGGGCGACATTTCATCTGACACTTGCTGCAGCAAAGCAGCTTTGGGGTCAGACAGGCCTCAGCCCCGCCCCCTCGGGGCCACAGCCATGACTCCCCTCCAAACACCAGGGTTTCCAGGCAGCGGTGGGGAAGTGGGGGGCGCTGCTGATGGGCTGGTCGTCATTGACACCCGCAGAGGCCATGTCAGGGAGCCTGGTGCACCCCAGCGCCAGATCTCAGGGGAAGATGGTTCTGGAAAATGCCGGCAACCCATCCTGGGCACTTGCAAGCACGTGACCCCACTGGACCTCTGGGCAGGTGCTGGGCGCCCCGCTATCTGCCTCTCCAAGTCTCGGGCGAGGGCGGCTGGCGATGTCCCCCCCAACACCCGCACCTCTGAGGACACCTACAGCTGCAAGGGACAGTTCTGGGCTCAGGACTCCCTCTGGGGCCTGGGGGTCCCCTCTGGGGCCTGGGGACACCAGCTATGCCCTCTGGAAGGAGGGCAGGTGGGACCCCCACTGCCACCAGCTTTCCAGCTGCACAGCTCTTCAGAGGGGCTCAGCCAGCTTCCTCATCCCGAGCCCTCCAGCACAACACCCGCAGGCCTGTCGGCTTCTCTCGCTTCCCGGTCTGTTCCTCCCCCACCTCCATCGCAGTGCTAAGGACTGGATCATGTCCCTCAGTTTCACAACCGGAAGCCCTCCCTACCCTCAGCGTCACGGGAAGTGGAGGCGAGGCCTTGGGGGAGCCAGCAGGGTTAGATGAGGTGGGGAACTTCACGGGGGGCTTGCCGCCCCGCCCCCATAGGAAGGGACTCCAGTCCTCTCCCACCCCCTCCCCACCCTCACCACCGCCTCCTGAGCATAGAGCCATCAGCAGCCTCTGCCAGGCCAGGAAGCAGCTCTCACCGGGAGTCGAACTGACCCCTTGACAGCGGGCCCCAGAGCCCTCTCACGCCTGGCCTCGCTAAAGTCCAAGGCTCCGCTCTCAGTGCCCTACTTGCAGCTCATCGTCTGCCCAAGCCCAGGCCCCCAGACCAGCGGCCTTGACCTGGACAGCTGCCCCAGCTCCCCCGGGCTCCCTACCCCCAGGGAGGACCACGTGGCCCCTGGGCACACCGTCAGGGGGCCACAGATGGGGAACAAGGACCATGCCCTGTGCGCCGTTGTGAATGCACAAAGCAGGGGCCCACCCGGGGTGGGTGAGAGCAGAGACCTCAGCAAGTGGACCGACCCTGGACACCAGGACTGCTCCAGATTGGGCAGTGGACCAGAGGACGGGGCAGGAGGGGTGTGTGTGATGGCACAGGCCTGCTCTGTCGGGATGGTCTGGTCCACCCGGCATGGGTATGGGCGAGGGGCGTGGGGGCTGTCTGAGAGATGGGTGGTCCCACCGTGGGGGCTGGGCCAGGCTCCAGGGCGGTGCTTGGACACTTCCGGAGGACACTGGCCATGGGATGGGATGTGATAGGAGCCGGCTCAGGGTGGATAGGGATGGGGGTGGGCTGGCCGGTGGGTGGCAGGGACCACCGCCAGGGGCTGGGAAGTGCCTTGCAGGGTGGCCTCTGTGCCTGGCCCCCTCCTTCCCCAGCAGGGCCTGGACGTGGCCTGGGGGGTGGGGAGGGTGCTCAGTTCTGTGATTGTCTGAGCCCTGGGGTCGAAAAATTAGGATAGTGAACAGGATCACAGCATCGTCAGATGGTCTCCGGTTCTTTTCTGGCTGTGGGTGCTGAGAGCTCTTCAGTCTGATTCCCTAACCCCCTACCCCATTTGTCCAGCCGGCCCGTGGCCACACAGTCAGCCCCAGTCAGCACCTCCAGCCCCCTGCCCTCTGGGCCTGTCTCCTGTGAGTCCCTCTAGGTACTGAGCAGGATTCCAGCCACCGCTGTGGCCATCCGAGGCTAGCTCCTAAAATTAGCCCCCTTGGCGGGTCATTTAAGTCTGGACCTGTCGAATCTCAGGCTCTCGGAGTTGGGAAAGCGTGAAGTCTGTAGTTCCCCCCACCCCCGAGGGACAAGCTGGCTGTGGTCACACAGAGGCTAGCTGGGGGCAGGCCCTGCCGCTCTGAGAGGTTTGGACCAAAGGGGTCTCCATCGTTACAGGATGGTGGTCCAGAACTCAGGGCTGGGCTCTCCTTCTCAGCCGGGATCAGTGCCCCTCACCCTCCCACTCATGCAACCCTGGAGGCTGGCTCTGGGCCACTTCACATCTCTTGGTACCTGCCCGCAGCCCCCGCTGGGGTCCTGGGCAGCTGGCTTTGCCCTGCCCTCCCCGGTTCTGCCTCGAGCCCCCTTGCCGGGTGGTCTGCAGTGAAGATGACATAGCGCAGACACAGGGAGACTTCACCCCACAGCCTGACTGGGCACGCACTGCACACTTGGTGAGTTGCCAGCCGGGCACCTCTCCAAGGGCTCTGCCCGACTGCCAGGAGGCCACTGCCAGGAGGTGGGTGGTATCAGGACCCTCCTGTGTCGGGGAGAGGCTCCTGCAATGGGGAGGGGAGGCATCTTGCTGGGGACCAGAGGCAGGAAGTCGAAGTGGGGAGCCTGGGGCTGAGGGCAGGGTGGCAGGGCGTGGCAATGCCCGGGTGCTGCTCCAGGCAGCTGAGCCCCTTGTCTCTGTGCCTATCGGTGGAAGGGTCAGCTCTGGGTCAGGAGGAACTGTGCAGCAGTGAGCAGGGGGCCCCAGACGTGCCCTTGCTGGCCCAGAACCATGTGCTTGTAAACTTTAATTTCCATACAGTAGAGAAACATACAGTACAAGCAACTCGGGGACTGGGCTGCACTGGGGAGCTCAGGGAGTCACCTGGAAACAAGAGCCCCACCGAGAGGGGACCACCTGAGCTCCTGGGGACCCACGAGTCCCCGCTGCCCGCAGAACATCTGGGGAGGCCAGTGGCTCAGTCCTCGCCTCCCCTTGCCCACGGGTCCCAGCTTCCTCCGCACCCCCCACCCCACCCCACCCCAGGGTCCTCTCCCGGAGGACAGGCCAGCCTCCCGGAAGGGAGGGGGAGACACTCTCTGCTTGCTTCTTTCCCACCTGGGAGGCCCTAGGGCTCGGCTAAGTCGTCAGGGGACGCTTCACGGTGCCAGCTGCCAGCCAGACCCACCACACCGGACTCCTCAGTGGGAGCAGGTGAGCCAGGTAGACAGCCCTGGTCATCTAAGGTGATGGGCGCTGTGCTGGGGGGGCAGAGGGGCACCCCGGGGAGAGGAAGAGGCTCAGGGCACGAGACCTGATCAGTGAGAGCCGGGGAGGTGAGGGTGGGGAAGAAATGGCGGGCATTTACAGAGAGGTATCCTACGGACGGTGCAAAGGCAGGAAGGCGGGAGAGAGGAGGGGCTTTGGGGCAAATACGAGAGTCTTCTAGATCCGGGAATGTGGAGGGGCCCTCCGGAGCATTTGGTGGTGGTGGCGGCGGACACTGGACTGCCCCCCAGGGCACCGTGATGCAGGCTGAGATGCGGGCCCCCGGCCAAGCCCAGCCAGCCTGTGGCTCTGGTCCTGGACGCCAGGGAGAGTCTGCTGGCTCTGCTGAGGACCGACCCGGGTCCTTCGTCCTGATCCCGTGTGGGGCAGCGGCTCTGGAGGGAGCCAGCCCGTGGGCCCCGGTCCTCGGCGATGGGTGGGGTGGGGGGGAGATGGCCCCGCCTTCACAGGACCACCTCGGGCGCGATGCTGAAGAGCAGGTCGTCATTGCCCCGCCGCACCTCCAGCAGCAGGGGGGACTCGGTCAGCACGGCTTCCTGCAGCTCGCTCGAGTCGGCCAGGGGCCGCCCGTTGACCTTGACGATGATGTCGCCATCTTGGATGCCCCCCCTGCCAACGGGAGAGAGAGGCGGTCACAGCTCATCCCCGAGAGGCCGGGGCCTGGGCACCGTTAACAGCTGCAGGTTTAAGGGAAGTCATTTCAACAGGTGAGAACAGGGTCCTGACCACCAGGCTCTCACCCCAGGAGGAGACCACTGTCCTACCACCGGCTAGCGCTTTGTTGGTTGACTTTTCTGTACAGCAGAGGGGCTGGGATCACGTTCTGGCTGTGGCCTCCCCACCTGGGCCAGGGACGTGGCCCCGTGAGCCTCGGTTCCCGCCACTACAGCCCTGTGTGGAGACACTCTTTGCAAATTACAGCAAGGTCCAGGGTATTGATTCCACCGCTGCTGCAGTTACTAAGACTTTCGCATCAGGGCCGGAGAAACCGAGGCCAGCCCCCTTCTGCACCTGACTTGCCATGACCTTCCCCTCCATCCAGAGGGAAGGCAGGGTGGCACTGAGGTCAGGTTCATGGGTGACAGGACCCAGATCCACACGTGCAAGCTGCATGACCTTGGAGGAGTGACTGCTTCAAGGCTCAGTCCTCCCATCTGAGCAATGGGACGAGAGCAGCTGCCCACACCTCACGGGCAGCAGTGAGGAGCCCCTGAGGGGACGCACCTGGAACGCCCAGCTCACGACCCAGCCTGGGTCAGCCGCAGCCACGATCGCCACCAGGCTCCCCTGTCTGGGGCTCCCTGTGTGTGGCCACTCTCCCTGACGGCTGCCTGCTGCTCCAGCACCCCCGAACAAAGAGCTTGAGTTGGGGGTGATTATTCTTTGGCATCACTGATCTGTATTTCAACAGTTTCTACTGCAGGGCGGCTGTGGCCGAACACGCATGCCGTGTTAGGGCAGAAAGACTCCAGGGACCTGTCTTCCAGCCCAGCACACAAAACAGAGAAAACTGGTCCTACTGGGCTGAAGGGGCTGGGGGACCCTCCTGCCTGGCTCCACTTGCCCCCCACAGAAGCCCCAGACCCCACATGGGCCACTTCCTGCTCCCGAAGCTATAGTTTAGAAGCAGGATCCGAAGGAGCCCACCCACTGCACAGATGGACCCTGGGAGGAGGAGGGGCGGGCACTTGTTCAGAGCCGGTCCAGGGCACAGGATCAGCCATGCACGCATGCTATCACTCCCCACGTGGCCTGCTTCAGCTCACCATGCTGCGACATTCGACCTTTCTCTCGTACTCAGTGGTTCCCGAGAAAGCAAGGCTTTCTCCCCCAGTTGATCTTGACAGTGTCTCATGGGAGAGGAAGAGTAGGCAGAATCATACCCATTTTGCGGATGAGGAAACTGGCCAGGAAAGACCCAGGTTGACCCGAGAGGCTGGTGAGAGGCTGGCGTGGAGTTCTCAGCTCGGGGCGGGGACCTCCACTACTACCCTGTCTCTCCAGACCCAAAGGGAAAGACATTCTGGGCCAAGGAGGGGACGGCCTTCACCCTCCAGCCTGAGCCCAGCTTAGAGGACTGGCCAGGATCCCGCCTGCCACTTTCATGTTACACCATGTTGCCAGGAATCTCAAGGTCATGCAAGGTCAGTCAAGTCAAGTCCAGCCCAGGCCCTGAGCCCACCCGCCCAGCCTCCTTGCTTCCTCCGCTGGAACCTACCTCTGAGAAGGTGAATTTGGAACAACCTCTTGCACGTAAATCCCACTGCTGACTGCCGGGAAGTCTGGGTTACTGGCCTTTAGCTCCTCCACCAAACTGAAAAGACAGTTCCACTGTTAAGGCACTTCTTCTGGGCCTCTAAGCTGAGTCCTTAATACAAAGCTGCCCCCTCGTCCCCTCCTCCACCCAGGATGAGGAGTCTCCTCTGTGCCCCACGCTGCCCGGTCCTGCCACTGACCACTCTGTGTTGTCACTGGTTCTTGTCTATGACCCCCACTCAACTTGGGCTCCTCAAGAGAAATCTCAGTGAGGGTGGATGGCAGGAAGTGTGGCGAGGGGAGGGTGACGGACAGATGGGAGGATGAGCGGCAGAAGGGGTAAGGAGGGAAGGAAAGGCAGAGAGATGGGTGATCAGATGGTGGGATGGAGGGAAGGAAAGAGTGATGGATAGATGGGCAGACGGAAGGAGGATGAACAGACAATGGGTGAACGTGGAGAGACAGAAGGCTGGAAGGATGGTGTGATGGACGGCTGGACGGAAGAGAAAAATAACACCTTTAGAAGGTAAATTGGCACATTGGTCTTGATTCCAAATTGCTTTCAGATTTATTCCCTAGAGGAATGGTTGCCCACACAGGAAGAAAAGTCATCTTAGGGACTGTGTGGGTGGGAGGGTCACTCAGGGGAGCTTAGTTCTCCCCAGAGCTCCCCAACGCAGTGACCTCTTCCTTCTCCAAACCCTTGGACTTTGCATTTTCTTCCCTTCTGTCTCGTTTCCTTCCTCCTTGTCCCTCCTCTTCCCCAGCGCCTCCCTTATTTCATGCACTCAGAACGTGCAGACACCTGCTCTCTTATAGTCCTGGCCCTGGGGGTGAGCAGGACACAGTCCTTGCTCACAAAGAGCTTGTGGCCAAGGTTGAGGGTGGGCAGCTCTGACTCCGTGGGACCCAGTGCAAGCTGGGGGGGGGGGGCGCAGCTGCGCAGCTGAAGAGGAGACACCTCCTTCCCTTCACACAGCCCGGGGAAGGAGGATGGTGTCCCCTTCCCAGAATCCAAGTCTGCTCAGGGCCTCAGAAGGTGACCGTGTTTGGACATAGGGTCTTGGCTGATGCGGCTGGTTAAGAATCTCGAGATGAGATCAGCCTGGCTTAGGGTGGTCCCGAAAGCCAATGGCTGCGGTTTTTATCAGAGAAATAAGCGGAGGAGGGAGCAGAGGCCACCCTCTTGAGACGGTGGGAGATGTCCTGGCGCTAATCTGGGGACTTCGCGCCCACCACGCGACAAGAAAGGCAGAGGCTGCAGCGATGCAAATATAACCCAAGAAACAGCCGGAACCACCAGAAGCTGGGAGATGCAAGGAAGGACCCTTCCCTGAAGCATCCAGGGAGCGCGGCCCTGCTGATCCCTAGAGTCTGGACTGTGGGCTTCCAGAACTGTAGACAGAATGAATTTCTGTTGTTTTAAGCCACTAACTTGGGGGTGATTTGTTATGGTAGCCCCAGGAAAACTAATCTGGGAGGCTTCCTGGAAGAGGAGCACCTGAACGGAGTCCTTTGGATCAGGCTGAGGGGGAAAGGCATTCCAGGCCGAGGGACTGACCTGAGCAAAGGCTCAGAAGCCTGGGTGTGTCTTGTCCATGGGAGCACCTGCTCATGGCCAGGCACGTCGGGTCCAGGGTCCAGGAGGAGGGTGGGGGTGAGGGGCGAGAATGGAGGGGTGGCAGGGGCCAGCGTCCTTCGGACACTCACCTTGGCGTGATGGTCCGCATCCTGATGCCGATGAAGCGCTTCTTCCAGTCTAGAAACAGAGCGTGTTGGGACTTCGTTAGAGCCACTGTGAAAGCCTCTGTCCTCCCCGAGAGGCCTGGCTAGGGAGCAGAAGGCAGCAGGGCCCTCCTGGGGCCAGCCCAGCTCCTGTGTCATCAGGTGCCCAGAGTCACCTCTCCCCTTATGGCCGCTCCTGAGGGCCTGGGAGAGGTCCTGGTTCTGATCTGGGGGCTTTGGGCCCACCCTCATCATCAGGCGCCATTCAACCACATCAGCTCTGACATCTGCTCTCCTGCTGGGCCCCTCACCTGACCCCAGTGGACAGTGGAGCTCCCCTCCCCAGCCTCCATCCCACAGGCTCCCCAAGTCGCCTTGCTCTGATCTGAACTGGTCACCTTCTCCTGCCTTCTCCATAAACCAGATATTAATTGATAACACCCAGTGAGCTCTAGACTTCCCTGGTGGCTCAGCCGGTAAAGCGTCTGTCTACAATGCAGGAGACTCGGGTTCAATCCCTGGGTCGGGAAGATCCCCTGGAGAGGGAAATGGCACCCTACTCCAGTACAATTGCCTGGAAAATCCCATGGACGGAGGAGTCTGGTAGGCTACAGTCCATGGGGTCGCAAAGAGTCGGACACGACTAAGCGATTTCACTTTCTTAGTGAGCTCTAACAACATGGCAGGCCCCCTAGTTGGAGCAATACAAACATAGAAGGCTAAGGAGATAGCTCTATGCCCTCAGCTTCTCCAGAAGCTTCCCCGTCTAGCAGATGTCTTAGACTCCAAAACAACCTTCACATAGTCTAAACCCTAAACATGGTGAAGGACGGGGAAGCCGGGCATGCTGCAGTGCAAGGGGTCACAAAGAGTCGGACGCGACTGAGCGACTGAACAACAACAAAAATCACTAAACAAGTCTCAGCACATTTTTAAAACATCATAAAAATATGCTCCCTGGCCACGGTGGAATTAAACTACAAGGTATCTACAAGATTCACAATAACTTAGGAAGTAAATATATATACTTCTAAATAACCCAGCTTTAAGGAAGAGATCAAAAAGGAAATTAGAAAGCATTTCAAATACAAAAAAACCCCAAATACAATGTATCAAACTTCATGGAATGAAGGTAAAGCAGTACTTAGAGGGAAATTAATAACACTAAAGTACCAGTATTAGAAAAGAAGAAAGATATCAAATCAATGACTTTAGCTTTCTCCTTAAAAACTAGAAAAAGAATATCAAATGAAATCTAATGTAGACAGACGAAAATAAATAATAAAGAGCAGAAATCAAAGAAATAGAAAATAGAAATGGTGGAGAAAATAAATGAAAACCAAAAGTTGATTCTTTGACATCAATCAAATTGATGAGTTTTTAGCCAGACTAATTAGAAAAAAAAAAGACAATGATCATTATCAGGAATGGGAGAGGTGACATCACTACAGATTCTATAGGTATTAAGAGGATAAGAGACTAATATGAACAACTAGATCTCAATAAATTTGACAACAGAGGTAAACTGAATAAATTTCTTGAAAATTTCGAACTACGAAAGTTCACTCAAGAAGAAACAGATACCCTCCATAGCCCTATATGGGCTTCCCTGGTGGCTCAGACAGTAAAGAATCTGCCTGCAATGCAGGAGACCTGGGTTCCATCCCTGGGTCAGGAAGATCCCCTGGAGGAGGGAATGGCAACCCAGTCAGTATTCTTGCCTGGAGAATCCCATGGACAGAGGAGCCTGGTGGGCTACAGTCCATGGGATTGCAAAGAGTCAGACGAGACTGAGAGACTAATACTTTTTATAGCCTCGTATCTATTAAAGAAATTGAAGTAGTTAAAACTCTTCCCACAAAGAAACTTCAAGCCCAGATGGTCTTACAGGAGAATTCTAACTGACGCCTAAGGAAGACATCATATCAGTTCTACACAAATGGTTCCAGAAAACTGAAAATGAGTGACTATTTCTGTGATACTGTGACTAATAATATGAAATGTATACATATTTTGGTCTTCAACCAGGGTTCCTAACACATAGCTCCTAAAACTTTTGTACTTTCCTAAAGTGATTAGTTGGACGGTGAAGAAAGCTGAGCGCTGAAGAATTGATGCTTTTGAACTGTGGTGTTGGAGAAGACTCTTGAGAGTCCCTTGGACTGCAAGGAGATCCAACCAGTCCATCCTAAAGGAAATCAGTCCTGGGTGTTCATTGGAAGGACTGATGTTGAAGCTGAAACTCCAATACTTTGGCCACCTTGTGCGAAGAGTTGACTCATTGGAAAAGACCCTAATGCTGGGAAGGATTGGGGGCGGGAGGAGAAGGGGATGACAGAGGATGAGATGGTTGGATGACATCACTGACTCGATGGACATGGGTTTGGGTAAACTCCGGGAGTTGGTGATGGATAGGGAGGCCTGGCGTGCTGCGATTCATGGGGTCGCAAAGAGTCGGACATGACTGAGCAACTGAACTGAACAGAAAGTGATTAGACCTCTAAGGGACATCTTTTCCTCGCAGCTCCTGAAACCAGTTCCAGACCTCTAAAGGTGAAATTGTTATTGTTGTTCAGTCGCTAAGTCGTGTCCGACTCTTTGCAACCCCATGGACTGCAGCATGTCAGGCTTCCCTGTCCTTCACCATCTCCTGGAGTTTGCTCAAATTCATCTTCATTGAGTCAGTGATGCCATCCAATCATCTCATCCTCTGTCTTCCCCTTCTCCTCTTGTCCTCAATCTTTCCTAACATCAGGGTCTTTTCCAATGTAACAGCTCTTTGCATCAGGTGGCCAAAATATTGGAGCTTCAGCTTTAGCATCAGTCCTTCCAATGAATATTCAGGGTTGATTTCCTTTAGGATTGACTGGTTTGATCTCTTGGCTTCTTTGCTGTCCACGGGACTCTCAAGAGTCTTCTCCAGTACCACAGTTTGAAAGCATCAATTCTTTGGCGCTCAGCCTTTTCTTTCCGCACTCAGCTCCAACTCTCACATGGCTTTTTGTTATTCACAACAAGTCCCTTTCAATCACACTTGACTTTATGTTAATGAGGTAAACTTTGGAAAGTTCCTAAGGGTGGCGAGTTGGTTGCAAGAGGAACTGACCATGTAATTGGAGGATTGGAACTTTCCTCCTCAGCCTTCTCAGCCTTGCTTCAGGGAGAGGAGATGAACTAGAGGTTGAATCAATTGCCAATGGCTAATAACTTAATCAGAGGCTGCCCTTGTAGCTCAGATGGTAGAGTCCGCCTGCAATGCAGGAGACTCGGCTTCAATCCCTGGGTCAGGAAGATCCCCTGGAGGAGGGCAGGGCAGTCCGCTCTGGTATTGTTGCCTGGAGAATCCCATGGACAGAGGAGCTACGGGCGACAGTCCATGGGGTCGCATAGAGGTGGACACGACTGAGCAACTAACACATACACACAAGAGCTTAGTCAACCACGCCTATGTCGTGCGGCCACCACAAAACCCAGAAAGATGCGTTTGAAGAGCTTCTGGGTTGACGATCGTTCGTGTGGAGGTGCACCCCGAGAACGTGGGCTCCGCACCCTTCCCCCACACCTTGCCCTATGCGTCTCTTTCATCAGGCTGTTCCTGAGACATGTCCTTTACAATAAACTGGTTATCTATTGAGCAAACAGTTTTCCTGCTCTAGCAAACGATCCAACCCAAGAAAGGGGTCATGGGCAATTCTGATTTATAGCCACAGTGTGCAATTGGCATCTGAAGGCAGGGCTGGGGGCAGTCATAGGACTGAGCCCTTATCTTGTGGGGTCTGATACTATCTCCAGGTAGACAGTGACAGAATTGAGTTAAATTGTAAGACATTCTGCTTGGCAGGGGGAAACCCCACTTATTGCTGACCAGATGTGTCAGAAGTAAAATAGCATTGTAGTAAAAAATTGAGCGTGGAAGAGACCAACAGGGGGAGTGTTTTTCCTAAGCCACTTCGCAACTCATTATCCCAGCACGAAAACCAGAAAGAGAACTAGACCCACATTCCTCATGAAGATAGATGTGAAAAGTCTTGAAATGCTTTCAGCAAATCAAACTCATCAATATATAAAAAAGGATAATGCTGCTAAGTCACAAAAAAGGATAATACATCATGACTAAATGAGATTTATTCCAGGAATGCAAGGATAGCTTAGTATTTTAAAACCAACCAAAGAAATTTACCATATCAAAAGGCGAAGAAGGAAAACCATCATCTCAAAAACTAGGTAGATAGAAAGGTGCAGGAGGGGTGGATGGATGGGTGGATGAACAGAAGGAAGGACAGAAGGAAGGAAGGCAAGAAAAAGAAGGTAGAAAGGAAGGATAGATGGATGAAGGGATGAGTGGATGGATGGATGAGCTGGTGTGTGGGTGGGTGGGTGGGAGGAAGGATGGATGGGTGGGTGGCTTGGTGAGTAGGTGGATGGGTGGATGGGTTGGTGGGTGGGAGGGCAGATGGGTTAATGGGATAGAAGGAAGTTTTATCTGGGTTCTGACAACTATGGAGCAGCTCAGACAAGTGAAACCTAGGGGCCATCACCTTAGGAGGTGGGAGGTGAGATAGATGATCCTCAGCCAGAGGGGACCATCTAGAGGGGTGGGGGTAATCATCATCATAAGGTGAGGAGAGGATGGGAGAGAGGCTGAGGTGTCCCGGGTGGGGGTCTCGGGACATCAGGGCAGGCTGGGCAGTGGGTGCGGGCACAGAGAACCGTGGGATTGCCTGGCCCTGCTGGAAGCTGCAAGCTCAGCCCTGGGACATGTCCCTGACCCCACGTGGGGGCTCCATACCTTTGCCATTCTTGTCCTGGAATTCTGAGAGGAAGCGCGTGATGCGGTCCGAGGGGATGGCAAAAGAGATGCCAGCCGCGACCTTGAGCGTGTTGATGCCAATGACCTCGCCATCCTGGGCGGGAGATCAGAGCGGGCGGTCACTCTGAGAGCCCAAGCAGCCGCTGCCCTCAGTGGCAGAGTAGCATGTCCATGCGACTCGGCTCCCAGACGGGGGGCCCTGGCCGTCAGCGCCCTCCCTGAGAAGCTCCCTAAAGGTGCTCCAGGGTCTACGTCTGAGTCAGGGGCCCCCACCTCTCCCGCCGTTTGCCTCTACACCTGACCCCCTAGCTCCATCACTGGAGAGTGTTGACCTGGGAAGCTACAGTCTGCCCCTGAGAAGCTGTGCCTACTGACTGAGGACACCCCCAGCCAGCCTTCTGAGGGGCTGGAGCCAAGAGGGATGTGGTGAGAACTGGGGGGACCCTCTATCCCCTCTTTTGAGAAGCAGGGTTGGGGGAACGGGGGCCAGGGCAGCCTCCAGCGTCCTCCACTGTCTGTCCCTTTCGAGCTGGGCTCCCTCGCTGTCCTGCACCCCCCAGGAGGCGGGTGCAGCTTGGCCTGATCTGCCACCTGCAACCCCACTCCTGGACGCAGCTCCTCCCGAGGGGCCCGGCAGACACCCCTGCCCCAGCGCTCTGGCGGGACCCTGCCTGCCTCTCTCCTTACACAGCCCAGACACAGGGGCCAGCCCCAGGGAGCCTGGGTGTCGAGGTGCGTGGCAAGCCCAGCTCCCCTCCCATCAACACGATGATGAGGTGATGGGCCCCTGACCCGTGCCCCCTGCCCCAGGCCCACCACAGGCACCAGGTCCTGCTGTTCTCAGACTGCCCTCATTCCCCTGACAGCACTGGCTCCCCCAGGGGCAGCACGTGCTTGGGGTCGCATCCTCCTCCGGGGCCCCCAGGCCATTGGGTGCAAAGGCATGAGGTCTGTGTTCTGGGTCCCAAGCCCCCCTCAAGACTGTGCCGCCCGCCCCAATGTGAACAGGGCCCCAGAAAACTCGAGGCTCCTGCCCTAGAGGACACTCACCAGGTTCACCAGCGGTCCCCCGGAGTTCCCGTACTGCAGGGGAGGAAATACCACATGAGCCAGGCCCTGAACCTCCCCTCCTGGAGGGGTTCTGAAGCTTTTTCTTTAGAAACTACCATCCAACCGGTCCAGAAACATGTAATTGAATTTCCTCCCCCAACGGGGTTGAATGGAGAAGGAAATGGCAACCCACTCCATTATTCATGCCTGGAAAATTCCATGGATGGAGGAGCCTGGCAGGCTACAGTCCATGGGGTCGCAAAGAGTCAGACACGACTGAAGCAACTGAGCCCAACAGGCTTGAAAGGCCTCAGCGCCCATTCCACAGACAAGAAGGCTGAGGCCCGCAGAGGCCAAGTGCATGGCCGTCTCTGACCATCCGGGTCTAAGCCGGTCGGTGCTGTCCGCCCAGACCTCATGGGCTCCCTCCAGCCTCTCATCCGTGTTTCCACCCTCCCAGGCGGATGCAGGACAGGGCACCGTTTCTCATCCCACTGGCACTGAGAAGTCTTTCAAAGACCAACACTTCCAGAAGAGGGTCTGAACCATGGTAAAGCAGAGAGGCGGTGGGTGCTGGGTGTCTGGACAAAGGGCTTTGTGAATGCAAGAGGCAGCATCCAATAGAATAATAATAGTAGTAGCAATAATAATGGTAATAATGTTGATGGGGTGTGTGATTTAGGCAAAGATATTTCTAAGGTCTTGGCTGTGTCTCTACGACTCTGAAGGGCTGTCCCAGATCAGGGCTGCGGCCTCTAAGACTGCGAGGCCCAGCCTGGTGCCCCCGGGCAGAAGTCCCGGGAGTCAGAGCTGCACTAAATGTAAAGAAAGAACTATCCAGCCAGTGGATATGTTGGAGAGACGCAGGGGCTCTGGGGGCGGGCTCTGGGGGCGGAGCTCTGGGGACCGAGCTTGAGGCCGCTGTGCGGACTCACGTTGATGATGGCGTCCGTCTGGATGTAGTCCATGTCCGAGTCCCGGAGGCCCAGCTCCCGGCCGTCCCGCTGTGCTGTGCTGACGATACCGGTGGTCACGGTGTTCTGCAGGGCGAAGGGGCTGCCGATGGCCACCACGAACTCGCCGGGCCGCAGGTCTGCCGAGTGGCCCAGCAGCAGCGCTGGGAGCTTTTTCTGGGGAGGAGGCAGGGAGGACTTGGGAAAAGAAGCTCAGTGGTGGGCCTTTGGTGGGACCAGAGCCAAATTATGGCCAGGCCCCCGGCAGGGTGGTCCCCGAGCGGCTGGACAGAGCCATCAGGGGTGCAGGCCAAAGCAAGTCCGGCTGACCCTTGGAGGCCATCAGACCCAGGGCTGGCATTCACAGAGCAGGGGCTCAGCCCACCAGCGACCACAGGTCTCCCCGAGGCAGGCCACGGGGTCCATGGCAGGGAGGACACAGAGAGGTCTGGCTGGGCACAGCCTGGAGGCACAGCCGTGCCCAGATCCCAGGGGCCTCTGCTGACTCCAGAGGTCAGCGGGCAGGACCCTGAGCCGCAGACCCTCAGGACCGTGGGCTCCATCCATCCGGCCTCTCCTCCCGTGTCAGGAGCATCCCCTGTGTACTGTTTGCCTCCAAGTCAAGTGAGAAGTTTCCTGTTTTTCACAGCAGCTCTTGATAAAGCAGGAAAAATGCTGTCCACAGAAGTGAGGGTTAAGCAGGTGCTGAGCAGCTGTGCCCACGTGGGAGGCATGGAGCCTCAACGTGCCACATTCTGAGCTGCTGGGAAGTGAAGCCTCAGCAAGAGGCACACGGGGTCCCAGGTGAGGACCCTGGAGCGGCACCTGGGATGAGGACCCAGAGGGGACAAGGTGGGTCAGCAGCTTTCCCGAAAGCCCAGTTTAATGCAGGGCTGGGGGCTGGGAGTCAGACCTACGGTCAGGAGAACCCTGAAGGCAGGCACTGAGTGTATCTGGGCACCAGGGCACCTGGTCTTACTGACTCTGCCAGCATCTTTGGTGGCTGCTAGGATGCACCCCTCCACTCCCCAGGGGGAGATTCCAGCACCTGGAAGGGGAAAGACCCAGCGGCCGCCCATCCGGGGCTCTGAATGGCTCTGCCTCTCCCCACGAGGGTCCTCGGGCAGGGGGCGCACACTGCAGCCCTTGGCCAAATCCAGCAGCCTCTTCTGTAAACACATCTTTCTCTGGACCGCAGCCCGGCCATCTGTCTGGCCTGTGGCTGCCTTCCCAGGACAGTTCAGAGTGGAGAGGTTGCGACAGAGACCACAGGGCCTGTGAAGCCTACATCGTTCACTGTCCAGCGCTTCACGGAAAAAGTCTGCCAACCTCTGACCTTGAGTACAGCCCTCCCGTCAACCCTGGTTTCCCCGTCTCCAACATAGAGGTGGTGCCCCAGGCTCAGGAACAACTGTGACAGGGCTCTGAAAGTGGGCAAGGGTCTCCCTTAGGATAATTCCGTGGAGTCACTGAACTCCCCCTCCCGTGACCGGGGGAAAGGATGCCTCCTTGCAAGATACTGATCATCTCAAATTCTGGCAACTTTTATTCAGAAAGAGCAGAAGCTGGGTGTAAGCTCACCAGCGCACGTGGGCCGGCCCGCCCTCCCCACCACAAGGACTGCATGGCGTGGGCAGGGCACAGGTCACCCCAGGTGTGCCCACAGTGCCCCATGGAGCTGGGCCCACGATGCTGAACAGCAAGAAACATGCTGGAGGGAGTCACCCCTTCTGTGACCTCTGGGGGACAGTGGCATCTCCAGGAACAGGCCCGGGAGGGACAGTGGAAGTGTCCCCAGCCTTGGAGACCCTCCACCCTCTGCGTGGGAGTGGCACATTTCCTGGATGGCAGCCTGCTCTGCCCTGCACGGGCCACTTAGGGAAGTGCAGGGCGGTGTCCAGACACCGGGGTTCTAGTCTGACTAGACCCAAGACTAGGACACGTTGCCAGTCCCCAGGGGCCTCGGTTCCTCTGAGTGTCTGACGGGAAAGGGGCTGAGAGGCCTCTGAGCTCCAGGGTCCAGGAAGGGCTCCACCCCCCCACCCCGCCCACTCACCTTGGGGTGGATCTTGATGGTGGCAATGTCGGACTTCTTGTCGATGTCCTTGATGGTGGCCTCGTAGGTGTCACCGTTCTGCAGCTGCACCTTGAGCTGTTGCCGGCCTGAGACGGTGTTGGTGCTGGATACCACGTGAGCGTTGGTGACGATCAAGCCCGCCTCCGACATGATGAAGCCTGAGCCGCTGGACAGGGGCACATTGCGGCCAAACAGAGGGTGTCTGTGGGGGAGGCAGGTGGGTGGGCTGGGTCAGGACTGCGGGTGGGGGCGGCCACAGCCAGGGCCTGGGGGAGACGAGCATCCGCCAGGCCTTAGGATTGAATCCTGGCTCTGCCACCTCCTGGCTGTGGCCTTGGCCAGTCGTTAAGTTTGGACCCATTTCACAGCCACAGAGAGGGGGACAATGACCTGTGACTTGCCATTTGTGAGGATGAGACGCGAGGCCTGTGAATGTCACACCCGTGATGACGCAGCGGGCACTTCCTGCCCTGAAGCCAGACAGACCAGGATTGTAACCTCGAGTCCAGCCCCCACCTACATCTGCCTGACTGCGGACAGTCAGGAGGCTGACCCCTCTGAGCCTCAGTCTCCCCATCTAGGAAACGGGCTGACACCTCCTGCTCCACCGAGCAGGGTGCCTGTCTGCAGGCAGTCGGTCAGCAAGCCATAGGGAAGACAGGAGGACGTGCACACGGCTCCACGGGACTCAGCAGGTCCCTGGGGAACGTCAGCATCCCAGATCTCCAGCTGCACAGAGAGAGGGTCGTAAACACTGAGGGGCCCCTGCTCCCGCCTCCCTCCGGTGCCTTGGCTGCCTGCCCTGAAGCCCTGGAAGGCTCAGGGCCTTCCCTGGGGGGGGGGGGGTCGCCTCTGTCTCTGGGGCCGCAGTGCAGGGCCTGGACGGGGCAGGTCAAGCATGCCCGAAGCTGCTGGACAGACACCAGCCATAAAGGGTCTACCTGTGCGTGTGTGTGTGTGTGTCTGTGTGTGTGTGTGTGTGTGTCTGTGTGTGTTAGGGGGCGGGGATGGGGAGGGCAGGGAGGAACAGCAGAGCAGATTTCTGGGAAGTGCAGACCTCCCCAGCAGGTCAGGGACAGCCAAGGCCACCAAGAGCTCCCACGGAGCCAGGGACCAAGTCACGTCATGCTCACGACCACCCTACGAGAGAGAGAGGCCCCTCGCCAGTTCACAGGTGGGGAAACAAGGCCTGCAGCCACCCTGGCCAGTGAGGGTGGTGTCAGCCTATTTCCTAGATGAGGTGACTGAGGCTCAGGGGGGTCAGCCTCCTGCCCACAGTCAGTTCACAGGTGGGAACCCAGGCCCAGTGACATGAACCAGTCGCCCGGGTCAGGCCAGGCAAGAGCAGAGCCAGGCTTTGACCTGGGCAGCCTGGCCACTCGGCCCCTCTATGTGATGACCAGAGCATCTGTCCGCTCAGGCCTGAGACCAGCCCCTGCCTTCACCCGGTTCCGTGTCGTTCCCTGAGCAGTGGCTGCACCTGAGCCCTGCCGGGCCCGCCGGGTGCAGGACTCACCTCGGGTCTGAGGAAAAGCCCCAGGCGGTCCAGGGCCTCCCTCAGCGCACTCCGGGTCACAGCCGGAGGTGCTGGTGCTGCAGGACCATGCTGCCTGTGTCTGGGATGGTGCCCACCTCGGCCTCACCCCGCCCCCACCCCGGCCTCACCCCGCCCCCACCCCGGGACATCAGCCTCCAAGGAAGGCTGGACCCAGCATTGCTGCCTCCCACTGTAGTCAGCAACTACCTGCTTTAGGGGCTGGTGCTTGGAAGGACGCTGCCCCCCTACAAGCCACCTGCAAGGCCAAGGACGGGCCATTCACATGTTGGGCTGTCATTTCCTTAAAGACACATTTCAGGGTCTGGAGCTCATGGAAAGGGCAGTGAGGGGTCAGTGTGATGCAGCGGGATGGGCTCGATTCTGAGATGCCAGAGACCCGGGGGGCAGCCCTGAGCCTGGGGCAGCTCCCTGGGCCTCTGTTTCCACATCCAGAAAATGGGGATGTGGAGCCTGCTTTCCGGACTCGTGCGAGGACCTCAGGGTGCAGTGCACACGCTGTCAGTCAGTGCTGAGGGGACAGGCGGTTGGGCCTGGCTGTCTCCTCTGGGAGGCGGCATGAGGCCGGGGCCGTGGGAGCAGCTCGGAAGGGCAGGAAGGTCAGGAAGGACAGCCCGTGCAGCAATGGGCACAGAGCAGGTTCTGAGGACCATGCTGAGCTTGCGCCAGGCATCTGCTCAGCCCCTGGAGCACCGTCAGTGCTGAGCACCGCCCCAGCCCTGCAGAGGTCGGGGGCGGGATGCCGGGAGACAAGGGCTCACACTGGTCAAGCTCCACGGCCAGTGGGCAGGGGCCAAGTCCTGTGCTGGGGCCAGGAGTCGGGGTGGGAGCGATTCTGCCCACTCCTGGACCCCTGCCTGGGGTTGGGGGGGGTGGGCTGCCTCATTCCCTGTGCCTTGGGGGGGCTTGATGACCCTGGCCGCCCCCACTGCTCTGGGAAAGCGCTGTGAAGTCCAGTCAAACAAGGCCCTGGAGTTGTGGCCGAGGTCTTGGTGACGGTCCCCTCGGGCAGCATGGCACGCTAGGAGCTGGCTCCCTCTGACCCCAACAGGATGGAAGGCGGGGTCTGACCCTGTGTGTCCCATCTGGGCCCCTGCTGGCCCCTCCACACACAGCGGCCGTGAGGTTAAGACAGAGCTGCAGTGTCGAAGTCAATTTGGGAGGAGACCCCAGGATTCCACGGGAGCTGGGGGTTTGCAGGGCGGTATCAGCTCGGACAGCCCCTGTGACCCCGCAGCAGTGACTACAGCCGGGTCACGTGGGAGCTGGTTTCTGTCTCCTTAGGCCACGAGGTCAGGGCCGGGGAGGGGCATCCTCCCCAGGGCGACTGCAGGCAGCAGGTCTGAGCAAGGTCCGCCGCGCTCCACAGCCACTCAGGTCTCCACTGCCCTCCTCCCCCCAGTGCTGGGATCGAGTCTCGTCTGGGCCCAGCAGATGGTGGGGGCACCAGGAGGGGCTCCACTCACCTCAAGAAGAGCTCTATGTGGACCACAGCCGGCGCGATCTTCTCCACCACGTCGGCGATGAAGTTGAACTTGTACCGTGGGCTGGTCAGCTGGTGGAGACCTGCGCTGGCAGGAAGAACCAGGGGCGTCAGTGAGGCCCAGGCCTCCAGGGCCCGGGCTCGCCCGTCCCCAGGGGGGCAGGCGCTGGGCTTCCCCACCTCATATCGCCAGGCCGACCGGGAGGCTGAGAGAGGGCAGGACACTTATCCTGGGCCACACAGCACTCACACGAAGCTCAGGCTGGATCTATCCGGGCCGGCTGCCAAGGGCCCTTGCGCTTTGTCTCCTAGGCAGCAGTGTACTGGCATGAGGAAACTGTCCCCCACCCCAGCTTGCAGCTCTGGCCTGCCCCTCCAGGCCCTGGGCCCGTGCAGTGGCTGGACAAGGTCACAGCCGAAGCCCCCTGGGTGGGCCCTCCCCGGCCGGGGGTGTGGCCCCCTCTTGGGCCCTGTCAGGGTGCCGCTGTCTGAGTTGCCAGGGCCCCTCTGTGTGTGTCGAGCTTGGCCCGGCCCAGGATGGCTTGCCAGGCAGCTCGCGACCTTCCCCGGAGCCTTCACCGGCTCAGATTTCTGCTGCCGTCAGCAGCCGCCTGCCAGGACCACAGGCCTGAGGCGTGTGGGTGGCACCAGGTCCACAGCCCCTTTGGTCTCCCTGTGGGCGTATGTGCTGGGGTCTCCAGGTCCCCACTAGACAGCAGGGTTATCTGGAGCTCACGCTGCTCAACACTGCTTGTAAGCGGCTCCCAGGGCCCAAAAGGAGCACCGGGCTGGGCTCCAGCTGTGTGGCTTTAGGCAAATTGCTTTCAGTCTCTGGGCCTCTCCACCCGTGCCCGCCCCAGAGAGCTGTGGGAACAGGCCGTGACTTGCAAACCTTAAGGCTCCCTGAAGGTGCTGAGCAAAGAGGGCTCGGGCCATAAAGCCCAGCTCCGCAGCTCAGGGTCTCTGGGAAGTGACCAGGCACCAAGATCTAGAGAAACTCTGGTTTTCCTGACTGTCCAAAGGGATGCGAAGGAGCGCAGACCCACGGTCGGGGCCTTAGAAGCCTCTGTGGACAAGTGAGGCCGGACTCATCTCCCCGGTGTCCAGGGGGCGGCCAGGGCTGGGGCCATCGGTTCCCGAAGGTGGAAAAATGGAAACTCAGTTGGAGGAGAGCCAGGCTCTGGAAGGGGCCACAGCTCTCTCTGTCCTTAGGGGCCTCCCCTCCCCCCTCCCCCCGGGGCCTTCCCTCCCCCCTCCCCCCAACTCAAGGCTCTGACTGTGCCTTAAAGCCTGACTGGGACTCGGGGCCCAGAGGAGAGCTTTCCTTGGGCTCTGTGGTCAGGGGAGGCGAGGAGGGCCCACCCCACCGATCCTGTGATGTCTGCCTCTCAATCAGCCCATGGTCACTGGCCGTGCAGGGCCCAGCCTCCCGCGGTCAGCCTGAATCAAAGGCCGCCTGTCCAGGGTGGCCAGAGCCTAGCTGGGAGATGTGGCCCACTGCCGGCCATCTCTGGGCTCCTTGACGATCAAACTGCAGGCCACCAGGGACCACCTGCAGAGGCAGAGCCCAGTGGAGGGGTGGCATCTCAGGTTCAGAAGTCATGGTCACGGACGGGGCCCACCCCAGGCCAGGGCTCTGCGGCTCCCAGCACACGCAGGTGCCCAGCACGTTTATTTCCGTGTAGATTGCTAACGGTCCCCAAAATTCTGGAGGAGAAGCTCCTGGCCAGCCCGTGGGGGTTGAGCCTAGCTCTGCTGGCTCATCCAAGGGCGCTGGGAACCTGCATTCGTGTCTGTCTTCAAGGCAGAGGGGCCATTGCAGGTTCTGTAGGCAATCTCCGTGTCACCAAGGTTCCCGGAGGACCCAGGCAGGGGAAGGCTTGGCACTAGGCCTGATTATTCTTTAGCCTAGGCTCATGCCTACCACCGCTCTGCACTGGGGCAGGCAAGCCCACATGGGCAAAGCCAGGTATCACCCCTCCCGGTGGGGCTACTTACCCCCTGTCCCATCACCACCCTCTCTGTGCCTCCTCCCACCCGGACCTCTCCCGCGTCCTCCCTACCATGATGTTCCAGCCTGTCCCAGGTGCAGCTCAAACCCCACCTCCTCCAGGCAGCCCCCCGGCAGGTTTCTCCCAGAGCCTCCTTGGGGCTCCCAGCATAAGGTCTGCCCCGCCCCGCTCACTCTCATAGGGATGCCGAGCACCTTCTGGGTGCACACCCCGCGCTGGGAACAGGCCAGTGGCCGGCCAGTCCCAGCACTGTGTGACCAGCGATGGGACAGAGGCAGGCCCAGGGTGTGCTGTGCGGCCCAGTGCCTGGAAGGGCACACTGAGTGTGTGGGGGGGAACAGAGATGCAAAGACACAGCACAGGGCAGCTACCGGTGGATCCGGCCGACTGCAAACTGGGCCCAGTGTGAACATGACAGAGGAAGGGGTGAAAGCGTCGGATCAGAAGAGGCCATGCTACCACGTGACCCCGTTCCCGACCTCAGGGGCTCCATCCCCTACCTCAGGGACCCCGTCCCCGACTTCAGGGACTCCATCCCCGATCTCAGGGACTCTGACTCCATCCCTGACCTCAGGAACCCCGTTGCTGACTTCAGAGGCCGTGTCCCTGACCTCAGGGACTTCATCCCCGACCTCAGGGACTCTGACTCCATCCCTGACCTCAGGGACCCCGTCCCCGACCTCAGGGACTCCATCCCCGAACTCAGGGACCCTGTTCCCGACCTCAGGGACTCTTACTCCATCCCTGACCTCAAGAACCCCATTCCCGACCTCAGGGACCCCGTTCCCAAACTCAGGGACTTCATCCCTGACCTCAGGGACTCCATCGCCAATCTCAGGGACCCCATCCCCAATCTCAGGGACTTCATCCCCGACCTCTGGGACTCTGACTGCATCCCTGACCTCAGGGACTCCAGAGCTTTAGGCATGTCTGCTCCCCACTGGCTGACCCTGCCCAGATCCCATTGGCCGTCCGAGCGCGCCCCGAGCTGCCCAAGCTGCCGAGGCGCTGACCCGGCCGCCCGCAGATCCAGAGCATGGGGACTGCCCCCCAGGTGCTGTTCTTTCCAATGCAGCCTATCCAGAGATGAGTTAAAATTGGCGACACTCGATTTCATGTGACGATTTGAAGACAAAAACCCTCTGTAAAACACTCACAGGTCACAGGCTGGCGGGAAAACACACCAGAAGATTTCATGGTGGCCGTTCGGGGCAGAGGTAGAGTGAAGGGTGACTGTTTTGGTTTGTGGATTTTCTGAAGGTTCTCCCCCAGGCAAGTCAGACTCAGATAAAACAGAGACGGGAGAGAGGGAGGCCTGGTCGGGGCTGGTGTGTGTGTGTGTAGGGGGTGCTGTGACCTGGGCTGGGGTGTGTGAGAGTGAGAGGCTGGACTGTGTTTCCAGCGCCCCCGTGGGCAGGCGGCAGGGCCCTGGTGGCTGCAGGAACCCTAGGGAGCAGCTGGGCAGGGCTCATCTCCCACCCGCACACCAGCTCCTTTAGGACACAACAGCCATATCAGGATGCCCCACAGCCCAGCTGTCACCAGCAGAGGCGACCCCTAAGGCGGCCCCTGAGAGGGGGAGGGTGAGAAGGAGGGCAGGGATGCTCTGCCAGACCCCATCTGACTTAGCAGCACACAGTAGGTCTGCAGACATCACCACCAAGGTTGTTCAGCCTGCTAAGCAGGTCTCGCCATGGGAGCCACATGCCAGGAAACAGGCCGGAGGTAAAGACGGTTGAGGGTGGACACAGGCCTGGTGCCTCCGGAGCCTCTGCCCTCCCTGACCCTGGGGCTCCCCTGCAGAGCTCCTGGGTCAGCCGGCTGGTTCATAGCCACCCCCCAACCCGCCGACACCAGGCCCTGTCCCTTTAAGCGGGCAAGGTGGGTGGTGGGGATGGGGTGGGAGGCAGGGCAGGGCGGGCTTCCTGGGCCGCCTCCCCACACACTGATGAATCATCCCATGAATCAGAGGGATACGAAAGACGAAAGACGCGGTTCCCACCACTGCATTCCACGTGAAAGCCTCGGGCCCCACGGCTGGGAGGCAGACTCTGTTTATTCGGGGGGTTTTGACAACCCCCATCCCGGCCTCACCCTGTCCTGGAGCCAAAGTTCTGAAGTCAACAGTCAGTCTTGACCAGATTCAGCTGTTAGCATTTTTTTGTGTGTGTGTGTTTTCAAAAATAAGCTGTGGTCCGCAGGCCTTGGAAGTCCTCGTCAGGAAGAACCTGACTACAGAGCAAAGCCGTCAAGGCCAGGTGTCCAGCGGCGCCTCCCAGGGACGGGAGAAGAGCCAAGTGTGCCCGGGGCCCACCTCCTGCATTTCTGTGTGGCAGCGCTTCCGGGAGGGCTGACAGTGACGGACCCTGAAAGAGGACCTACTGTGTGCTGACTCTGGATACTCACGACGGTCAGGGGAATGGATGGGGAAGTCCCGGCCCTGGACAGCAGAGGGACTGGCCCAGACACCCCACCCAGGGCCACTCGTATTGCCGCACACGTTGTGTACTACACAACTCTGGGACCATTATTAACAGAGATCACAGCGTGATGGCTGCCCTTGGAATTGTGCAGTGCGCAACCTGCCCAACTGTACACCTTACCCGTCCAGCACACAACAGGCAGAGCCAAGACTGAGGCTCAGTTTTTTTCCTCTAACTCAGAGGTCACTGCCCATTCTTCTATTGCCTCTTGCAATCAGAAGACTCCCCACCCACTTCCCCTGCCATCACCCAGCGGTCAGCTAAGAGCTGAGGATGGAGGGGTCATCAGCAGGTGCCCACAAGGTCCCAGGCTGGGCCCATTTGTCCACAATGCTGACTACAGCCTGCAGGCCAGATGGCAGCCTCTCACCAGGGCTCAGGGACCTGGGTGTCCGGGTCCCGTTTAGTCCTGTGGCCTCACTAGTGCTGCGCCCGCCTCCCGGTGCCCTCAGCTGTGGTTCCCCAGGCACGCATGCTCTGCAGTGCCCCCCACTTTGTAGTCAGTCCTTCTCCTACAGCCCCCCAGGCCCAGGCCAACACACTGCCCTGGGGAGCCCGCCCTGCCTGACTCAGTGGGCTCAGGGACCAAGCTCTGTCATCTGGGGCCCAAGGCCCTGTGTGACCCCCTCCCAGACCGGTCCTTCGAGAATGTCCCCGTGGCCTGGGGGCCCCTGACCCACGGTGGTGAGCAGAGAGCCACGGGGCACGGGGGCCCTGTGAGCAGGCGCACGGTCCCAGGGCCCCTCCGCGGCCTCTCGCCCACACCCCCAGGCCCCACCCACCACCCACAAGGGGCCGCTTTGCAGCCCCAGGGGCCGCCTTCCGGATCTAATTAGTTCCCAGGATGGCTCCCTGCCCGTGTTTTTCTTTTTCTTGAAAACATGCCTGTCCCGGAGTGAACTGTCTCCCCGCAGCCAAAGACGGTGACTTCAGATCCCACTGCGGCTCCTGGGGTGGGGTGGGGGGGGACCCCTACTGTCTGAGACCGACCCCCAGGCTCCTGTCCCTGGAACACAGGGCTGAGGGCTGCAGCCAGACCTCTGCTCCACGGTCCATGCCAACCCAGGCTCCGGGCACTTAGGCTTCGGGGAATTTTCACAGCCGTTCTGCAGGGCAGGGATCATCATGATTGTACAGGCGAGGAAAAAGGCTCAGAGAGGTCAGGGCACCCCTCAAGGCTGGCAGCCAGGCCCCCCAACCCCTGACATGTCTCTCCTTGCTGGTCCTTGTCCAGGGTGACAGGCTGTCCCGCTGCCAGGAGAGCCTGGCATGGCTGGTCCTCAGCTTGGGGCCAGCCCGGCTCCTCTGGCTGTGAATCCCACTGCGGCTGCAGCCAATGCCAAGGAGCAGAGGGCTCTGCCACCAGCCTGTTTGCACTTTATTGAAGGGGCCCCACAGGCCAGGGAGGACTCCAGGCCGCCCGCAAGCTAAGGTGGGGTCAACCCACTAGTCTTCCTCTTACAGGAAGCCCTCCCTGCCCTACTGGCCCATCAGTTGACTCCTCTGGGCTCAGGGTCCTCAGCTGTGACGTGGGGGCTAAGTGAGGCCAGTGGAAGCCCCGCGGGCAAGGCCTGGCACGTGGCAGCCTTTCTGCCAACGCTGCCTTCTGGCTCCGTCCCATCCTCAAAGGCCCTGCCTCCCTCTCATAAACTCCATTCACGTCAGGAAAGTCCACTTGGCAACGTTTCGGTCTGGTCCCACTAACACCTGTTAACCCTTACACTGGGGTAAATTGTTTCATTGACTGTCAAGGATCCAGGGAGAGGGTCTGTTGTCCCCCCTTCACAGATGGGGAAACTGAGGTGTGGAGAGCCTAGACTTGCAGGGCCTCACCATGGGAAGTGGTGGAGCTGGAGCAGAACTGGGTCTCAGTCTTGGCTCTGCTAGAGGGCTAAGGCATACAGTTTGGCAGGTTGTGCACTGCACAACTCCGGGGCCCCTGCTCCCCGCTGCAGAAGACCTGGCCTTCGGTTTGGGAGGCACAGACCCACATGTCCTGGCCATGTCTGTGCTTTCATTCTTTTTCCAACTATTCAACACCTTTATCAAAACTAAGCTGGGAGGCCACTTCCTCAAGGTGCTGGAGGCTGCCTGGTGTCCAAGGGCCGTCAGAGGGACCGGGCTCGGGGCAGAGCTGTCCCTTCCCACCCAGTGACCTCCGGCAGGCTACTGTACCTTGCTGGGTCTTTTCCTATAAAGGCCATGACACGCACACCCAGACACGATGGGAGTTTAGCCTGCTGCACAAGGTCTCACCCCTGACCCTGGTAAAGCCTGCTGGCTTCTCTCCATCAGAGCAGCCCGGGAGGAGGAGGTGGCTTTCAGTCCCTCCGCCGGGACTCAGCCAGCAGCCCACCGCTCTACACACGGTTCGCACGAAGCCCGTGCCTCCTCAGAGGCCACGTGACTCTCTGCTTTCCGCAGCCAAGGGGGCGCGTGTTGGGCCAGGTGGACGCCGTCAGTGGGTTGGGCCAGGCACACCTGGGCTCTGGCGCCCCCAGCACAACGCTCGCGGTGTGACGGACTCGGGGCAGTGCATCCCCATAGTGGCTGGGTGGTCCCCGTCGGGTCCCCTTGGATGTGGACTTGAAGACCAGCTGAGACCTGGATTTGGACGGGGTGGGGGTGGGGCTCCATGAGCCCCACAGGTCATGGAGGGCCCCCACAGTCTGGAGGGGCAATGAGCCTGCAGCCCTGCCCCGAACCTCATCCGCTCCCCCTCAGTAATACAAACAACAGCGACACGGCACCAACGCAGGGACGGGGCCGCTCGCCATCAGGCTCTTGCCGTGGAAGCCCGTCCCCCACTGGACACCCTCCATGCCAGAACCCACACCAGAACCTAATCAGAGCTCTCCAAACCTGCTCTTTCAGGAAAGGCCCGGCCACCCACCCGCCCTGCCCCCTGCCCCCCTCAGTCATGAGCTCCCAGAGCCTCTGGAGCCTGTCCCCTCTGCTGTCAGCCAAGCTCAGGCCCACTCAGGCACCAGACTGCCATGATCTGGGCCCCTGTACCCTGCTCTGCACACCTGTTACCCATAAACTTCAGGGGTCTCTCATTTCCTGAAGATGGGTCACCCTCACGGCTCCTCCAGCCCATGCTCAGCATCTCCTGCTATCTTCCTCTGCACAGGCTGTTTGCATCGGCCATCTCTGTGGCTGTTTAGATGCTGCCTCCTCCAGGAAGCCCTCCCTGATCGCTCCCCCTCCCCATCCCAGAGAACCCTCCCCCTGAGTTCCATCCATTTGTCTTCTGTCCCTCATGACACAGATGATCAGCGATTTCACAGGGACTCAGCTGGTGATGGTGGTGGCGGTGGACAGGAAGCAGAGTCCAGGATGTACTGAGCTGGCAGGCTGCATGGGAAGTCCTTCTTGGTCCCCAAAAGCAAATGGGGGTCCCGTGTGGAGGTGCATGGGAAGGGGACAGGCCTGGGGAAGACAGCACTGGATGGGGTGCTGTGGGATCCCAGCGCACCTCCAGACCAGCTTTAGGGAGCACGGTGGGTGAGGGTGCCATCTAGGCCAAGTATTGACCAGGAAAGGATGTTGGCACATCAGCCCGGACCCTCAGCTCCTCTTGGCCGGACCCCTGGCTCCTCACGGATCCTCAGGAGCCACCAGAGGCTGCAGCTCAGCCCCTGGTATGGGCAGGATAGGGGAGAGGTGGGGACCCTGATGAATCCTGAGTGCAAGGCCCGGGAAGCTGCTAAGAGGATTAAACACTGAAAGCGAACAAAGCTCTTAAATGAACAGAGCCCAGAGTCTCCACTAGCACCTGCTCTGGGGCCGAACAATAAAAGCCAACGATTAAATGCCACGTTGTGAATTGCCCTCCAGGATTCTTGCTGGGAAAATCCCAGGGACAGAGTTGGACGATGACCAAAGTGACTGAGGACGAATGAACTGCCCCGGGGCTCGAAATTCTGACTTAATTGCAGGCTCACAGGCCTCCTGGTCTGCAGCTGTGGGCAGAGGCTGTGAAAAGGGACACCTCTGCTCCACGCAGACTCAGCTCTCTGGGCTTTACTCTCCCCTTGATGGATATTCATCCCCAACACTTAGCGTCTGCTTAGCACAGACATGGGAAGGCGTGAAAGCTCTCTGGGTAGATAGTGAGCCCACCGTCACTGGGGGTATGCAAGGAGGGACACCCACCATGTGGGCCGGCCTTTCATTCCAACGGCACCAACTGAGCCCAGCTGCTGTACCAGGCCCGCAGAGAACAAACAGACCAGACGTCTGCCCCGTGAGGCTCAGAGCCTGGTGAAGATGAAAATAAGGCATTGAGTCAGAGAAGAAATGAGAGGTGGTTCAGAGGCGTCCCCAAGGTGTGCCCATGAGGCTGATGCAAGGGACTACCCAGGCAGTCAGGGAGGGCAGCTCATCCAGGCTAAGACAAGTTGAGGACTCAGTCCCACGAAGGTGAGGGGGTGGGAATTTGGTGCAGCCGACACCGCATGTGCAAAGACCCTGAGGTGGAAAGGAGACCAGTGTGGCTGGAGCAGGGAAGGAGACGGTGTTGGAGGGGTGGGCAGGGCCAGGCGGCACAGGGGTTTGGGGCTCAGGGTAAGCATTGGGGAACTGCTGCAGGGGTCCCGCCCATGATGGGCAGCATGGATTTATCACAGTCATCCTGGCTGCCGTGTGAAGAAGTGACCAAAGGGAGGGTGAGGGAGGCGGAAAAGGTCCGCGGAGGCCAGCATGGCTGGAGGGACCCTGAGGAGAACATCTCAAGGTCGAGCTGAGGACCCTCCTGCAGACAGGGAGTCAGGAATGAGGGGAAGTAAGGGGTCAAAGGGTGACGAAGCCTTCCGACCTAAACTCCCCAGGGGTGGTCCTGTCTTGAGGGTAAGGGCCAGCTGAGACACAGGACTCCGGCTCAGGGAGGGAGGAGGCTGGAGACAGGACTCTGGGTGCATCCAAAGGCAAGTGAGGGTGGAGCTGGCAGGACTCACGTCCAGGGGGGACATACTGGAGACAGTAGCCCCTTACCTGCCACTACACGTGTACATCACCTGGTGATCTCTGACCAGGCATCAGGGAGGCCGGGGGGTCGGGTAACGCCGCCAGGGATGCTCGTTAGAGGTTGAGCCTGTTGGCGCCGGAGACCCAGGCCTGACCCTGACCCCAGACCTTGGGGGCCTGCCTGCAGAAGAGCTGCAGCCGAACCCGGGCCAGGCCTGCCTCGGTCATTTCCCAGCCGAGTGACCTCAGCCCCATCAATTGGCCCTTCCCTGCCTCGGTGAACACATCTGGGGTGCATGAGTAAGGAACAGATTTGCCAAGTGAGACGGTGCCGGTTGGAGCCCGGGACCGGCTCCAGTCCCACAGGGGCTGGACTCTGCCCCTGTCGCTTCGCGGGAGGCGGGTGTCTGAGGTCCCTTTTCCCCAGGCGCTGGGAGCAAGGGCGGGCTGCGCGCATGGACCCTGCTGTACAAGGTGCCCGTGGGAGGCTGGGCCCACCTGGCCCCGCCCACCGAGGCTGCCCCGCCCACCGAGGCCGCCCCGCCCACCGAGGCCGCCCCGCCCCGCCCTCCAGTGGCCTCAGCCCCTCTGGGTGCCCCCCGCCCCCGGGGGCTCTGAAGGCAGGGCTTGTGTTCTGCGCGCCCGCCCGGTGCGGCCGGTCCCTCTGCCTCTGCCCGGCTCCCGGCTCCCTGCGTCCTCCCCATCCATCCGTCCAGAGAGCCCGGTTCACCTCCTGCCGCTCAGCACCGGAGCTCCGCCTCTGGGGAGCCTTCCCGGCCTCACCAGGTGATGGAAGGGGTGGTGGGAGGCGTCAGAAGTGTGATCATCACACACAAAATCCACGGACCGCTGGTCGACCGCTCACTAGGGGCACGTGTCTGCGTGCTGGAGCTCATTCGTCTCTGCACCAATTCACCAAGACTGAGCAGTCATCCCACTTGACAGAGGAGGAAACTGCGGACAGGGACCTCGTGGGCGGCACCGCGTTAGCAGGAGGGGCAGGGCCGGCCAGCCGGTGGCCTTCCACTTAGCCCCTGAGCCCTCTGCGTCGGCCCGTGGGCACCAGGGTGCTGTTCTCTGCTCAGCCTCCCGTGTCTCCCCCACCAGCCGAGCTTCTCCAGGACACAGCGGGCTCTGCCTCATTGCAGGGGCCTTGTTACCAGCCCATGGCCAGCAGGACACACAGAGAAGGGGCTTCGCAAGCCAGGACCCCATCAGCCAAGAAGAAGGGTTTCACGACGTCCCTGGTGGTCCAGTGGCTAAGACTCCGCGCTCCCAATGCAGGGGGCCCGGGGTTCAACCCCTGGTCAAGGAACTAGGTCCCACTTGCAACAACTAAGGGTTCACCAACCAACACTAAAAATCCCCTGGGCCTTAACTAAGACCCGGCGCAGCCAAGTAAATGAACATGTAAAAAAGAATACAACATTTAATATTTATTAAAGAAAATAAAGGCTTCAAAATGTCTAGACCACCGCCCACCCACTCCAGCCCCTGGCGCCCTGGGGCCTGACTCTATGAGTGTCCACTGCTTGGCAGAGTTGGCTCTGGGTGGGGGGTGCCCCCAGTCACCACCGAGCTGCAGCGGGCAGGCGCCAGGCCCACCCTGAGCCCTCTGCCCATCTGACCCGCCAGCGTGGCCTGAGATGGGCCTGCTGGCTCTGAGCCCCAAGGCAGAGGGCGCAGTGGGCGCTCAGTAAATGATAACGTCCCCCTCTCCGTGACATCGAGCAGCCCCACGCCCCCAGTCTTCTGGGCACAATCCAAGCACAAGCCTGACCACATCACCCTCACTTCTCTTAAAACCCTTCAGAGGCTCTCCCATGTAATCATGGCTAATCCCACATAATGCTTACCAAACCAGGCTCCCTGGAACCCCAGTGTGCCAGGGGGAAGTCCCATGCATTCTCCCAGGAAGGAGCTCTCTGCTGAAGTTCTCTTGGGAAACCCTGGGTTTTTATCATTTTGGGTTTTTTTTATTTTTGTTTTTACCTTGTTGTAGGCTTTCTCAGGAGCTCTGATAGACTCAAGCTGAGTGTGACTCCCCACTGCAGAGCTGGAGTTTACTTTCCAGAACTTTTGGGCCCCGGGACACTTGTTTTCAGGATCCCAGATCCGATTTGGGAAGCCTGGCCTACAAGGTGCCGTCTAAAGTACGTTTATGGGACATGCGTGGGCCTGTCCCTGCCAAGCTGCCCAGCCTTGAGTATCACACACGCACATGTGTGCACACACGCACATGTGAGCACACACATGTACACGCTCGTATGCACATACACACACACATGCACACGCACGCACGCACACACAAATCCCCCTACACACCAGCTGCCCTGGGTTGCGTGTTCTTCCCGACCTGGCTCACCACACATGGTAAGGTCTCCATGAGGAGGTTCACACTGCCTTCTCTTCCCAGGAGAGCTAGCCCTTCAGCCCTTCCAGGCTCCCCGGCCCCCCAGGTGGCCCTGTGCCCCACGGTGGAGCCCGTCCTGGGGGTTGGCGTCGCCCCGGCTACACGGAGCCTGCTTCCTCTCGGGTGCTGTGAACTCAGCACCTAGGAACCCACGTGGGAGCCTGCCTTCCCAAGAGGTGCCCCAGACGAGCTCGGGCACTGCAGGGTTTTCTAGCATTTTCTTTCACAGGCTCAACCTATGTGGCAAGAAGTCACCTGGAGCCAACCCCCGGTTAGGGGGGCTATTCTGAGGTTGGGCTTCTCCAGTGGCTCAGTGGTAAAGAACTGGTCTGCCAAGGCAAAAGGCGAGAGATGTGGGTTCCACCCCTGGGTGGGGAAGACCCCCTGGAGGAGGGCATGGCAACCCACTCCAGTATTCTTGCCTGGAGAATCCCATGGACAGAGGAGCCTGATGGGTTACAGTCCACGGAGTCACGAAGACACGACTGAAGTGACTTAGCACACACACATGCGTGCTCTAAGCTTTGATGGGACTGAGAGATTTCTTACCCAAGGCCTGTCCCCACGGAGCCCCCACACGGTCCAGAGACCCCACACGGTGGCTCACCATTCCTAAATGGCCTTCCAGAGACACATTTCAAATGCAGTACACAAAAAAAGAAAACACTACACGTCACTCAACTGCTGCCGTTTGAAGATCCATACATTGAAGGCCAGCAAAGAGCGCTTTGCATCCAACACCCAGGCGGGCAGGGATATGGGGCCCAGGGGAAACGGGACACCAGGTGGTTCCTATTTAATGAAGCCAGAGGCTGGAGAAATGCGGGTGGACCAGGCCCCTTGGGGTGGTCAGAGCGCACGGGGTCTCACGGTGGGCTACTTCTGCCACCTTGGGGACAGCACTTTACCTCTCCCCTTCTGGGTTCCCCGACCTGAAGACCAGAAGCCTGGTTAGATGATCTCTAAAAGAAATCGTCACTTGTTCCCTGGGGAGCGCTCCGCCCTGGCTCTGAGCCCCGTTTCCCAGGAGACGCTTCTTCATCTCCCCCCCAATCCCCCTCCCCCCTGCCAGCGATGCTGGCGCTGCCGCCCGGCCGAGCGCTTACCCGATGGGCAGGCGCCCTTCTGCAGCTGGCGCACGGGCGTCCCGGAGAGCTGCAGCGCGCGGCGGCTGGCCGCCTGCAGCGCGCACACGTTGGCGTAGGTGTGCCCATCGGTGCCACACACAGCATGCGCCCAGCGGCAGCGACACAGCCCGCGCACGCACTCCAGGCTCTCCCCGCACGGCGAGTCGACGGGGCGGCCGCACGGCTCGCCCTCGCTGGCGGCGCACACCAGGCAGCAGTTGCAGAGATCTGGCACGTAGCCGCCGGGGCAGCGGGGGCTCGGGCACCGCGACACGTCGCAGCGCGCGAGGCACGACGCGGCCGGGGGCTCCCGACCCAGCGCCAGGGCGGCCAGCGCGGCCAGGAGCAGCGCCCGCGCCTGCATGGCGGACCGGCCGGCGGCGGGCGGCAGCGCGGGGGACCGGCCCGGGGAAGGGGGGCGCACCGAGACCGCGGCTCCGGGCGCCGACGGAGGGAACGCGGCCACCTGCGCCGGCGGCTCGGGCTCAGGCGGGCGGGCGCCGGGACCGCAGGGACATGCCCTGGGCGCGGGGAACGCGGCGGCGGCGGGACTGGAGAGGCGCCCAGTGCCGGCTGGGCCGACGGTCTGCGGGGCGGCCGGCCCGCCGGGTTTTAAGGCTCCGGCCGCCGCCCTCGCAGAAAGGGGGCGGCCCGGCCCCTCCGCCAGCCCCGCCCCGGCCCAACCGCCGCCCCCCTCGACTCCCGCGCCCGGCCTTCCGGGCCTGGACCCACCCGCGGCCAAAAGCTGGGCCTGCCTGGTCTGGGAAACCGGGTGATGGATATGCAGCGGCCCCCACCCGGGGTGTTAGGGGCCTTGCAGGGGAGGAGCCACCTCGCGTGCAGGCCGCGGGCACCATCCCGGGGAATCTCTGACCCGGCCGGTTCATGTCCCAGTTCCAGTGACCTCAGCTATTCCCCCTGGTCCCCCCTTCATAGAATGGGCAAGGCCAGACCGTTAGTCCTGGCCCCTCCTCCCCAGCCTGTCTCCTCTCCCTCCCCTGGGTGCCAACTCCCCCAACCCCACCCCGGGCCTCCTGGGCCTGGGTGCCCTCAGGACACACAGGCCTGGCCCCCTCCACGTGGGTGGTCGAGGTGGACATTGCCCCTCCTGGGGAGACACTGGGACAAACCTCCAGGAAGTGCCCCCACCTCGCTGTCCCTGGTCTGTAGAGCTTGGAGGAGCTGCTTCCCCAGGCTCAGCACAAGGTCTGTCGGGTTCTGGCCCGAGCTCTCAGTGCCTGGGACCATGGCGGGGTCACCTGACAGCCCTGTGCCTCAGTTTCCTCTCTGGGAAAGGAGAAGGTGTAGGGCTGTGCCGTATAGGGGGCGTCCCACGCGGTGGAGGGGGGCGGGGTGCAGTCAGCCCACAGGCGGCATCCCCCTGATTATTCCGCACATGTTCTCTGAAAAGCCGTTCCAGGCCTGAGGCCCTGTCCCGAGGGCCCAGAGCCTGGTGACCCGGCTGCCAGCACTGTGACAAGGGCTGGGGGGGTTGTGGTCCAAGGAGAGAGAGGACACAACCCTCTTTGGAGGTGAGCTTCAAGAGGGTGTAGGGTCTGGATGCCATAGTGGGCCTGGGGGCTGCCGGGGTCAAGCGGGGAGCTAATTCCCACCTGGGCGAAGGCTCGGAAGCAAAGCCAGGTCAGAGAGGCAACCTGTCAGGTGGAGAAAGCCTTCGGGTGCAGACCCTGGAGCTGGGGGTCCGCACCTTCTCTGCAAGGCCCTGTGGCCGCCTGGTGAGGTCTGGAGAGCCCTGCTCAGAATGATGGCTTTACATGCATAAAACAAGCTGCACAGCATTACTGGGGGAAAGTCATGCTGTCATTAACACGGTTGTTAAAGTGTATGGTAAAGAACCCGCCTGCCAATGCAGGAGACTCAAGAGATGCGGGTTTGATCCCTGCATCGGGGAGACCCCCTGGAGGAGGAAATGGCAACCCATTCCAGTATTCTTGCCTGGAGAATCCCATGAGCAGAGGAGCCTGGTGGGCTAACAGGCCATGGGGTTGCAAAGAGTCGGACACGACTGAGTGACTAAATAACAGATAGGGAAACTGAAACCTTAAGTGAAAGGACCCATCCCTTGCTTTCCTTCTCTCATCTGAAACTGGGTGCAGGCCTCTGGGGTCACCTTAATTTTTGCCTGGAAAGGGCAGGCCCCCGGTTGCAGGAGCTGCCATGAGCATGGCTGGCTGGAGGCCCGGAGTGCTCTGTTGGTAAAGGGAACGGATTTCCAGATGTCCTGGCAGTGCCCCGGAGAGGAGGGAGCAGTGCCCCCTGCTGGTCAGACTCTGTCCTGCCTCCGGGTGCAAACCAGGACACCTTCAGGGCTTCCCCTTAGGCCACAGGAATCCTTCCCCGGCATCTCAGTCTCCCCCAGAGCCCCGCCCCTCCTGAGGGTCAGTTCCGTCCAGTTCAGTTGCTCAGTAGTGTCTGACTCTTTGCAACCCCATGGACTGCAGCACATCAGGCCTCCCTGTCCATTCATCAACTCCCGGAGTTTAATCAAACTCATGTCCATTGAGTCGGTGATGCCATCCAACCATCTCATCCTCTGTCGTCCCCTTCTCCTCCTGCCCTCAATCTTTCCCAGCATCAGGGTCTTTTCCAATGAGTCAGATCTTAGAGGCCAAATTACTGGAGCTTCAGCTTCAGCATCAGTCCTTCCAATGAACATTCAGGACTGATCTCCTTTAGAATGGACTGCTTGGATCTCCTTGCAGTCCAAGGGACTCTCAAGAGTCTTCTCCAACACTACAGTTCACAAGCATCAATTCTTCGGCGCTCAGCTTTCTTTATGGTCCAACTCTCACATCCATTCATGACTACTGGAAAAACCATAGCTTTGACTAGACGGACCTTTGTTGGCAGAGTAATGTCTCTGCTTTTTAATTTGCTGTCTAGGTTGGTCATAGCTTTTCTTCCAAGGAGCGTCTTTTAATTTCATGGCTGCAGAGGGTGGGCGTCCTCAAAGCCCTAGGATGCTTCTGGGTGGAGCTTCAAGGAAGTGGGAGGTTCCTCCTATTTATTATTCATTTACACTTAATCGCCCACCCCCCACTGCTACCCTCAGTACTTAAGCCCCTTTACAAACAAGGTCAAGATAAAAAGGAAAGAAGAGAAACCAAGTAAAGCCAAAAAGAGTGATAGGAAAAAAAAAAAACAAACCAGGAAGCCAGAGGTAGGGCTGATACACAAATTGTTGCCATGAGATGCTGATTTTTGGTGTAGTGGTCCCCAACCTATTTGGCACCAGGGACCAATTTCCTTGAAGACAACTTTTCCACCGACCTGGGATGGAGGGGACGGTTTCAGGATGTGTCAAGTGTGTTACATTTATTGGCACTTTATTACATTAGCTCCACCTCAGAACATCATGCATCAGATCCTGGGGGCTGGGGACCCCTGTTTTAGTGCATGGCCATAAGTTTGGCTCCCAGCTTCCTGGCAGCTGAGGCAAGGATGGAGATGTGATTCCTGCGTTGCAGAAACAAACCATCACTCCAGAGCAGCCTGACTTCTCACTACGGTGAGGAGAGAGTGTCCCCCAGGGAGCCTCAGAAAGGATGCTGCGGGATGTCCTGGTACCCCGATAGCAGGTCCCGCGTGGCTCCCCAGAAAACAGCTCTCAGTGGGAAGGAGGGGCAAGCAGCCTAGGCATGTTTCAAGAAGCTCCATTCGTTAGCAGGTGGGATTCGGACTGGCCCCGGGCGGGCAGGGGAGCTCTGCAGTGGTGCCCAGGCTTGGCAGAACATCCTGGAAGCTCATTCAGGAGTGAGAGCATGTGATGCTGAAATTGATGTGAACCGGTCTCACGGATTCATGAGCATGTCTTCCCTGCGCCCGTCCTTGCCTCCGTGACACATTAAACCGCAGGGAAAGAGCTCTAGGAACCTTTGTTCAGTGCACAGACTGGGTCAGCCCATGTAACTAGTGGCCCACAGCCCAGCAGGGCGAGAATTTCCAGAAGAAGCGAGAGGCCCGCGAGGACTGAAGGCCATCAGAACCACGTCAGCGAGGGCCCCAACACTCTGCTTCGGGGCCCTCTAACAAAACATAGCCCAAGGGACCAAGGTAATCTCCCTGTAGCCTGGCGCCCAAGGACCCTAAGGGTTGCCCAGCACGTTCCTGACGACCAGCAGAGCAGTGGCGGGTGGAGGACGGTCCTGCTCCCTGCAAACTCCACCTCCTTTGTGAGCAGGGGGAGAAGCGCCCTCCAGGAAACGCCCCCAAATGCTTGGGCCAAGGGGATGCTTTCTGTGGGGCTCAAGGTCTTATACCTGCAGGTAGGGCTTCCTGCCACAGAAAGTGACCTTGCTGCAGGTCTCCATCACAATACGGTCACCCTCTGGGTCTGACTCCCCTCTAGACGTCAGCCCCTTGCAGACGACGGGGACAGTGTCTTACCTCCCCAGCACCGGCCAGGCTGGGCGTTGGCCAGCGTTACTTCCACTGATGGGAATGCAGTCGGGTCCCTCCAGGGGGGGACCTGAGCTGGGCCAGGGTGTGCGGGCCCCCTGGGGCACCCCCATCCCATGCCTCCATCTCTGCACAGAGCTGGACAGCCGGCCGGGCCTGGGTCCCCGGGCTGTGGGGCAGCCTCTGCCCTTTGACCTCAGCTTTGTCTACGGCTTCACTCTGGATGAGGTCATGACTCATGTCACTTTGGGGACCTGAAGGCCATCCTGGCCACACCTCGGCCTGCAGTAAGACTCATCAGCGGGTGACTCAGAGGGTGGGCCCCTGCACAGGGTTGGGGTGGGGAGGGGGGTTGGGGTGGGTGGGACCCACTCTGTCTTCAGCCTCCACCCCCTTGGCCCTCCCCACACTTAGAGGAAGTGAGTCTCTTGGAGAAGGAGACTTCCCTCCCCAGCCCTGCGCCCACCCTGGCCCCTGACCTCAAGGGGAGGGACACGCACAGGCACCAGCCAGCACTCAGGACTGCTCGGGGAAATAGGGAAATAGGAGCTATTATGATCCCTGCTTTCTGAGATCCCTGGTAGCTCAGCTGGTAAAGAATCCGCCTGCACTGCAGGAGACCCTGGTTCGATTCCTGGGTCGGAAAGATCCTCTGGAGAAGGGATAGGCTATGCACTCCAATTATTCTTGGGCTTCCCTTGTGGCTCAGCTGTAAAGAATCCGCCTGCAGCGTGGGAGACCTGGGTTCGATCCCTGGGCTGGGAAGATCCCCTGGAGAAGGGAAAGGCTACCCACTCCAGTATTCTGGTCTAGGGAATTCCATGGACTGTATAGTCCATGGGGTTGCAAAGAGTTGGACAGGACTGAGCAACTTTCAAAAAAAAAAGATCCCTGCAAGTGAGGCAGCTAAGGCCCAGAGAGGTGGAGTAACTTTCCCGAAGGCACACAGCCTGCCCGAGACAAAGCCAGCTGTGGGCTCAGGCTGTCTGGCTCCAGAGCACACACCCACGGTCAGTCCACTGCGCTGTCTCGGGGCGACCACACCGTGACTGCACACCCAGGAGATGCTGGGGGCTGGGCAGGGGCCACTCTGGGGCCCTGGGGGAAAGAGGGCCTTCCCCGAGCAGGCTCTGAAGGTGGGAGGGGTTTGCCGGGCAGAGCAAAAAGACAGGGGGCCCCAGGAGAGGGTGCAGGGCTGCAAAGGGGCAAGCGGGGATCAGGAAGACAGGCCTTCTCTCTAGGGCAGCAAGGACCCCTGGAGGAGGGAAAGCAGCCTCCTGACGTGGGGTTACCTGAGGGCCAGAGCAGGGGTGCGTCAGGGGCCCAGGGGCAAGCTGATGCTTTGGTCCCAAGTTGTATGCAAAAATATGAAAGAAAGCCTGACTCCAACTGGCTTCAACTGAAGAGGGCATATATGTGCACCTTCCCCATAGGTCCCAGTGGGCTAGCGTCAGATGTGGCTTGATCCAGGAGCTCCCAGTGTCCTGCAGCCCTCTAGGCTGTGCTCCCCACAGCGCTGGTTTCATTCTCAGGCCCTGGGGGTTGCAGGACAGCTGTCAGCGGAGCCAGACCCACATTCTCCGAGGGTCCTTTTCCCTCAAAGTCCCAGCAAAAATCTCAGTGTGTCTTACAGTGGTCCTCACGTCCATCCCTGACTCAGTCATGAAGGCAGCAGAGTTGGGGGCTGCCAGTAGTCCAGCTCTGATCACCTCCTGCTGGGCTCAGCGTTCCCCAGCCAGATAGATGACTGTCCCAGATGGCAGGAAGGTACGCCTCAGAGACTGGGCTGAAAGAAGCTGCCCAGTGACTGATCCTTCACAGGCTTGCACACTCTGCTTGCACACCCCTGGTGATGGGGTGCTCCCTCCTCATCAAGGCAATCTTTTCTGTTGTTAGAATGCTCTTTCTCTGATTGAGCTAAGTGCTGCTCCCGCAACTCCCACCTGTGGGCTTTGCTGGACCCCAGGAGGCTGGGGAGAAAATGCTGATTTCTCATCTCCAGAAGAAGACCACAGACATCAGAGGCTGGACCTCACGCTGTTTCTTCCCTTTTTGGTTCCCATGTGACCCTCCATGTCTATCTGGAGAATGGGAAGAAGGAAACTTCCTCCTGGGGTTCCTAAGGACCAGCAGAGGCAGCAGGTAGAGCTGTAAGATGGTCCCCAACATTCCTGCCTCCAGTGTACACATCCTTCACACTCTCCTTGAATATGGGTGGGCCTGGCCTAATCAGGTGAGCTCTTAAAAGGCCCTGGGCCCTTCCTGAAGTCAGACACTTAAGTGTAGAGAGATTGGAAGTGTGAGGGACCCATAGAGGGGGCCACAAGGCAAGGATCTGGGGTGACCTCTAGGAGCTAAGTGATCCCTGGCCAACAGCCTGCAAGATAGTGGGGATCTCAGCCCTACCCACAAGGGAAGGAATTCTACCAGCAACCTGAAGGGCCTGAACATGTTTCCCCTGCTGAGCCTGCAGTCGGAGGTGCAAGCAGCCAACACCTTGTGAGACCCTGAGTGAGGACTGGCTGAAACGTGCAGGGGTCTTCACCCACAGAGACCAGGAGATAATAAATGTGCATGGTTTCCAGTCACTAGGTTTGTGGTGACTTGTTTTGAGCATAGAAAACGAATATAGAAGGTGAGGACTGAGTAAGTGGGTGGTTAACTCACAGGGGCAGAGGGAGCGAGTCGGGAGCAGCTGGAGGGCTGCGGGGGACAACGGCCTGGAGGAGGGGAGACACCCCCCTGCACCTGGGGCCGGGTCCCAGCCCTGAGAGAAAGCTACTCCTGAGCCCCGCCTGCTGGGCCAGGTCTGCCCTTTCTTGCAAGCTTTTTTTTAAGTTCCAGGAAGGATACAACAGGGTGGGCACTACTTATACCCACCGAATGGAAGCAGAAAACCAAGCTGGGAGAGGTTGTGGTTTTTCAAGGCCCCAAAGGCATTAGGTGATGGACCCAGGGTTAGAACACAGGTGGGTCTAACCCCAAAGTTCATGCTTTTACCTCAGCCCCACATTTCTGTTCTACGTCCATTTTAAAGAAGGGAAAACTGAGGCCCAGGTAAGGGGAGGTGGGTTGCAGAGACACCAGGCTAGTTGATAACAGAAGGTCACATGGATTGAGCCTGTACTATGTATGAGCTCAAACCATCTGTATCTGATCCTCACCACGTCCTCTCGCTGACATGCCCATTTCACAGATGAAGAGGCAGGGAACCGAGAGGTTCAATAACTTGTCCAAGGTCACAGAGCAAGTGAGGGAGCTATAAAGCTGGGATGGGAACCCAGGCAACGTGTCTCTCCTACAAAAGCTGGTTCAGAACCAGCGGACCCTGAGGATCGGTTAAGGAAAGCTGGTAGGAAGGAGCGGACAGACGTCTGAAAGGGGCCCCAGCTGAATAAAATGATGAAATCAGGGCCACCCGGCCAGCAGAGCTTGGTCCTTTTCCCTTCTTTTAAGACAATAGCTTTCAGCTTTGACTGTCTGCAGCCCAAGACTTTCTTGGAAATCACCCTCGCCTCCCCACCCCGAAGCTGATAGGAGTTGGACGTGAAGCTTCCCCTGGACCAGACTGCCTCGTCATGCTGGGAAGGTACATGCTGTCCATCCTGTCCAGCAAGGCAGCCCTCCCTGAACTGCCGGCTCACCCCCCTCCCACCCCAACTGACGGTGCAGCTGTCCTGGAGGCTTCTCGGCCCCTGGCCACTCTCTGAGGAGCCTGAGACCCTCCTCCATCCTCCCCAGAGCTGGGGCCAAGCAGATGCCCAGAGACTCGCTCTGGCCCCCTAGGGTGTCAGGCCAGCCAGCTGGGTAGGAGTGCTGGGCGGGGATCTTGAGCCACTTTCCCCCGGCCCCTGGGCCACACTGCCCTTCGGGACCCCTGAACTGTGTCCACACATTCCAGGTGGCCTGCTGCACTGAAGACGAACCAGAGAGGAAGGGCCGCAGAGCTGAGGGCGAGGAGGCCGCCTCTGGCCCTTCGGGGCTCCCCTCCAAGCTTTCAAGCTGCTAATGGGGTCCAGGTGCTGCCCAGGCCCCCGCCCCCTCAACAGTCCTCATTCACGCCCGTCCGCACCATGCTCCACGCCCAGGTTTACCCCTCACAGGGTCCCTGCGGAGAAACTCCTACCATCCCCGTGTTACAGGCTCAGAGAAGGGAAAGTGACTCCTCCAGGGTCCCATGGCCAGGGCACAGAAGACCAGGGTGCTGGCCGGCGGGTTACATGGCTGGGCCCTGGTTGGTGGGGTGGCCAGTTGGAGACTGAGGTCACACAGTGGCAAAGATAAGATGGTCCGGGCCTGCGGGAGCCCCTTGAGAGGCTAGAGGCCCCTCTGGGCAACCTCCTGATGACCTGCACCCCCAGCAGGGATGGGAACCCCTCCTGCACAGCTGCCAGGACAGCCCACCGGCTTTGTTCCTGGGCCCGGGAGACCCTCACACCCACGTCTCTTCAGCCAGGCTGGGCTCCCCTCTGCCTCTCAGCCCACCCTGTGACAGTACTAGCTCTGGAGGCTGATCTGGTGCCTTTCTGGAACTGCTTCTCATTTATCCATCATCTGGAGCCTGGTTTCCTGACAATCGTGAAACTCCCATGGGTCTGAACCCAGTGCCTTCAGGGGTGAGCCCTGATTGGCTGAGCTCATCAGCATACCCTGCCCCCCTTCCATGGTAATTGGTTCAGGGGCGAGTCCTTTAGCCAATGAGAGCCAATCTGCATGATGGATCAATCATTCACTAGCACTGTCAGGAAGAAACATTTCTTTCTACACAGACTCTTTTCTTCCGTGCAGGAGCCATGAAAAGAGTGACTGGCCGCCATCTGATGGTCTTGAGGGAAGAGTCTGCCCTGGAATGGAGCCGCTTGAGGAGTGGAAGTGAGCAGAGGAGAGAAAGCAAGCTGGTCTTGAGCCTGGATCGTGCCATGCCTGAAGCTGTTGTTTCTCAGCTGTCAGATGACTGAGCCAGTAGATCCTCCGTACTGCTGAAGTCAGCTTGATTGAGTTTCCTGTGTTACCTGCAGCTCAGATTGCGATTCAGGGGCTGTGCCCAGCCAACCCTGACAATAAACTTAGATTCACGAGAACTCAGCCACTTGGTGGGCTTTATGCCACTTAACAGACTGCCTGCCATGTGCCTGAAGCTGTCTATTTTACATCCCCACGACGAGGTTCCCTTTGTGTGCGTGAGGATCTGAGACTGATAGATCACTGAGCCTTACCCAAGGCTAGGATTTGAACTTGAGTCTGTCCTACCCCAGAGCCTGTGTGGATTCTCTGCCCCTGGGCAGTCCCTCCCGGGGCACCACCTGTGAGCTGGAGCCCAGAGCCTGGCCACACTGGACATCTGGGGAGGCCACGGGGCTCTCCCATGTGGACCCTGATCCTGCCAGCCAGCCTGGCAAGTCCACTGGCACTCCTTGGACCCACATGTCAGGGAGTGTTGGTTGTCTGGGGGCATCCCTGCAGGGGGCTTGGATGTGGCTCCGTCTTGGGAGGGAGCACAGAGCGTCGGCCTGAACCAGCTCCAGGGTGCCGGCAGCTCCTCGCTCAAGTTGCAGATTCTGCCACGTCCTTACCTCACCCTTCCCTCCAAAAACCTGAATGTCAGTCCCCATCCCACCCAGTGACTGAGTGAATGCGTATCCTGTGGCCTCTTCCCAGGACCCCTCACCGCAAGGACTTCCTCTTCCACCCTTCCTTGGCCCCCACGCCACATCCTGGATCTTATATCACCAGAAACTGCTCACCTCTGAAATCTCAGTTTCTGACAATCCCTGGTTTTATTTATTTTTTTTTAGCTGTGGGATCTTAGTTCCCCGATCAGAGATTGAATCCATCCCCCCTGCAGGGGGAAGCTCAGAGACTTAACCACTGGACTGCCAGGGAATTTCCCCTGACCTTGGTTTGAAAAAATATATAACAACTTTGTTGGGATGTGATTCATATGCCATACAATTCACCCTTTTATGGGGTACAGTTTAGTGGTTTTTTAGTATATTCACTATGTACAATCATCACTAGACAATGTGTTAAAAAGCAGAGATATCACTTTGCCAACAAAGGTCTGGCTAGTCAAAGCTATGGTTTTTCCAATAGTCATGTATGGATGTGAGAATTGGACTATAAAGAAAGCTGAGTGCAGAAGAATTGACGCTTTTGAACTGTGATGTTGGAGATGACTCTTGAGAGTCCCTTGGACTGCAAGGAGATCCAACCAGTCCATCCTAAAGGAGATCAGTCCTGGGTGTTCATTGGAAGGACTGATGCTGAAGCTGAAGCTCCAATACTTTGGCCACCTGATGCGAAGAGCTGACTCATTGGAAAAGACTCTGATGGTGGGAAAGGTTGAAGGTGGAGGAGAAGGGGACGACAGAGGATGAGATGGTTGGATGGCATCACCGACTCGATGGACATGAGTTTCAGCAAGCTCCGGGAGTTGGTGAAGGACAGGGAAGCGTGCTGCAGTCCATGGGGTCGCAAAAGAGTCAGACATGACTGAGCGACTGAAGAACAACAACTGTCACTGCAACGAATTTTGGAACATTTCCCACCTAAAAAGAGACGCTGCACCTGTCAGCTGTCACTCCCCATTTCCCTTCACCGAGGGCCCTGACGACCGCTGACCCAGTTTCTGTCTCTGTGGGTTTGCCTAGTCTGGACATTTCACAAACGGAATCACGCAACACACGGTCCTGTTGTGACTGGCTTCTTTCACTTAGTGTAAGGTTTTCGAGGTTCATCATGTTGTCATTATGTAACAATATTTCACTTCTTTCCAGGTACTATTCCATTCCATGGATATGCCACCTATTATATGTCCATTTATAATCCATTGTTATCCATTAGTGGATGTTTGGGTAGTGCTCAGTTTTTTGGTTCTTATGGAGAATACTATGGACATTCATATATGTCTACGTGGAGATAACTTTACAATTCTCTTGGATACATGCCTGGGAGTGGAATTGCTGGGTCATATGGTAAAGAACGTGTTAGTTGCTCAGCCGTGTCTGACTCTTTGTGACTCCATGGACTGTAGCCTGACAGACTCCTCTGTCCATGGAATTCTCCAGGCAAGAATACAGCAGTGGGTTGCCATTCCCTTCTCCATGGGATCTTCCTGAGCCAGGGATTGAACCCGAGTCTCCTGCATTGCAGGCAGACTCTTTACCTTCTGAGCCACCAGGGAAGGATGGTGACTCTCTGCTTAACCGTTTGAGGAACCGCCAGCCTGTTTTCCCGAGAGACTGCAGCATTTTACGTTCCCACCAGCGGTGAGGCTCTGATGTCTCCACATCCTTGCCCATCCTTGTTATTTTCTGTCTTTTAAAAAATTCGTATAGTTATCCTACTCTATATGAAGTGGTATTCCACTGTGGTTTGGATTTGCATTTCCCTGATGTTGAGCATCTTTTCATGTGTTTATTGGCCTTTTGAATATTTCCTTTGGAGAAATGTCTATTCAGCTCCTTGGTCCATCTTTACATTGGGTTACATGCCATTTTTAATGCTGAGTTGTAAGAGTTCTTTATACATTCTGGATAAAAGCCCTTTATCAAATATATGGTTTGTAAATATTCTTCCCATTCCATGGGCTTTTTACTGGTATCTTTTGTGGGCTTCCCTGGTGGCTCAGGTGGTAAAGAATCTGCCTGAAACGTGGGAGACCTGGGTTCGATCCCTGGGTCAGGAAGATGCCCTGGAGGAGGGCATGGCAACCCGCTCCAGTGTTCTTGCCTGGAGAATTCCATGGACAGAGGAGCCTGTCAGGCTACAGTCTATGGGAATTGCAAAGGGCTGGACACAACTGAGCGACTAACACTTGAACTGAAGCACGAAGGTTTCGAGTTTTTCTTTTTTCCAAGCTGTACGGCTTGGGGATGTTAGTTCCCCAACCAGGGAGTTAATCCCGGCCCTTGTCAGTGAGAGCACAGAGTCCTGACCACTGGACGGCCGGGGGATCCCCCAGAGGTTTGGCTTGGATGGAGTCCAATTTGTCTATTTTTTCTTTGGTTTCTTGTGTTTTTGGTGACCTATCTAAGAAGCCTTTGTCTAACCCAAGGTCACGAACATTTATTCCTGTATTTTCTTCTAGAAGTTCTATAGATTTAGCTCTTCTGTTTGGGTCTACGATCCATGCCGAGTTAATTTTTGTGTTCGGTGAGCAGTAGGGACCCAGCTTCGCTCATCTGCGTGTGGGAGGCTGGGGTCTCAGCGCCCTTTGCCCACTCCCTATGTCCTGCTCACATGCCCTCTGCAACAGTTCTGAGTGCCTGACCCCCTGGTGACCACCAGGACTTTTCCCCCTCTCTGGAGTCAGTTGTCCCAGGGAGCCTGAGGTTGGCTCTGTGTGTGCAGGGGACGTGCAGGGCAAGGCGGAGATGGAGAGGAGGGCTCGGGCTAAAGATTCCCAGCTGGGATGCCAGGGGCCGGGAGGGTGGGCTGATGTGTCCTTGAGGGCGGCCAGGGCCGCTTTGTGGAGAGGAGGGGCAAGGTAGTGCTGAGAGAGCACGGTGCCCGCCTGGGCTGTGACCCTGGGTGCCCAGCACTGGGCTCGGCACTTCTGTGGCACATTGAGCTGCCAGTACGATGCCTCTTTAACCCAAGCCCCACAGTGGATGTGTTCCTCGCCAACTCCGCCAGGCTGTTCCCTATAATTTCCCTGCGGATAGGTTGGGAGCTTCAGCCCCGAGGCCCGCGGTTCCCTGCCCCCGAGAGGCCTCAGTGCCCACCCCGCCCTCGGCCGGCTCTGGCCACCCCCAGCCCTCCCTGAGTTTGTGCAGACGCAGCACGTGGGCTCCTGGTCTGAGTGACCTCAGCCTCGAGGCATGCCCCCTGCCCACACCCCTTCTCCCCTCCCGTCTCCGGGCCTGGCGCTCTGGAGCACGGGCTGGGCTCTGGGCCGCCCCCAGGGTGCAGTTCAGGGTCCTCCTCTGCACTTCCTGGGGCCCCTCCAGCGCCCAGTTTCCTACCTCCCAGCCTGGCCAGGCTCCCTGCAGGGATGTTTCTATCTGGAGGTGGATGGCGCTGGATACGTTCTGAATGTATTTAATGCCCCTGAGCTGTACACCTAAAAATGATCTAAAAGGTAAGTTTTATGCTATATCTATTTTACCACAGTTAAAAAGAGAAAGTCCACACCTCCTTTACTGGCAATGAGGGACCTCATGCTATGACAGAAGTCAGCCTGCCCTCCCATTTCCATCCCCTCTACAGCACCTGGGGAGATTTCGGCCTCGGTGCAAACCTCCAGGCCTCTGCCCACGCCGCTTTCCAACCAAGTGCAACGCCCACTTCATCCAGGAGCACCCTCGGGGTTCTCACCCTGTGCTGGGCGCCCATGGGGACACAGGGACTCCTGGACAGACGGGCGGATGGGGACTGATGCTTGTGTAGGTAAAATGCTGCTCACGATGGGCTCCTGGGAATTTATCAATAGACAATCAAGGCTTGGCTGTGATGTCTCCCATGGCACTATTTATGACCCTGAAAATTGGTGTGACATTTGGTGGCCTCCTAGGAGGCCATATTGGTAAAAATTAGCCTGGGTATATGCCTGTACATCTTTCTATCAAAATCCGGAAGGAAACTCTCCATGTGAACCATGGTGGAGGGGCCCTGGGCGAATTTTTCCTTTGTTGATTGCCTCTCTCTCCATTGACATGTATGGAGGGTGTAACTTTGAATAGTGGTTTTTAAGAGATGTGTGTGCATGCACGTGTGCACATACGCGTGTGCCCACGTGTATATGTGAGTGCAATGTGTGTGTGTGGTGTGTGTGTGGTGTGCGTGTGTGCTCATGTGGTGAGTGTATTGATTTGGGTGTGTGGGTGCATGTCCATGTGTGCTCAGGGGTGCGTGTGTGTATGTGTGCGTGCGTGTGCAGTGTGTGTGTGGTGGGTGCGGTGTGTGTGCACGCTCTCCCTGAGAGTGTCGGCATCTACACTCCAGCCACTGTCCTGCCCAGGAGACAGTCCTGGTCCCTGAGGCAGCCTGTTCCCAGGGCCTGGTTGAGAGAGTTCTCCCCTGACTTCCTGTCCTGGGTCTCCTTCTGGAGGGGAGGAGGGGGAGGTGGGAGGAGGGGGAGGGAGGAGGGGGAGGGGTTAGGAAGTGAAGGGGGGAGAAGGGGGGGAGGAGGGGAGGGACTAGGGGGAGGGGGAGGAGAGGAGGGAGAAGGGGAGGGAGGGAGGAGGGGGAGATGGGAGGAGGGTGGAAAAGAGGAAGGGAGGGGGAGGAGGAGGGGGAGGGAGGAGGGGAGGGGTTAGGAAGTGAAGGGGGAGAAGTGAGGGAGGAGGGGAGGGACTAGGGGGAGGGGGAGGAGGGAGAGATGGGAGGAGGGTGGAGAAGAGGGGGGAGGGGGAGGGGAGGAGGGGGAGGGGGAGGAGGGTGGAGAAGAGGGGGGAGGGGGAGGGGAGGGGGAGGTGGGAGGAGGGTGGAGAAGAGGGGGAGGGGGAGGAGGGGAGAGGAGGGGGAGGGGTTAGAAAGTGAAGGGGGGAGAAGGGGGAGGAGAGGAGGGACTAGGGGGAGGAGAGGAGGGAGAAGGGGAGGAGGGGGAGGTGGACGGGGAGGTGGACGGGGGGGGGGGATGGGGGGGTGGAGGGGGAGGCCTGCGCCTCCAGCTGGGCCCATGCAGGGGCCAGGATGCTGAGAGCGCAGTGCTGACCGTGGTTCTGGGAAGGCCAGGCTCCCAGGGACAAAACCTTGCTCTTCCCTTTGTCACCACAGACAGGAGGAGCTGAGCTGGTCTGGATCTCAGGGGAGGACACCGAGGCCCAGGGAGGCATCACTGAGTGAGGGAGAGCAGAGTCGGGAGGCTTGGAGCTCCGCGGCCCCACCCCAGGGCTTCCTCTCTCCAGCTGGCCACTGGCCACGCGGGGACAGCGTAGACACGAGCACTGCCCTCGAGCAGGTGGGTTCAGGAGCATTTATCGAGCACCACTGCACACATCAGGCAAGGCCAGGGGACAAGGGTCCGGTCCACACTGGGCCACAGTCTGTGTTGGAAAGCGTCCTCCAGCCCAGCGGCCCGGCCGCGTCACAGCCCTGCTGCTCACTGGCCCTCGGCCCCGAGCAGCCACCCACCCACCGAGATGCCGTTTCCTCACCTGCACTGTGGGCCGACGCACTGACCTCACCCAGTGGTCACGGCTGACCGCCGAGGCCGACCCCCGGGGACCGCCCGCACCGCGCTCAGTAAACGCGACAGGGCCTCCCGTCCGCGGCCCCCGACATCCCGCCTCACCTCCACCACGGCCCCGTCCTCTCAGGCCGTGGGACCTCCGCCCTGTCCCTGCACGCCCCAGAAATGCCTGTGTGATGATGCCACCGGCAAACGGGCACGTCTGTGCCCCTAGGAGTCTGACCCTCTGCCACCCATGTTCCTCAGCTATCTCCCTGTTTCTGGCTCGCTCTCAAGTTGGGGAAAATAACTGCTATTATTATGCAACTCATTTCCCATAGTGTTATTAATCCTACTGGCTGCTTCCAATAATAAAATATTATTGTGGGTCATCTAGAAAGTAGCAAAGAATAGGCACAGAGTTTTTAGAGTCACCCCCTCACAGTAAGTTGGATGGTGGGGCCCTGAAAACAATATATCCAAGTTCTTAAGCCCCAGACCGGAAGGGATAAATTAGAAGTTTGAGATGGATATGTAAGCACTGTGTATTTAAAATAGATAACCAACAAGGGCCTACAGTATAGCACAAGGAATGATGCTCCGTGGCCTGTAATAACCTAAACAGGAGAAGATCTTGAAAAAGCACAGATACACGCATGTGTATAATGGAATCGCTTTGCTGTACACCTGAAACTAACACAACCTGGTTATTCAGCTATTGTTGCTCAGTTGCTAACTCGTGTCCGACTCTTTGCAACCCCGTGGACTGCAGCACGCCAGGCCTCCCTGACCATCATCAGCTCCCGGAGTTTACTCAAACTCATGTCCATCGAGTCGGTGATGCCATCCAACCATCTCATCCTCTGTCGTCCCCTTCTCCTCCTGACCTCAATCCTTCCCAGCATCAGGATCTTTTCCATTGAGTCAGCTCTTTGCATCAGGTGGCCAAAGTATTGGAGCTTCAGCTTCAGCATCGGTCCTTCCAATGAATATTCAATTATACTCCAATATAAAATAAAACTTACAAGAAAAGGCACACCAGACTCCGTGAATGTGAACTTCCTTATTTGGAAATAAGGTCCTTACAAATGTAATTAAGTTAAAGGTCTTGGGATGAGATCCCCCTGGGTTACCTGGGAGGGTCCTAAATCCAGGGACGGGAGTCCTTGTAAGACACATACATAGGAGGAGACAAGGTCCATGTGATGAAGGAGACAGAGGCTGGAGCGCATGATGTGGCCATAAGTCCAGGAACACCTGGAGCCCCCAGGAGGTGGAGGAGGCAGGAGGTCTCCTTCCTGAGAGCCACGGGAGGGACCTGGCCCTGCAGAACCCTTCATTTGGAGTTTTGGCTCCTGAGACGGTAAGAAAATCAGTTTCTCTCATTTTGTGCTCACTGCTTAGTCGTGTCCTACTCTTTGCGACCCCATGGGCTATAGCGCCCCAGGCTCCTCTGTCCCCAAGAATACTGGAGTGGGCTGCCATGCCCTCCTCCAGGGGATCTTCCTGACCCGGGGCTGGAACCCCTATCTCTTGCATTGGCCGGTGGCTCCTTTACCTGGGAAGACCTTCTGTTGTTTGAAGTCACTCCATTTGTGGTACTTTGTCATGGCCGGTCCAGGAAATGAAGACTAACCCCAGCCCCAGCCATCAGGGGGGGTCCTGTTGGCATGCAGGGTGCCATCCTCTGGTCTTGAGTCTTGGGGCCTGTGTATCTGTCTGTTACATAGTTTAGATTTTACTGAGAGACCTTGTGGTATCTTCATTTTTTGAAAAAACACGATTTCATGAACATTTTCTCATTTTGTAAAGTATTTTCATGAATGCATCTTTTGATGACAAAAATGTATGTTACAAAATACTCATGTATCTCAGAAAACTTAGAAGATATGCGAATATACACAGAAGGAATAAACCTTATGCGTGACGATGGCAACCACGGGTAACCATCGTTACTGCATCCGAGGCACGCACCTTGGTCAAAATCTTGCCAGGACGTGTAAAATGGTGTGGCCACTCTGGAAAATAATCTGGTAGCTTCTTAAAAAAAAAAAAATCTACTAAACTAAACATCTATGTATGACCTAGCTTTCACATTTCTGGGCGTTCATTCCAGGGATAGGAAGACTCATGTTCACGTGAAACCTGCAGGTCATCCTTCAGAGAGATTTTTCTGGGTAGTGGCCCAAAGTGGGGGTGAGCCGGTGTCCTACATGAGTGGTGAAGCCAACCGTGTCCATCTCATCTGCACTGTGGACACCTCTCCCAACACCAGGGAAAAAGCTGTTGGAACACAGCAACCTGGGTGGCCCCCAGGGCATCGCGTGGAGGGGACAAGGTCTCTGCCACAGCTTCACACACCGTATGATTCCTTTACGTCACCTTCCTGGAAGGACAGAATCACAGGGACGGAGAATAGGTCCATGGGTGCTGGGGGTTAGAGGTGGAAGGTGGGTGGGCCGTAGGGAAGTGGTCATGGGGCGGGGGGGAGACTAGCTCTGTGTCCTCACTGCAGGGTGCTCGTTGGAATCTACACCTGTGCTGAAGTGACACGGACTCACACGCGTATGCACACACGCATATGCACACACGCATTTCTTCTGTGAAGCGGTTACATAAGGTGCAACCAGGTGAAGGGTACACGGGGGAGTCTCTGTATGTACTCTCTTTGCAACTTCCTGCAAATCAATAATCATTTCAAAATAGAAAGTTGAAAAACGTCCTGCTGGGAAAACAGAAAGCACTCCCGGCACTTCAGACTGGTGACGGGTACCAGGGTGGTGATGGAGCCACAGAAGAGCTGCAGCAGGCCACGAAGCTGCCACCACCCTGGGGGCGGAGGCTGGGGGCGGTTCCTGAGGTCTGGGATCACCTGGCCAGGTGTGCCCATCACCCATTCCTAACCTCTCTGCTCTCCTGAGCTCAGCTGGAAGCTGGCCGGCGGCCTGGAAGGGGCCTTCTCCCCACAGACACAGGCAGAGCGGGGAAGACAAAGCTGGGGGCTGGGGGAGCGGGGGCCGCTGAGTAGCTGGGTGTGTACAGCAGGCGCTCCCATCGTGACGTGCGTTGTGTTTACTGAGTCACATCCCGGAGCGACTCCTTTCCGCTTTGTTAAACATTTTCGAAAGCCTGCTTCTGGAGGCCCCGGGTCGCCTAGCCTGCATGGGTGCTGTCATCTGTCAGTCAATCCCACCTCCTCGCGTGGGGCGCTGCCCCTGATAAGGCCGGATGAATGCTCCTGGGCGTGAACATTGGCGGGCATCGTGCTGCCTTCTCTGGGAAGGAGTCCCACCCGAGTAGCTGCAGGGTCACGGGTATAAATGCCTTTAAGACTTGCCACTGGGAGCCACCTTGCCTTCCAGAAAGGTTCTGCTGGTTTTGCTCTCCTCCAGCCGGAGCACTTGGCTTCGTGCACCTTTGCCATCGTGGAGTCTCATCTTCAATAGAATCATTTGCCACGCGTGGCCACCTGCAGCCCAGCTCCTGCTGCTGGGTGAACATCCTTGGAAGCCATCGCTGGGAGGGGTGTCCAGGATGGAAGGTCAGCGGGTCATCAGTGCTCTAGGGGACGCCTGGGGTCTGGTCCGCAACTGCTCACCCCCAAACCCTCCCCTGGCGGCTGCTGGAGGGGCTGGCCTCACCCTCGGCCACACCCTCCAGCTCCCACTCCTGGTGCGGGGTCTCTCCCTGGCCTGGCTCTGCCTGGAATTGCCCCGGATGCCCCTCCACCTGCCGCCCCCGCGTCCGTCCACATGCGGCGCCCGTGAGCCTCGGGGACATGTGGGCAGCACTGAGTGAGGTCAGGAGCTGGAGACGTCGCTGTCACACGGAGCCAGGCACCGAACGGCCCCCCTCGGTGGAACCCTTCCCAGGCCCCGCTGGGATCTCCAGCCCCTTCTCTGGGTCCCTTCCCTGCTTCGTCTCCTCGCCTGAAGGCAGAGATGGGGGCGTCCACCTCTGCCCCCCGTAGAAGGTCGCACGGTTCTTCCGGGTTACCCCAGTGAGCCCACCCCGGGCCCTGCCGGCTGGAGGAGGGTGTGACTCTGTTCAGGGACACTGGGCTGGATGTCCCTGGACAGCAAGAGCCCCCGTGCGAGTCAGGGAGGCTGGGCTTTGAGCCGGAGGGTGTCAGAGCTTGGGGGCGCCCACAACAGGCGATCAACAAAGCCCTCGTTCCGAATGAGGTCACAACCTGCGGGCAGGCCTGGTTTGGAGGCCGCTGTCCAACCCTCTCCTGTCCTCAGGGCCCTCCAGCCTCCTGGAGATCAGAGCTAGATTCTCAGCCTGGTCAGTAGGCAAATAACACCTGCCATTATTTTTTTATCCAAAATCGCAGTGACAATTTCCTCCCCCAGCTGTGGGCCCTGGGTCCCCAGGCAACAGTTAAATGAGTACACCGTTAACGAGACAAGCAAAGCATTGAAGGTGACACGGGTGAGAGGGGAGGCTTGAGTCACACCCCAGCCCCTGTTGGACACGGGCCAGGCTCCAGCCCGCCTCCCGTAAGGGTGAGTCCACGCCAGGCCCTGGCCAGCCCAGAGTTACCGGGACAAACCCCCCTGGATGCAGGCTGGGGCCCTGGGAGCTGCAGGCTCCTATGCACATGCGTGCTGCCTCCTCTGCCCAGCAGGCTCCTATTCACCCTTCAGGACCCACTGTGAATGGCCCCTTTTCTGGAGGCAGGGCCTCCCCGCTGGGACTCCACCTTGCCCTCTACGATTCACTGTGCAGCACCCTTCACGGGAGATGGTCGCCACCTGGGGTCTGGGCTCTGTCCTTCTCACCCTGGGTCTCAGCTTCCAGGAGGGGCTGTGGCCACATGGTCTCTGCAGGTGCTTCATCCTGAAAAGGCCTCGGCTCCCACTGTCCACCCAGAAGGCGTGCGGTGGTTCAGGGCAGGAATTTCCACACTGGTGTTTGTCAAACACGTACTTCACAGAAGCAGCCTGGCAAAGGCGCTGCAGCAGGAAATCCAACAGCGGCTCGCCTGGCCCACACTTCAGTGGAAAAAATATATGACAATAACTCACGGTGAAAAATATGTCCCAGGAAAGAGGCGCTTCAGGGATTTCTGAGAACAGAACTCTCTGTTCTGTGCAGGAATCTGCCAAGTCTCCCTCCATGTGGATTCAAAGCCTGTTCTTAGCTGTGCAAGACACACCTGCTGCTGGGGCCCAGGGAGGCTGGCAGGCATTCCTGGAGGGCTCCCCAGGTCCCCAACCCCTGGGATGACTCCTGCCTGCTTCCCAACCAACCTCACGGAAGAAGGCTGACTCCTCGCAGACCCGCCTTCTGTCAGGAGGCCCCTGGGCCTTCTACCTGAGCTTCCTGGAAGCTGGCCCAGAGCTGGGCTGGGCCATAGATGGTGGATGGACCCACCCTGGACCTCACAGTGAGGTGTAGACAGCAAGGTGGAGTCCCAGCGGGGAGGCCTTGCATCCAGAAAAGGCTTTACAGAAGGGGCAGTTCACAGTGGGTCCTGAAGTGTGAATAGGAGCCCACTGGGCAGAGGAGGCAGCACGCATGTGCAAAGGGGATGTGATGGGTGGATTTTGGCCCAGTGCACATAAGTAATCCCTCTGTTCTTTTCTCAAGCCTTTTCCCAGAAAAAGATAAGAACCGTGCCATTTACTGAGGGCTTGTGCTTAACAAACACGCCCTCACATGATCCTCACAGTAATCCCTGAAATCAACATCGTTATCCCCATGGTACAGAGGAGAAAAACAAGGGTCCGAAGGGGGGTGACTTGCTCACAGATGTGTAGCTCTGAGCATCAGAGTGGGGACCCCTCTGACCTTGGACACGCCCCTCTGACCTTGGACACACCCCATCACGGTCCTCAGTCCCTCATGTGCCCGGTGGGGGTGTCAAAAGTGCCTGATACCCCTGAACAGCTCCCTTCTGGGGCCTGTCTGGCCCCTTGGGCAGGCATTTCTTGGGGATGCTACTTCCTGGGTTAGAGGCAAGGTCCGTGCCCTCCAGGAACACAATGGGGCCAGGCAGACAAGGGTGAGAATACCTCTCAGCAGCAACCTCTCCCCCCAACCAGTTCCTGTCCGTCTTCATTCCTTCCGCCTCGCTCTCTCTCTCTCTCTCTCTCTCTCTCACACACACACACACACACACACACACACAAACCTCCTGAATGGAAAGAAACCCAGCTCTCAGAGTCCAGACCCCAGACCCAGAAGGCAGCAGCTGTCAGGGATGCTCACAGCAGGTGGAGGGCCTGAGGTTTCCTAGAAGAAACCTGCCTGCCCTCCTGCCTCCTGCAGAGCGGGTGGCCCCCATCCAGGACCCAAGTTCCCAGGCTCTAGGCCACACCATTTCCTTCCTGCCCAGGGTAGGGTGGTGGGGTGGGGTGGGGTGGGGGTTGGGCAGGGACTCAGACTGCCTGCCTGTCCCAGGCTGCTGGTGTGGATGGACCGCCCCCGCCCCGCCAGCTTTCCTATGGCCCTTGGTAGGACCCACACCTCCTCCTCCTGGCTCTATGAATCCACCGGTAGCAGTAGTGTTTGAGTTGCCCTTGATGGATGTCAGAGGCAGGATGTGTGTGTTAATCGCTCAGTCGTGTCCGACTCTTTGGGAACCCAGCCAGGCTCCTCTGTCCATGGGATTCTCCAGGCAGGAGTACTGGAATGGGTGGCCATTGCCTTCTCCAGAGAGAGGCAGGATGGTAGCCTCCAAAACATCCACTCCCAAACCTTGGATCCTGTGACCTTCCATGGCAAATGTGGTTAAATCAAGGGTCCTGAGATGGGTGAGCCTCCTGCTTATCTGGGTGACCCTGCATGTGTTCACAAGTGTCCTTGTGCGGGGGAGGCAGAGAGGCGGGGGTGTGGAGATGGAGTAGGGAGATCTGAGAATGCGATGTTGCCCTTGAAGGCTGGCGTGACGTGGCCACAAGCCAAGCATGCTGGCAGCCCCCGCTGCTGGAACAGGCAAGGCGCTGTCCTGCCCAAGGGCCTCCGGAGGCGAGGCCAGACTTCCGGCCTCCAGAACCCAGAGGGCAACATTCTGTAGTCCTAAAGCCACCCCATCTGTGGGCATTTGTTATAGCTTCCATAGGAAACTATGAGTCTTACATATGAGTGAAAAGTTTTAAAAAAGGACTGACTGCCGTCCAGACCCCTGTGTGTACCTGACGTGTTTCCCTGGCACCCTTGTCCCCTGTTTTCCCAAAAGGGCCCCCCACCAGCGCAGGAAGCCTGCAGAGGAGAAGGACTTGCTTTGGACCAATGCTTGCAGCCCTCCCCAGGCACCTAGGAGCCCTGGAAAAGCTGTGCTGTGGTGAGGGTGTGGAGGGGAGGGCAGGCCTCACACTTCTGAGCCCCTAAGTGGCCGGAAAGACTGGGGTTCTCACTCTGGCTACTCTCACAGTCATCTGGGGAGCTTTAATTTTGTTTTTTTTGGACTGTGCTGCAAGGCATACTGGATCTTAGTTTCCCGACCAGGGATCGAAGCTGGGGCCCCTGCAGTGGAAGTGGGGAGTCCGAACCACTGCGCCTCTAGGGAAGCCCCAGGTTTAACTGGTTCTGATGCCAGGTCCCCACCTCCATCCGCTTTAGGAGAAACTTGGGGCCAGGAACGTGCTCGCTCGATTCCCGTGACCATGTTCAGTTCAGCTCAGTTCAGTAGCTCAGTCGCATTCGATTCTTTGCGACCCCGTGGACTGTGACCGTGTTACTCTTGGCTTTAGACGTGGCAGCCTTAGGATCTGAACTTGGCCACCCTAAGCGGCACCTGCGCGGCCCTCCGTTCTTGGGGGCTCGCAGACGGCTCTGCTATCAGGGAAGACCTCACCCCAGCCCCAGACCTGGGCGCCACTCTGCTGGTGGCCATGGTCCTGCCCAGGTCTCCCTACGTGGAGGCCCCCACTCACATCCCCCAGGGGTCCTGCAAGCCTCGGGCCTCCCAGAGCCCTCTCAACACTTCCCTGTCCCCAGACTGGGGTCTGGGACGCCCTGGCCAGCCGTCACCGCAGCCCAGCCCCGGCACCCCGGAGAGCCACGCTGAGCCCCGGTCCTCTCTCCGCCCCCTTCCAGTTTCCCGAAGGGAGTTTGGGGGGTTTTAATCACCAGAGGGCCGGGGGGGTGGTCCCTGGCGGGCCCGTGGTTAGGACGGGGAGCTTTCACAGCCATGACCCAGGTTCAATCTCTGGTCAGGGAACTAAGATCCCAAAAGCTACGAAGCCTGGCAAAAACAAAAACAGGGCAGGTCCTGGGGCCCTCCCAGAGTTCAGTCACCCTGTTTGATTCACTGCGCCCCACACACTGCCGGCCTTCAGGGGATCCTTAGTCCATTTTTTTTAAGAGCAGTTTTACATTCATGGAGAAATTGAGGGGAAGGCACTGAGCGTTCCCATGTACCTCTCCACACCCCCGCCCGTGCACAGACCCCCCACCAACATCCCACACCAGAGCGGCACCTTTGTTACAGTCGGTGAATTACACGGGTACATCACCATCATCAAAGGCAGCGGTTTACTTTGGGGGTCACTCTTGGTGTTGCCAGTTCCAGAGATTTGGACAAACGTGATATGACACGTAGCCATCATTAGAGTCATCCTGAGAAGTCTCCTGCCCTGAAAAGTCGTGTTTCACCTCTTCATCCCTTCACCCACCACCCTTGGCAACCACTGCTCTTTTTACTGTTTCTATTTTGTTGCTGTTTAATCTCTAAGCTGTGTCTGACTCTGCAACCCCGCGGACTGTAGTACACCAGGCCTCCCTGTCCATCACCACCTCCCGCAGTTTACTCAAACTCATGTCCATTGAGTCAGTGATGCCATCCAACCATCTCATCCTCTGTCGTCCCCTTCTCCTCCCACCTTCAATCTTTCCCAGCATCAGGGTCTTTTCCAGTGAGTCAGCTCCTTGAATCAGATGGCTGAAGTATTGGAGCTTCAGCTTCAGCGTCAGTCCTTTCAATGAGTATTCAGGGTTGATTTCCTTTAGGACTGATGGGTTGGATCTTTTTGCAGTCCAAGGGACTCTCAAGAGTCTTCTCCAACCCCACAGTTGCCTTTTCCTGAATGTCAGATAGTTGGACTCATACACTCTGTGCCCTTTTGAGAATGGCTTCTGTCACTTAGAGATATGTGATTAAGTTCCCACCCCCCATGTTTTTCAGTGGCTTGATAGCTTGTCTCTTTTAAGCTCTGAATGTTAGCTATTTATATCCATCATCACCTACCGAAGGACATCCTGGTTGTTTCCAAGTTTTGCCAGTTATGAATAAAGCTGCTATTAACATGCATCTGCGAGTTTTTGTGTGGGTATAAGTTTTCAATTCCTCCGGGTAAATACCAAGGAAGCCTGACTGCTGGATGTTGAGATTCGTAAGAAACGGCTTTCCACCATGGCTGTGCCATTTTGGATTCCCACCAGCGGTGAGCCGGAGCTCCCCCTCCACATCCTCACCAGCATCTTGTGTTGTCGGTATTCTGGACTGTAGCGCTCCGATGGTTCTGTAATGTGGCACCTTTTCCCATCTGTTAATCTAGGCTCCTAATCATAAAACGTTTCATCCATTTGGCTTTTAATCTGAACTGTCCAAGCCAAGCCCTTCTGGGATTACAAACAAAGCCCATTCAATGTCAAGTGCTGCTGAAACACAGCCAGGCGCTTTTGGTTTTGTTCTTTACTAACCACTGTTAGGCTTCTTGAGCTTCCCAGGTGGCGCTAGTGGTCAAGAATCCGCCTGCCAATGCAGGAAACTGCAGGAGACTGATTGGATCCTCGGGTCAGGAAGATTCCCTGGAGGAGGAGATGGCAGCTGACTTCGGTGTTCTTGCTGGGATAAACCCATGCACAGAGGAGCCTGGTGGGCTACAGTCCATGGCGTTGCAGAGTTGGCTATGACTGAAGTGACCAAGTATACAAGCATGTTAGGCTTCTTAATCAGGTCTGATGAATTCGTGAGCCTTCCTGTACTCCTAAATACACACACACACACACACACACACTGCTTTGGATACACACATTTCAAACATCTTCTCCAAGCTTGTGGCTTTTTTCCCCTGAGCTTCCCTGATAGCTCAGTCAGTAAAGAATCCGCCTGCAATGAAGAAGTTTAATTCCTGGGTCAGGAAGATCCCCTGGAGAAGGGAAAGGCTACCCACTCCAGTATTCTTGGGCTTCCCTGGTGGCTCAACTGATAAAGAATACAGGCAGACCTGGGTTTGATCCCTGGGTTGGGAAGACCCCCCCTGGAGAAGGGAAAGGCTACCCACTCCAGTGTTCTGGCCTGGAGAATTCCATGGACTGCATAGACCATGGGGGGTCGCAGAGAGTCGGACACGACTGAGCGGCTTTCACTGGCTTTTCATGCACAGTGGTTTACAATTTTAATGGTAAACAAGTGTCCGTCTTTTCTTCTTGTGCTATTTGTGTCTTTCTGGAGACATTCTTCCCCATGCCAGCTCAGGAAATTTTTCTTTTTTTTTCTTTAGAAGTTCACATCAGTTCTTCTTTCCATCCTGTGGTTTTTAATCTGACGGCAGTGGGTATGAGGAGGCTGTGAGGTCAGGATGCTGTTTCAGCAGTGGGCAGCTCAGTGTCCTTCTGCAGCAGCTACAACATCCGACTTCTCCCTGCAGGTCTGCACGCTTTCTATTGAGTCTGCACGTGGGATAGTTCAACACTAGGCTTCGGATTTTTTCCATAGTTATTTGTTCCTGTCTTGTATCCATGAAATGGGTCTTCCCAGGTGGCTCGGTGGTAAAGAATTCGCCTGCCAGTGCAGGAGATTTGGGTTTGATCCCTGGGTCAGGAAGATTCCCCTGAAGAAGGAAATGGCAACCCCCTCAGTGTTCTTGCCTGCGAAATCCCACGGAGAGAGGAGGCTGGCGGGCTACAGTCCATGGGGTCACAGAAGTGTCAGACACAACTGAGCGACTACACACGCACACACATGCACGCATACACACACGCACGATACACACACGCACACATCCATGAAATAACTTCGTATTAATAGCAAACCATGGGATCTGGTGGGGCAAGGACTCTGAATCACAGCTTTTCAAAGCGTTTCCTAAGTCGTGGGTGCTGGTCTACAGGAGCAGAGCTGACTTTGGGTCATTTTCCCTGCAGCCTTGGCTTCTTGTTAATTCCAAAGCTGTCTGAGCCTCTCACTCCAGTCCTCTTGCCTGGAAAATCCCATGGACAGAGGAGCCTGGTGGGCTGCTGTCTATGGGGTCGCTAAGAGTCGGACGACTGAGCGACTTCACTTTCACTTTTCCCTTTCGTGCCCTGGAGAAGGCAATGGCAACCCACTCCAGTGTTCTTGCCTGGAGAATCCCAGGGACGGTGGAGCCTGGTGGGCTGCTGTCTGTGGGGTCGCACAGAGTCGGACACGACTGAAGCGACTTAGCAGCAGCAGCAGCAGCAGCATCATTGGTGAATAATGCCCGAAAATGTTTGTTTCTTATTTAACAACCCTTGAACCTCTTTCTTTTTCCTTGGTTTGCTGCATTTTCTGGGACCTTCACTGCGATGTTGACGAGAAGGGGAGGTGGGGGCCGCCTGGCCTCACCCTTGACTTTCGGGGAACACGTCTCGGGCTCCACTAGATATGGTGGAGACCCCTTCCCAAGTTGGGGGTCTGCTCCCCATCTGTAAGAGGGCTCATCACGGCTTGGGTGACAGGACCTGGAATGCGTCCACTGCACCCACTGAGGTGGCCCCATGGTGTTGGCTGGGGACCCAGGGAGACATGGAGGCCGGTGGAGGGTCACGGGGGGCCAGCTGAGCTCAGGGCGGCCCCAGCCTCCTTCCAGCCAGGGTCCATCCCACGCATGGAGGGCTGTCCCTCCAGGGGCCCTTCCTCGTCGGCCGCCCCAATCCAGGCGGGGCCCTCTGGGCGCGTCCAGGGGAGCAGAGATCTAGGCCCGCCCGTCTTCCCCCTTAGCGCCAGGATCCAGGCCGTGTCAGGAACAGGCGTGTCTGCTCGTGCTGGACAGTGAAGCAGTGCGTGACCATGACCGCACTCCGCGGGGTTCCTCCCTGCCGGGGTCCCTCCCTGCCGGCCTCGAGGAGGCTGCCAGTCTGACTGGCAGCAGCTGGCTGGGGTGAGATGTGGGATGTGGGGTGCAGGAGGTGGGCAGGGGCTGCCCCACGGGGTGGAGGGCAGGGGCCCTGCTGCTGGGCCCATATCAGTCCTGGTGAGGGGACCTGCTGCCCCCGCCACCCTCCCCGAGGGGCGGGCCTGCTGGAGTCCCAGACGTCAGCGTTCGGTGTTGTAAGGGCTGTTCCTCCCTCCTCGGCCTTCTCTGGAATCCCAGCCCTGCCCTCAGCCGGCCTCACGGCCTCCCCAGATCGACGGGTCCTTGGAGAGCTCTCCTCACCCTGCACGTGGGGCTCCCCGGAGCCATCAGAGACTCGGAGCCCACTCCGTCTGCGTGTCCCAGCGTGGACGCCCCTGTCTCCTGGAGACACCCTTACCCTGCATTCCCCCTTCCCGGGATTCAGGGCGAACCCAGCCCGAAGCCACGGCGATTGTGAAATTGTTGAGCACAGCCCCGGGGCGAGCAAGGGCCCTGCTTGTGGCCAGAAGCGACTGCCCCCAGTGGTGGAGGGAGAGTAATGCCCCGCGGCGTCCCCATGGACGCCCGCCCGGAAGGTTGCCCTCTGCTCCCTGAGGGAGGTCCCGAAGCCCACGTTGCCCAGGGGGCCTCAGCCGGGTGGAAGGGCGGCTGAGAGCCTGGGGTCCCGATACCCAGGCTTCCCTCTCTCCCTCTGTCCTCAGCTCCTGGTGTTGACAGCTGAACCTCAAGCCCTCACGTGTGGACTTGTAGAGCCTGGAGAGTGTGGGCAGTGGGCGGGCGAGGGTGGAGGTCTCTGGGGGAGGGGAGCTGGCGTGGTGCTGGACGTAGGTCCTTTCAGGCGGGGCTCCAGGTTGCCTGGGGCTTGGCCTCATTATTCGTTATCTGTGTTTTGTAACAAGTGATCATAAACACAGTGGCTCAAAACACACCTGCTTCTTATCTCACACTTTCTGTGGCCAGTTCTCTGCTCAGGGTCTCAGCAGAATGTGGTCAAGCTGGACTGTGATCTCATCTGAGAATCAGGAGCCCCTCCCAGGCCATGTGGTCGCTGGCAAAATGTAGCTCCTTATGGCTGCAGGAGGGAGGTCCCCGTACCCTGGAGGGCTGCCAGCAGGGAGCCAGTCAGCTCCTCGCCTCGTGGCCTCCTCCCTAGGAAGTTTGCTCCATGGAAAACTTCAAGCTGGTAGGTCCTTTCTGCAGCATTGCACCTCTCTGCAGGGAAAGCTGGGCCCGCTTATAAAGGTCTCACCAGATTAGGTCAGGCCCACCTTGTTTGAGAAACTCAGTCAACCGACTGCAGACTTTTACATTTGCAAAACCTTCACCTTTGCACTTACATAACCTAACTAACGAGAAGGAAACGGCAACCCACTCCAGTATTCTTGCCTGGAGAATCCCATGGACAGAGGAACCTGGCGGGTTACAGTCCATGGGGTCGCAAGAGTTGGACATGACTTAGCGACTAAACCACCACTACCAACCAAACCACCACTACCAACCTAACTAAGGCAAGGAAATCCCATCACATCACAGTTTCACTCAAGAAGAGGGGGTTATATTGGCCGTTTTAGAATTCTGCCTTCCCTCTGGGTGGAAGCACATCCTTGTCTTTACTCATTGTTTTACATCAACCCTGACTGTCAATGATGGGGGAAAATATTAGCTATGCTGGTGTTAGGCACAAGTGGTAAAGAACCCACCTGCCAATGCAGGAGACGTAAGAGATGTGGGTTCAATCCCTGAGTCAGGAAGATCCCCTGGTCACAAAGAGTCAGACCCGACTGAAGTGACTTAGCACACAGTCTTGTTAACAGTCTGACGAGGAACCCACCCCCTTTACAGATGAGAAAACTGAGGCTCACGGGAGGCAGGGCACATTGACACACGAAAGGTACCTTCTGCCGGGTGCTCCAGGTCGCAGCAGGTTGGAGGGAGGCAAAGTCCAGACTTGACCTCGCACAGACCCCTGCCCTGCTGTGGCAGACGGGTCCCACCACCACACAGCCTGTGACTGAAAGCCGCCCCCCCCCACCACCGAGTCAGGCACCAGGCACCCACAGAAGCACAAGCTGACGGCTATCAAGCTCCCTGAAAATGTGGTGGGGTCACGGGCAACGCAGACCCCAGTCTGAGAGGCATCTTACATCACGGTCTTACAGGACTGTCTAGTCACACCTTTCCATTCGCAAGGGAGACCTCTGGGGCCTGCTTGAACCCCTCTGCTGATGGAAAGCTCCCTCCTCCCTGAGGTGAGTTCTCCCTTCGCTGGAGGACTCGGCCCAAGAATCCAGCCTGACACCCACCTCCTTGCAGCTTCAGCCCACCCTTTGTTCGGAGGTGATGGGCTGCTGTGGCTCCACCATCATGATGGAGATGACTGATGCTGTGCATCTTTGAGACAGTCACTCTCCCTCTCGGAACCTCAATTACTTTTCAAAACTAGGGGCCAACCTGGACTTGGTTCTCCAAGGGTGGAGATAGCATGCTGGTGGGGAGCTTCAGGGCCTTGCGGTCAGGAAGGGTGCTAAGGGTACAGACAGCATACTTGGTGGGGAGTTCTAGGGTCTTGCAGTCAGGGAGGGTGCTGTGTGATCCTGGGCAGGTTGCTTTCCTTGTCTGTTTGGGAAAGCGTGTGGGAGAGTCTTCAGGGACCCCTGCAGGGAAGAACCCTAGAGAGCTCCTCCAGGAGGGGCCACTTTTTCCCTGGCCCCCGTGTGGCTCAGCCCATGCCTGGCCCGCAGGGGTTACTGAGCTTGCACACAGTAGGTGTGCACACAGTAGGTGTGCAGTGAACCCAAGTGAGAAGGTGACTGGATGGATCCAATGGAGACACGGGTGGCAGGGCCCCTGGGATGTATGTCCAAGTGCCGGACGCATGCCTGTCTCACAGCCACCACTCTGCTGAAAGAGGAGGTAGGGGCCTTGCTTCCCAGGGCCCTGGCCACTGGAGGAGCAGAGCAGGACTGGAGCCCAGTTGGCCCAGGGCCCAAGGCAGCCAAACACTGGCCTCCACCTTCCTGCTCTGTGCCTTGGCCACAAACGGGGGCCGGGGGAGGGGCTGGCTGCCCTGCGGTGCATGCCTGCTCCGTGCTGGGACCTCTCTCTGCACGCTCAGAACCCCGCTGTGGGGTTTGCTTTTGGTCAGAGACGAAGAAGAGACCGAGGGTCTGAGAGGCTGGGCGATTTGACCAGAGTGACTCACCCTCTGGTTCCGGGTTCTGTAGCCTGCGGTTGCTGGAGCTCGGCCCTTGGCAATAATCACCGTTAATAGGAAACAGGCCACTATTAGCCCCGGCTCTGAGCTGGGCCCTCGGCTTCTCAAACTCTCACTTCGACCCCAGATGCAGGGATCATCAGCCTTGTCTTAGTTGTGACCAAACTGGGACTCTGAGAAATAAAGCTTCTCACCCAAAGCCCTACAGCCTCTACGGGAGGAGCTGGGATTTGAACCCACAGGTTGGACGACCGGGCCTCACCTGGATCTCCAGTTCTGCTGCCCCAGAGCAAGGGGTCCTGGGATGCCTGAGCCCCCAGGGGGCCTAGGGTGTGGGGCTGGGACCCTGGGTGGGAGCGGCGGAAACCTAACGGCTCCTGGACGGCCAGGGACGCCGTGGGTTCCGAGGCAGGTGGTGGACCAGGAGTGACTCGGGCCCCACCCCGCATGGCGTGGCTGCAGGCCCGCCAGGCAGCTGCCCAGCAGTCCGGTGACCTCAGAGAGCCGTGAACCCGGGGTCACTGTGACGGGGCTTCCCACCGCCTCCAGCACGGGCCGTCACGTCTTCGTGTTCTCAATTACAGTGCGGCCTCCGCCCGCTGTGCAAACCCACCCAGCCCTCAGAGAAGGCAGCCCAGGGTCAGGGTTACAGGGAAGTCTGTTGGCCCTGCTGCTGGGACCTGCTCCCTCCCGCCCAGGAGCTGCTGCTTCTGGAAAGTTCTCTGCTGCCCCCTGGCGGGAGAGGCCTGGGCGAGGGCCCTGCAGGCACCTCTAAGCAAGGAGAGGACTCTGGCTCCAGGGCCCCAGGACCAGAGAATGGTGGAGCACCCCTGCCCACCTCCCCCAACTCTGGGCCTTCCAGGCTCCGCCTCCTGGGCGCAGAAACAAACCAGGGGTCTCCAGGCTCTGTTTCCTTCTATTAATGAGGGTCCTGGGGAGAGAGATGGGAGGGGCCATGACTGCCTGGTGGTCCAGGAGGCTTCTCTGGGGACATGGAGATGTTTTGGAACTAGAGTGGTGGGTGCAAAACATCTCAGGGGTACCATATGCCACTGAATTATTCACTTTTAATGGTAGGTTTTACGTGATATGTGGGCTTCCCTGGTGGCTCAGATGGTGAGGAATCTGCCTTTGGTGCAGAAGGCCTGGGTTTGATCCCTGGAGCCCACTCCAGTATTCTTGCCTGGAGAATCCCATGGACAGAGGAGCCTGGAGGGCCACAGTCCATGGGACCACAAAGAGTCGGGCATGCCCGAGCGATTAAGCGCCCACATAGGCACATGCACGCTGTGTTTCATGTCTTCAAAAGGAGACGCTCGCAAGGGCGCCATAGGGCTGCCCACGCCTCCGAGCCTCAGCGCCCCGTCTGTGGGTCAGGAGCAGGTTTCAACCCTGCCTGAATTCCCAGACCTCAGCAGGTCACGGGGAGGGACGGGAGAGAGGGCAGGAGGGCTGGGGTAGGCGATCCAGAGAAGCCTTTAACTGCACTCAGCACTCAGTGGGTTTCACTGGGGCTGGAGGCCCTGCCACCGTGTGTCCTGACGGCTGACCGGGAGCCGCAGGTGGGACCAGCCAGGCTGGGCCGGAGGACACCCAGGTGGGGGGAATACTTGGAACCCCTTCTCCTGTCTCTGTCACAGACGAAGGGCAGAGGGGCTTGGGGTAGGTCCTTGCCCTCAGGTCCTAACGGGACACATGATGTGAGGCAGGCTGGCAGGCTGGTGCAGGGGTGAGTACACTGGACTCTGGCTCTCTGCCCCTTCCTACTTGCTGTGTGACTGTGGGCAATGCACCTAACCTCTCTGCGCCCCTGTTTCTTCAGCTGTTCATCAGGAGATGAGCAGCCCCGACCACGAAGTGTGGTTTGAGGATGCAAAGCAGAGAGGACCCAGTGCTGGACCCTCAGTGAGGGTCTAGGGAAGGGAGAAGGTGCCCAGGGAATCCCACCACCACAGCTGACTGGCTAGGGGGACCTGGCCTGGGACGGCTGGACACCTAGTTCTACCTGCTCACACCCCAGGAAGGGGTGCAGCAGCGGAATGGCCCCCCTGGGGACGGGGCCTGATCCCCGGATACTCCCCAAGAGGCAGGGAAGGGGGAGCCTGGGGACTGCAGGAGGCTTTCTGCAAAACACATTTATTGCTGCTTGACCCCTTGACCGCGTGCCTCCCTTTCCCAGGAAGCCAGCCCCTGAGATCCTGGGCCAGCCAGGGGCCATGCCTGCAAGGACTGGGCTCAGGACGGGGGCCCGGGAACCAGGTGGCCCCGACGGACGCTGAGCTCGGTGGCGAAAGTCCGGGCCTTCTGGTAGAAGAAGAGGGACATCTCGCGATCGAGGAGGGAGTGGTGGTAGATGGTGGCCAGGCGCGTGCAGAGCTTCATCTGGGCCCGCTTGTTGCCCAGGTCCACGGCCGCCGCCAGCGCCAGCTGGTAGTACCCGGCCGCGTCCAGTGGGTCCTGGAGACAGACGGCGAGTCACCGAGGGGACAGCACTGCGCCAGGGTAGGGGGCCTTGGGGGAACTTCTTCCTGGGCTAGGTCCCCCGGCCAGGGCAGCTCCAGGGCTGGGCCCACGACAGCGCTCCAGGCGGGCAGGACACTTGCTCGCCCCAGACAGGCCAGCTTTGGTGCCTCTGGACAGGCCCCGCATGTTTCCCCCAGGGAGGTGCCCCCTGCTCCTCCGGGGCTGCTCGAGACCGACCGGGCATCTACGGGGGCCTGGACTGGTGGCCCTGGGACCCCCGGTACCCCCCCTCAACCTTGGCCCTGGAGCCGGGGCCTCGGACCTCGTAGTACCTGGTCCCCTCCTCACGGAAGCCTCTTTCCTGCTCACCCCCGGGGCCTCTGGGAAGATAATCCATGGCTTCCCCTTGGGCCGAGCTGAGGTCTGGGAGGCTGGGGTCTGAGAGGTCCCTGCACGGCCATGTGGCCCAGGGTGGCCTGGCTTGACCCCTCCAGCCCATGTCCACACTGATGCCAGCATGCCCGGCCTTCCCTGTGCCAGGCCCAGTGCAAAGCGGCTCATAGGTGTCACCTCTCAGAATATCCCACCACCCCGAGGGGACGTGACCTCCCCCAGGATGCAAGCTCCCAGTTCAGATGCATCTTTGCTCCGGACGCACCATCCCCAGACTGGAACATCCCACGTCCCCTCACCCCTTCCAACTTCTGTCTCCCACCCCAGTCTCCACGTCTCCTACCGGAGGTCACCTGAGGGCCTGCACTAAACCCAAACCTGACTGTCCACTCCTGCTCACAGGGCCTCCCCAGGACAGAGGACAAAGTCCAAAGTCACCAGCCCTGGCTCGTCACTGCCCCCCACACAGAGCAAAGGCCCAGAAGACAATGGAAGCAGGTGTGTGTAGCAGTTACCTGTCCCCTGGCCAGGCAGGGAGGACCCTGTGTGTGTGTGTGTTGGGGGAGAGGGCAGGCAGCCAAACACAGCTGACTCTGGGCAACAGCAACCATATGCTGCAACTTGCCCTGAAGCACAGGGAAGCTCGGCAGCCTGCAGGAACCTGGGAAGCACCTGGCTCAGCCTGGGGTGGGAGGGGAGGGCTTCCTGGAGGAGGGGGCATCCAAACTAAACGGAAGGAACTGGCCAGAGTGCGTGGTGGACGTGGGATGGTGTGCATTCCTGTGCATGTGTGCACATGTGTGTGTAGAAGCTAGTGGGTGGTAGGTCCAGGATTCACACCCAGATCTTTCCTAGTCCAAGTCTTGCTCCTTCTGCTATGATCCAACACACAGAGGCTAAAGGGAGATGGTCGGCAAAGACACCACAGCAGCCCCCACCTCCACGGCAGAGTCCTCAGGCCCCACTTTCCCCACAGGGCCGCAGAGTCCCAGTCACTGAAGCCCCAGCCCACTGCCCCTCATTCTGCCCTAATCAGGGCCCACGCCTAGCCTAGACCCCTCCTGTCCTGTGGGGGCACCAGCTCCTGCTGCAGGAACACTTGAAGAGCGAACCATACAAATCCTGAGCAGCTCAGGGCCTGGACCTCGGCGGGGGGGAGGTTGCGGGGGTGAGGTTGCGGGGGGCTCAGCTGCAGGGGTCACCACTGCCCACGGAATCCCCCAGCACTGGACATAGCGGTGGCTGTAGGGATCACTTATGACCACTAGGTGTCACCAGTGCCCAGCCAGGGGCCTGGGGGTTACCCGCGGGCAGTAGGGGGTCTTCCAGGGCTGCTCCAGCTCCTAGCTGCCGCTGGTTGGGGAGGGGGAAGGGGAGAACTCAGCCCCGGGCTGGGGCACCCTCACTCCTCAACCGACACAGATCAGGGACGCCGTGCAGAGGCAGGGCTAGACCCAGAGTGGGGGTGATGTCTGCCTGTATGGGCAGGGGGGAAGGGGCAATAGAGGAGACATCCCCAGGCCCTTGTCTCATCCACTGCGGGGCTCATAGACAAATGGAAAAGTGGCCCCAGCTCCCACCACTGCAGCTCTGACAGGGCAGGGGCTCAGCCAGGGTGCTAGGTGTTCCTGCCGTAAAATCTGGGGCAAGTCACGCCCCACCCAAGCACCGGTTTCCCTCTCTGTGCAGCGAGATGATGAAGAGTACACCCCCTCTCCCCCAGTCCAGGTGATATGAGGATTCCAGGAAGGAAGAAAGGAAGAGCTCTGCACAGACTGGCAGGCTTCCTAGAGGAGGTGTCAGGGTGTGGGCTGTACCTTGCAACCTGAAAATGAAAGTGTTAGTCGCAACCCAATAGACTGTAAGCCCAACAGGCGGCTCTGTCCGTGGGGATTCTCCAGGCAAGAATACTGGAGTGGGTTGCCATGCCCTCCTCCAGGGGATCTTCCCAACCCAGGGATCGAACCCACATCTCTTATTGTCTCCTGCACTGGCAGGCGGGTTCTTTACCGCTAGCACTACCTGGGAAGCCCACCTTGCAACATGGGTCTCTGGAAATAATGGTGACACTTCCCCCTTGTGGCTCAGCTGGTAAAGAGTCTAAGTCTAAGTTGCTTCAGTCGTGTCCGACTCTGTGTAACCCCATAGACGGCAGCCCACCAGGCTCTGCCGTCCCTGGGATTCTCCAGGCAAGAACACTGGAGTGGGTTGCCATTTCCTTCTCCAGTGCATGAAAGGGAAAAGTGAAAGTGGAGTCGCTCAGTTGTATCTGACTCTTAGCGACCCCATGGATCGTAGCCTACCAGGCTCCTCCGTCCATAGGACTTTCCAGGCAAGAGTACTGGAGTGGGGTGCCATTGCCTTCTCCAGTGGTAAAGAATCTGCCTCCAATGCGGGAGACCTGGGTTCGATCCCTGGGTTGGGAAGATACCCTGGCGAAGGGAAAGGCTACCCACTCCAGTATTCTGGCCTGGAGAATTCCATGGACTGTATAGTCCATGGTGTCGCAGAGTCTGACACGACTGAGCGACTTTCATTTTCTCACTTTCACTTTACCCCACCCCAGGAATGTCTTTATCCACCTCCTACATTTTTTGCGGCTCACTCCTGCTGGACAGTCAAGACATAGCTTTGCAGTCACCCCACCCAGAAGCCCCCCGTCACCTAGCTACACTCATTTCGCCCTTTACCAAGTGGCAGCTTCCCCCACTGACGCTGAGCTCTTGAGGGCAAGGCCTGACCACCTAGAAGCAAGGACAGTGTCCACTGGCCTCGCCTGCAGCTCACAGGGGGGCCCAGAGCTCCGGTGAGATCCCTGGGACTCGAGAAAGAGGACCGCGATGCCTCCCACATGCCCAGAGCCGGGCGACGGCCCCCATGCCCCGGCACCCCGCCTGCCTGCACCCCTCTCAACCTTGAGGTCGTAGAAGATGATGTCGCCAAGCGCCAGGTACACCTTCACGTAGTACAGGGTCTCCTCGTCGAACTCCAGCGGCGAGGTGCACAGCGACAGCGCCTTGAGGTAGAAGTGCTCGGCCAGCTCGCCGTGGCCCAGCCGGTGATGCAGGGCGGCCAGCCGGTGACAGGCCACCCGCTGGTTCAGCCGGTCCCCTGGGGATGCAGAGGGGGGCGGATGCCGTCTCGCAGCCCCAACCAGCCCCCTCCCGGCCCCAGACCGACGTCCCATTCGTGCTAAGTCGCTTCAGTCGGGTCCAACTCTGCGACCGCATGGACTATAGCCCGCCAGGCTCGTCTGTCCACGGGATCCTCCAGGCAAGCACACTGGAATGGGCTGCCATGCCCTCCTCTTCCCGTCTGTAAGGGGCACCTAGTGATGCCCACTCTCCTAGCACTTTAGGGATGTGGCAAAGTTGTGGATCAGGACACCCCCGAGCCCAGGCCTGCACAGAGTTCCCCTGGACAGGGCGCTTTGCTTCCTGTTCTGACCGGGAGAACCCAGAAGCCCTGCAGTTTGTGCCCCTGCAGATACGACCTTTGGCCTCCCTGCTGTATCGCCAGCTGCCCTCCACCCTGTCCTCGGGGGAGTCACCAGACGAGGCTGTCTGCAAAATCCTCCCCCTTCCGGGGCGAGCTCTGCAGGGCCTAAAGGCACCCCCCCACCGGAGTGCACACCTACTGTGTGCTCAGCCCTGTCAGTCTCCCTGCCTCAAGGAAGACAGACGGCCTAGAAGAGCAGGGCATGGAGGGACAGGCCCCTGGAGAGGAGGACGGGGTTTGGCCGGCAGAGAGCAGCGAGGACTGGGGGCTAATGGGGAGGGGAGGGCCAGAGGACACAGTGGGCAGAAAGGCACCGGGCGGCCCTGCCTGGCAGGTCCAGGAGTGTCCGCAGTGCAGGGTGCCCCAGCCGGCCCCCTGGTCAGCAAGGGAGAGGTGGGGTGGGGGGTACAGAGCTGACGATGCTCAGGCAGGGCTGGGACAGGTTCTCTGCAGCCCATCTCAGCAGCCTGGCCTGGGGGAGTGGCGGGGAGAGGAGCCTGTGGGCTGAGGGACAGGCCCTGCTCAGACCTCAGGGGAGGGGGGCCCTCAGGGCCGGGGTGCGGGGCTCACCCAGGGTGAGGCTGAGTGCCAGGGCTGTGTGGGCAAACTCCAGGCCCTCCTGCGGCGTCTCCATCTCAGCCAGCAGCGCAGACAGCTTGTTGCAGAGCCGCAGCTCGGCCTCCCGGCTCCCCGTGGACACCGCCAGGGGCAGCGCCCGGTCCTGGAGGACAGGGGGCAGGTCAGGCCTCCTCCTCCCGCAACAGGCCACCAGACCTGTGCCCTCCTGGGGGCCTCCAGGCCTGCCCCCGATAACCCACTGGAGCTTCGCGTGTTAAGTCGCTTCAGGCACGTCTGGCTCTTTGCGACCCCATAGGCTGTAGCCCACCAGGGTCCTCTGTCCATGGGATTCTCCAGGCAAGAATACCACAGAGGGTTGCCATGTCCTCCTCCAGGGGATCGTCCTGGCCCAGGGATGGAACCCGTGTCTCTTACATCTGCTGCACTGGCATTGGCAGGCGGGTGCTTTACCACTAGCGCCACCTGGGAAACCCTCCTCTCCAACACCACACCATTACTTCACCCCCAGGGCACTGGGGCGTGAGCAAAGGGGTGTGAGCCTGGCCCATCAAGCTACATTGCACGCCCTCAGACCAGCCCTGCTCCTCCTGGGTGCAGGGGCCCTGACCAGGAGGGTCCAAGACCCCCTGGGCACTAAAGAGGCTACTTTTATCTGTACCCTGGGGCCCAGCCACGAGCCAGCTGGTCAGAGAGAGGCGGAGACGCCGCCCTCCCCGGGAGGCATGTGCAGACGTGAGCCCTGGTCCCGGCCCTCCATCTGACGTGCTGTGTGTCCTTGGACGCACCCTGCGCCTCTCTGAGCTGGTTTCCTCCTCCATCAAATGGGGAGAGGCCCTGCCTCCCAGGGTTGTGTGGATCCCTGGGAGGTGTGTCCTCCAACAGGCCTTTCTCGCTCTGTCCCGCCCAGGCTGGGGCTGGGGGTTGGGTCGGTCCCTGACCAAACCACCCGGAAGCTAAGCTTGTGCGCGAGGCGGGGAGGTCCTGCCCCCAGGAGGGTCGCCCCTGCAGCCCGCTCGCCTGGACCTACACGGCAGGGGGGTGGGGGGCACTCACCCGGTAGAAGGACACGGCTTTCTCGCGCTCCCAGGTCCCGTTGAAGAAGATGTCTCCGGCCTCCTCGAAGAGCTGCAGCCCTAGGTTGGGGTCCCCCGTGTACAGGGCGGCGTTCTGCGCAGCCTGGATGTACAGGTCCACCAGCTCGCCCTGCCGTAGCACGTAGTAGATCTTCCCCGCCTGCAGCCAGGCGTGCGCCTCCTTGTCCCTCTTCAGCAGGTCGATGAAAACCCCCAGGCTGCGCTTGGTGTATTCCAGGGCGGACCTGTAGGCCCTGGGGTTAGAGATGGGTGCTCAGAGCGGGGCTCCCGGGCCGGCCGCCCCCCTGCGTGGAGGGGACCGGGCTCTCCCCGGGGGCCCGTCTGGCCACCCTGGACCTGGGACATCGAGGGGCCAGGCCCAGAGCTTGCGCTTGCAGGCTGACGGGAGACCGGGGCAACACACGGCCCTCATCCAGCAAAGGTGAGGAGGCCTTCGGGAGGGAAGCAGGCAGCTGTGGGGCCTTAAGGAGAGAGCGGTTCGTCTCTGCCCCACCTCCACACACACAGGCCCACCTCACCTCCAGACACAGCAGGGATCAGGGCCCCTGGGCAGAAATTGAGAGCCCGTCCAGGCCAGGGGTTCTGACACGACGGAGCGCCAGAACCGCCCAGGGGGCTGGTCAGACACAGATGGCAGGGCCTGGCTCCCAGAGCTGCTGGCTCAGGAGGTGCAGGGTGAGACCTGCCACGCGTGTGTGCTCAGTCGTGTGGGGACTGTTGCCCGCCAGGCTCCTCTGTCCATGGGATTCTCCAGGCGAGAACACTGGAGTGGGTTGCCATTTCCTTCTCCAGGGGATCTTCCCGACCCAGGGATCAAACCTGCGTCTCTCGCATCTCCTGCATTGGCAGGTGGGTTCTTTACCACTGGGCCCTCTGGGAAGCCTAGGAATGCGCATCTCCAACCAGCACCCAGGCGAGGTGGAGGTGCTGACCCCGGGACCCCACTTTGACGAGCATTGATCAAAGGTGCTGGCCCATTGGTCCTGCTGTGAAACTGAGGCCCCAGGGTGAGAGGCGTCTCTCCTGAGTCTTGGGGAACCCAGCCCCTTCTTTGCTCTCAGAAAGCCCCCACGCTGGATGGGGTGTGATGAGACTCCACCAGCCTGTGAGCTGTGTGGTCCAGCCATCTGTCCCCCTCCCCCGATCAGGATGCTCTGAGTGGGCTTTACAAGTGACCCCGAAACGCTGCTCCGGGGAAGCAAGCGGGACAGTCACTGTCTCCTGTGGACAAGGACCCTCCAGGCACACGTCGCTGTCCTCACACATGAGGGGACAAACGAGGATCAGACTACGTGGCCTAGTGCTGGGCCAGCAGGAAAACACTCAGGGCAGGCGGGGGTCAGCTTCCAGAAGCTACCATGGCAGGAAGGATGACTCAGAAACACATGCTCCACCCCCACCCTTGGGGACAAGATGGGGCCTGCTGGCTCCGAGCCCAACTGACACTGAGGGCAGAGGGACTGTCCTAGGATTGGCGTCCGGCACCCGCCCCGCCCCGGGGCCGGCCCTCACCGCTCGGTGCCCAGGGACAGGTAGAGCTGGCTTATGGTCTCCAGGAGCTGCCCCTCCAGCACCTTGTCGTTCGCCCTGCGGGCCAGCGAGAGCTGGAACTCGTGGTAGACGACGCACCGGGCTTCGTTGGGCACGACCGCGCTGTAGAAGTGACAGAGCCGCTGGACAGCGAGCAGCTGGCCTGGCGGGAGACGGAAGGGAGAGGCCCCGTCAGGCACTGCAGCGACCTTTGAGGGTCTGCGGCCCCTGTGGGGCACCCGCCTCTGTGAGCTGTGGTCGCCCCACGTGGGGAAAGGCTGGGTGTCCGGCTCGAGGTCACACAGCCGGCCCGCAGCCGTGACGGAGCCAGGCAGGGCACGTGACACACGCTCGAGGGACAGCGCTGACCACTGAAGAGCTCCCAGGCTGGGCGGTCCTGGCTGTGCTCCCCTGATGGACCAGGACGTGTTTCTGCTTCACAAAGCTCCTCCCAGCCAGACAGGGGCTGCGCGCGCGCACGCTCAGCTGCTCAGTCGTGTCCCACTCTTTGGGTCCCCGTGGACTGTAGCCCGCCAGGCTCCTCTGTCCATGGGATTCTCCAGGCAAGAATACTGGAGTGGGTTGCCATTTCCTCCTTCAGGGGATCTTTCTGACCCAGGGCTGGAACCCATGTCTCCTGCGTTGGCAGGCAGATTCTTTACCAACTGAGCTGCCAGGGAAGCCCAAACAGGGGCTAAGCTCCCACCAAATGGATCACCAGCACCCCCCACGAGGCAGACAGGCAAGCTGAGTCCGAAGCTGGAACACATGGCATGTAGTGGAGACGGGATTCAAATCCGGCTCCTGCATTCCACAGCTGATGCTCCTTCGCGAAACCGGGCTCCAAGCCCGCAGCCTCACTCGCCTGTTCTCAGGCCAGAGGAATGAGAACAGTTGGGAACTTAGATTATTGAAAATGACCCGGCGGTGAACAAGCCAAGAGAAGACTTCAACGACACCGTGAACCAACCGGTCCTAACAGAACGCAGAGCACGCTCCCAACGACCGCAGAATACAGCGTTCTCCACGTGCCCATGGGACATTCTCTAGGACAGACTAGAGGCTGGGTCTCAGAACTGTTCTCCGTAAACATGAAAGTATCAAAATCACATGAAGCATATCTTCCAGGAGCAATGAACGAAATCAGAAATCAGTAACACAAAGGAGTTTGGAATATTCACGAATCTGTAGAAATGAATAGCACATTCCTAAATCACTGGGCTTCCCTTGTAGCTCAGTCGGTAAAGAATCTGCCTGCAATGCGGAGACCCAGGTTTGATTCCTGGGTCAGAAGGATCCCCTGGAGAAGGAAATGGCAACCTACTCCAGTATTCTTGCCTGGAGAATCCCATGGACAGAGGAGCCTGGTGGGCTACAGTCCACGGGGTCGGTCGCAAGACTAAGACATGACTTAGCAGCTAAACCACCACCACCAAATCACCAGTGGGTCAAAGAAGGAAATTGGGAACTTCCTTGGTGGTCCAGTGGTTAATACTCTGCACTCGCAAGACAGGGGACCTAGGTTCAATCCTTGGTCAGGGAACTAAATCCCACAAGCTGCAACTAAGACTTTGTATGCTGCAACTAAGACTGGCTCAATCAAATAGCTAAGGATTTTAAAAAATAAACAACCAAAAAAGAATAAAAATTTCAAATCAAAAACCTAAAGTTCACCCTTAAGAAACTAGAAAAAGTTAACTCGACCCAAGGCAAGCAAAAGAAAGGAAAAATGAAGGTTCAAGCGGAGATGATAAAATAATAAAGTAGAGAATGGAAAACTAGAGAAGAATAATGAAACCAAATCATGGTTCTTTGAAAAGGTTAACAAAAGTGACAAAATTTTAGCCAGACTGACCAAGAAAAAAAGGAGGTAGCAGAAGATGACTAAAATCAGGAGGGAAAGACGGGACGTTACCACGGATCTCATGGAAATAAAAGGGGAAGCTGTGAACGACTGTATGCCAACAAATTAGATGAAATGGACAAACCCTAGAAAGACACAAGCTAGTGAAACGGGCTGAAACAGGAAGCAGGGCAAGGACTGGGTGACCCTGGCTGTCACCGCTGCCCCCAGTCTCCTCGCTGTTCCATATGGGGGAGAGGCAGACCTCCTGACCCCCCGGAGGACCTCCTGGGTCCCCCAGCTCTGCACTCCCAAGTCTGAATCCCCTAGTGCCTGGGCTGGGGGCGTGGGGGGTCACAGATGGTTTCTGAGAGGCCAGCGGGGGGCCACGTGCCCTTGGTGACCACTGCCTGCACCTGCCCAAGGCTTCAGAGCAGGTTGGGGGACCCAGCTCCTGGCTCCTCCTGGAGGTCCAGGGGGTTCCCCTTCCAGCCTCACTGAGCAGAACCTACATCCGTCAATAGCTCCCCAGTGCTCTCAGGAAAATGCCAAACCACAGCCTGGGGTCTTGAGCCCCTGCCTAGCGTCCCACCTGAGGCTCTCACTGCCCATCACCTGACCCACTCACTCCAAACTTGGCACCGCCCTGCAGGGCCCAGTCACTCTCCCCAGGGCCTTTGCACAGGCCTGCTGTACCTCCTGCCAGGCCCCCTCCTGTACTTGGCTAAATTCTTCTCATCCCTTGGGCCCCAGACTAAACAGCCTGCCCCCTACCAGGTGGGGCCTGGAGCTGCCCCACCATCAAGTTGAGCACCTGCTTCTGTGGCTCTTGTGACCTGAGCACCTGTTTCCTGTGGCTTGGCTGCCAGCCCCCAGCGAGGACCACTCAGGTGTGTTTGCTGGTGGAGCCCCGCCCAGAGCCTGCCACTCGCACCAGCTGCCTTTGGATGAAGCAGCTGCCCCGCACCCTCTGAGCCGGGGGATGTGTCTGGTGTGCCCGGCTGTTGGGAGATGCTAAGGATACAGCGCCAGCAACGCACCCGGTATTCAAAGCCCACATGGCCGCTTTGGTTTGGCTGCCCCCTCTGCCCGAGACTGCCAGGGTTCCCGGCCACGAGACTCTCAGTACACGAAGCAAGATGGTTCCAGGCAACCCAGGGGGAGCTGGTTGCCGTGGTGACATCTGGCCCAGCATGGGGCACCTCAAAGCACCTGCCAGCAACTGCTGGTTTCCACTACTTGGCATTCTTGGTGGAGAAGCAACTGCTCGCCCCCAGGACGCTCTGAACAGAAATGGAAAGAGCCCTCGCTTGCTGGCTTCCCAGGCAGCCAGTGTGCCCGACACTTACTCTCCCAGTGGTCCATCTCCACGGCGACCAGAAAGGCCCACTCATAGTAGCACTTGGCCTGCCGGGCGAGGGCCCTGCGGGTGCACAGGTCCCCCAGCCGTAGCAGCACCAGGGTGAAGTCCGGGCCGCCCTCCCTCCTGGGCAGCCGCGAGAAGAGCTTCACAGCCTCCAGGAGGTAGTGCTGGGCCAGCCCGCCGGCGCCGGCCTGCAGACACAGGGCCCCGAAGTTGGCCAGGACCACCGCCTCGTTCCGCGGGCAGCCCAGGCGCCTGGCCACCCTCAGGGCACGATAGTAGCCCTCGGCGGCCTGCCGGGTCCGGCCAGTCCTCTTCAGGGCGATGGCCATCATGTTGGCGATCAGGCCCTCCTGGTCTGGGGTGGCCACCGCCGCTTCCAGGAGGGACTCCAGGATGTCCAGGGCTGCCGGGCTCTGCCTGTGAAGGACGTGCAACCAGGCCAGGGCCACCAGGTGGTCCACGACGGTGTGGCCGCCCAGCTGGGCGTCTGTCTCCACGGCCTGCATCATGAAGGCAATGGCTCTGCCCTGCCACCCATGCTGGCTGTACAGCTGGGCCAGGCTGGCGTAGATGGGGCCACACAGGGCCCGCCAGGAGCCGGAGGCCGGGGAGGCCAGCGCCTGCCGGAGGTAGTGAGCGAGCTGGGCGGGCAGGACGGGGAGCCGGGGACTGTTCTGCAGGACCAGGGCTGCGCTCCGGAGTGCGCTGCCCATTGAGCCCCGTGCCCGCAGTGAGGCCACCCTGATGCAGCTCAGAGCCAGGTGCGGCAGGCACCTTTGGCCGTAGATGCCCGCCAGCAGCAGGTAGCAGTCCATGGGCCAGGAGGCACCTGGGGTCCCCGCCACCCTGGGGAGCAGCAGCAGCAGCCTCTCCAGGAAGGGCAGGGCCTCCTCCGGCTGCTTGAGGCGGGCGTGGTGCTTGGCCAGCAAGAAGCAGGCCCGGGCCTCGGCCTGAGGGCTGCGGCCACCAATGGCCCTCCGCAGGGCCAGGGTCAGGAGGCCGGATTCAGCCTCGGAGCTGCCGACGTGGCCGGGCATCCCCAGGAGCAGGGCCAAGGCCTTGGGCACCACCTGTGCGCACTTCTCCCTGCTCTTCTGCCGCAGGTGGACGGAGGCCAGGCTGGTGTACACGGCCGCCACCAGGACCAGGTCCCCAAAGCGGCCCCCAAGCACGCCCAGGGCTTCCTCGAAGTACACGCGGGCCTGGGACAGCTTCAGCCGCCTCACGCACAGCCGTCCCAGCAGGAAGCAGAGCCTGGCCAGGGCCATGGGCAGCCCGGCCTTTTTGGCCACCCCGCGGGCCTCGGCCAGCCGCCTGACCAGCTCCTCCTCGTCGGTGAAGCCGCCGAACACGCCACTTAGCATGGGCGGGGAGAGGTCGTACAGGCCCTGGAAACCGGCCTGGAACCCAGGTGCGTCCAGGAACAACAGCTGCGAGCCCAGGGCCTCCGGGTCGGCCCAGTCATCTCCTGCGTCCAGGCAGAAGGCGGGCTCCTTGGTGTCTGGCAGGCTTGCACCGCTGGACACTCTGTGGACACCAGGGGACCCTGGTTCCTCGGGGCAGCCCTGGTAGGACTTGCATTGTTCTAGAACATTCTTCACCGTCTGCAGGGTCTCCCGTGGCCCTGGGTTCAGGCAAGGTGGAGACATTTCTGCAAGTGACCAGAACACCCAGATGGGTGAGAGCGGGATCTGAGTCCAGGCAGGGCCAAGGGTGTCCCTCCCCTGGCTGCAGCGTCCCTGTCGCCTCCCCCACAAGGCTGCCCTGGGCATCTGAGGTTGCTGTGGATTGCTGGGCACGCTGCAGGCTGCTGGAGTGACCTTCCAGGAGTATATGGAGCAGGTTGGCCAAGCTTCTACCAACTAACATTCCTCACCTTAGTTCTCCCCTCTCGGCCACGTGCAGGAACCCCCATGACATCAAGCTGTAGCCAACCAGAGCTACTGGCCAGTGTGAGTGCCAAAGCGCCCTCAGAACTGACAGTGGAGTCTGTGTCCACCTGCCCCGCCCTAGCACAGGGGCCCCTCTGATGCGGAACACTGGGAACAGCTCCCAGACCCCGGGGGACCCTTTGTCTGGGCCGGTTTGGGAATCTGATTACTAAAGGGTTGAAAACAAGTGCTGAAGAGTCTGGGGACAGGAGCTGCCCACGCCTGCCCTGCCCGCCCGCCAAAGGCCTGTTGGTCTTGGATGGACTCGGCACCGGGAGGCATGACCAGCCTTGAGGAGCAAACAAGCTACGTTTCCTGTTGGGAAAACATGAGCTTTGAAGGGGAATTTGGAAGGAAAGAAGTGGGTAAAGACTCCTCTGTTTCAAAAGTTCACTTGTAAAAAGTGTGTTTAAAGCTGTTAGTCTGCAAAGGCTAGGAATTAAAAAAAAACATTAAATACGGTTGAGCAGCAAATGTACAGCTCGACCGTGTACTTGATTAGCTAAGGTGTGCCCACGTCTAACGGAGGCGCGTGGTCTCCCCGGGGCGTCTTCTGGCACTATCCCTGTTACCCTGCCTCTGACGGCCGAGGTCCTCCTGAAGGAAGCCTGCAGGAATCCGGGGAGCGGGGAGGGCCCCAAGATAGCCCTGGGACCCCAGGGGCTGCTTCCAGCCCTCCTCCAAGGGGCCCTTCCGTGCTTGCGCATGGATGGATCCCATTCCCAGGAAATCTCAAAGGGTCCTCGGCTCGTGCGTTCCAGGCTGTCCCCGACACAGACCCTCTGCTGTCGCGGAGATGGAGGCGTGGGAAAGAGCAGGTCCTCCAGGGACTTTTCCCATGTAAGGCTCCACAGTAGCGCCCTCTCCACCCCTTCACCTCCAAGCAGGACACGGGGCAAATCTCAGCTGCTCTGGGTTAAATGAAAGAAACCCAGGGACTTCCTGATGGTCCAGTGGCTAAGTCTCCGAGTTCCAAATACAGGAGGCCTGGGTTCGATCCCTGGTCAGGGAACTAGCTCTCACATGCCCCAACTAAGAATTTGCAAGCTGCAACTAAAACCGGGTGCAGCCAAAAAAAAAAAAGAAAGAAACCCCAGAGTCGGGCATAAGCTCATCTCTGGTGGCTCAGCTGGTGAAGAATCCGCCTGTAATGTGGGAGGCCTGGGTTCGATTCCTGGGTTGGGAAGATCCTCTGGAGGAGGGAAAGGCTACCCACTCCAGTATTCCCACCTGGAGAATTCCATGGACTGCATAGTCCATGGGGTCGCAAAGAGTCGGACACGGCTGAGCGATTTTCACGTTCAGGCAATGGCGAGGATGTGCTTCTTTGCTGGGCACAGTGCAGAGGGGAGCCTCATCTCCGCTTCACCCAACCTCCCCCCAGGGCCAGACTGCGTGTCACCAGCCCTTCCCCACAGAGGAGTGAGGTCTGTGGCCCGTGCCATCCTGAGGCCCAGTCCCAAGCCCCGAGGGCTCCCATGCGGGAAGGACGTACCTCGTTCCTTCTGCTGCTGCTGCATCTCAGCTTCTTCTGAAGTGTCTGAAGAGTCAGAGAGAAGGGAGGTGTCACCCTGGGACCAGCACCCTTTGGGTTGGGGCCGAGTCAGGGGGCGGTTCTAGGACGGTAACACCCCTGACGCCAGCGCTGAGCGGGGAAACGGTCCTGCCTGGGGTGGGTGGGGCTTCAGCCAAGAAGTCACGTCCTCCAGGATGCACCCCTCACCCCCCCCAGGAGGCTGCCTCCTCCTGCTGCCTGCCCTCTGGGAGTAGGGGGGCGTGCTCTCCCAATGCCGCCGGCTCGCCCAGGGGCTGGGCAGCAGAGCTGGACTTAACACCCTCTCCTCACCCTACCACCAGCGCTCTCTCCTATGCCTCAGTTCCCACCTCCTGGAAATGGGCTGAGGCTGATTGCCCACTGGGCTGCCGTGGAAACCAAGTGAGAAAAAGAGCTGTAAAAAGACACAGGAGGTGTGAAGTGCTGTCAACTCTACAGCATCCGGTGGAGAGGACCCCACCACAGCATCAAACAAGACTCCCAACGTGGCTTCCTAAGAAGAGAAGAGACCGTGTGCCAGCCTGGCTTAAGGCTGATGCGCCAAGGTCATGTTTCTCATTTAACTTATATGTGGAGTATGTCACGCGAAATGCTGGGCTGGATGACTCACAAACTGGAATCAAGATTGCTGGAAATATCAACAACCTCAGATATGCAGATAATACCACTCTAATGGCAGAAAGTGAAGAGGAACTAAAGAGCCTCTTGATGAGGGTGAAAGAGGAGAGTGAAAAAGCCGGCTTAAACTCAGCGTTCAACAAACAAAGATAATAGCCTCCAATCCAAACACTTCGTGGCAAATAGAATGGGAAAAAGTGGAAACAGTGAGACTTTATTTTCTTGGGCTCCAGAATCACTGCAGATGGTGATTGCAGCCATGAAATTAAAAGATGCTTGCTCTTTGGAAGAAAAGCAATGACAACCTAGACAGCATATTAAAAAGCAGAGACATTAGTTTGCTGACAAAGATGCGTCTAGTCAAAGTGATGGTTTTTCTAGTAGTCATGTACGGATGTGAGAGTTGGACCATAAAGAAGCCTGAGTACCAAAGAATTAATGCTGTTGAACTGTGGTGTTGGAGAAGACTCTTGAGAGTCCCTTGGACTGCAAGGAGATCCAACCAGTCAATCCTAAAGAAAATCAACCCTGACTATTCATTGGAAGGACTGATGATGAAGCTGAAGCTCCAATAAAGCTCCAATACTTTGGCCACCTGATGCGAAGAGCTAACTCACTGGAAAAGACACTGATGCTGGAAAGATTGAAGGCAGGAGGAGAAGGGGACAACAGAGGATGAGATGGTTGGATGGCGTCACTGACTCAATGGACATGGGTTTGAGCAAGCTCAGGGTGATAGTGAAGGACAGGGAAGCCTGTTGTGCTGCAGTCCATGGAGTGGCAAAGAGTCAGACATGGCTTAGCAACTGAACGACAACAACAAAGGAAGAGAAATCCATTAGTTTAAATATAATATTGGTGGGAAAATTCTTAAAACATGTGCCAACAGCCAAGCAGGAATGATACGCATGAACATATGTTTATGTGTATGTGTACATACATGTATATGTGCACAAGTGTGGGTGTGTAGGTATATGTGTGAGTGCACGAGTATTCACATGAGTGTGTGCATATGGACACATACATGTATGTAGGTGTGTGTGTGTGTTTGGGTGTGTCTGTGTGTACTCATGTGAGTATGCATGTGTGTGTGTACACACATCTGTGGGGTGTGTCCACACTTGTGCATTTATCTCTCTCCCGCAGGAGGAACGGGTGAGCTGGAACGCTGTGTCCCCGGGGCCCGGGCAGTGGCGGGTAGGATGTCCTGCACCGTCCCCTCTGCCCATGACCTCCAGCTGTGGCTGCCGACACGCTCCCTCTCTCTACTGCTTGCACCGCAGTCCTAGGCCCTCTTGCTCCCCCGGCCCCAGCGGAGCAGGCGGTCTTAGGCTGGCGCCTAGAGTCAGAGGAGAAATGGGTCAGCTGAGACCTGTCCCCGGGGCAGCCGGGAGGCTCAGGCCCACCTTCCTGCATCTCCCAGCCCCTCACCCTGCTCCTCTCTGTCTCTCCTGTCACATCCCCACCTGCCTTGAAGGCAGTGCCAAGATCTGTCTGGCCACCTGTAAATGCCCAGGTGCTGGCATTCAATACTGTGAATGATGGAGGAGGCGGAAGCTTCCTTAAGGGCAGCGGGGTAGGGTTGCCGCTGTGAACAGGGGATGAAGCCAGAGCCGTGCTGCACTCTGCAGAGTGGACAGTCTAGCCTTGTAGGGCGGTGTGGACGCAACAGGGCTGAGGGGTGTCAGCTGGGGGCGAGCTCGGCACCCTTCATGGTCTTTCCGGGAAACTGCCCTAAGAAAACTGTTCTAAATCATAGGCTCTAGGGTGCTTCCCTGTGGCTCAGACAGTAAAGAATCTGCCTGCAGTGTGAGAGACCCAACTTCAATCTCCAGGTCAGAAAGATCCCCTGGAGGAGGGAATGGTTACCCACTCCAGTATTCTTGCCTGTAGGGTCCCATGGACAGAGGAGCCTGGCGGGCTCCAGTCCGTGGGTTCGCAAAGAGTAAGACACGACTGAGTGACTAAACACACAAGATGTGACCAGCTGCAGGTCCTGAGAGGTGCCCGGGACCATCCTGAGGGGTGGGAGTGGCACCCCCATGTCCCCCCCCCACCTACCCAGGCTGTACACAGTGCAGACGTTCGTGCTAGACGTCCTTCTCAGCAGCTGCCTGGCCTCCTCCTCAGAAAAGTGGCCTTCACGGCTAAAGAAAGACCTTTCTTCTTCACTGAGAAAAATCACATTTTCCAAGCTGGAAAAAATAAAGTGCATGTTAGATTGCACGTTTCCAAGTACACATTTCACCTGAAGACCCTTTTCCCTCCCTCACTTGGCAGAAAATCCCTGCAAACCTACCCTATGCCCAGTGCTGAAGACATCAAGATAAAAACCAAATAGATCCCACCCTCAAGGATGCTTCATCTGGCCAGAGGCAGACACCCAGGAGCAGGAAAGGCTGTGACAGATGCAGCTGATCACAGTTTCTGGAAGGGGTGCTCCTGAGAAGCCTTCAAAACCCTACCTTAAATGCCCCTTCCCCTGTGAGGCGGGCCATGACAGCTGCAGGCAGACTCAATGCCTGCACACTGCGATCTCTCACCACTTACACAACCCGGGCACAGAGCACACGAGTACTCAGAAAAGTCAGGCAGAGGAAAAACAGGAAGGAACGTGGAGAAGGAAATGGCAACCCACTCCAGTGTTCTTGCCTGGAGAATCCCAGGGACGGGGGAGCCTGGTGGGCTGCCGTCTGTGGGGTCGCACAGAGTTGGACATGACTGAAGGGACTTAACAGCAGCAGCAGCAGCAGCAGCAGCATATGCATGTACCAGAGTTTGTTTATCCATTTGCTGTTGAAGAATATCTTAACTGCTTCTGGTTGTGGCAATTATGAATAAAGCCGCTGTAAACCTACATGTTTAGGTTTTTGTGTACATGTAAGTTTTCAGCTAATTTGTATAAATACTAAGGAGCATGATTACTGAATTGTATGATAAGAATATGTTTAGTTTCATAAGGAACTGTCATATAATATTCCACTGTGACTGTACAGTTTTGCATTCCTACCAGCAATGAATGAGAATTCCTGTTGCTCCACAGACTCTGAGGTGGCTCAGTGGTAAAGAAACTGCCTGCCAGTGTCAGAGATGCTAGTTCAATCCCCGAGTCAGGAAGATCCCCTGGAGGCAGAAATAGCAACCCACTCCAATATTCTTGCCTGGAAAACCCCAAAGACAGAAGAGCCTGGCAGGCTATAGTCTATGGGGTTACAAAGAGTTGGACATGACTGTGCAGTTGAGCACACACACACACTCACTTGGAGCTGTGTTTTGGATTTTAGCCAGTTGGCATCTGGTCCCATCACTTCATGGCAAATAGATGGGTAAAAAAAGGAATCAGTGAGAGACTTTATTTTTTTGGTCTCCAAAATCACTGCAGATGGTGACTGCAGCCATGGAATTAAAAGACACTTGCTCCTTGGAAGAAAAACTATGACCAACCTAGACAGCATATTGAAAAGCTGAGACATTATTTTGCCAACAAAGGTCCGTCTAGTCAAAGCTATGGTTTTTCCAGTAGTCATGTATGGATGTGAGAGTTGGGCTATAAAGAAAGCTGAGCACCAAAAAATTGGTGCTTTTGGACTGTGGTGTTGGAGAAGACTCTTGAAAGTCTCTTGGACTGCAAGGAGATCCAACCAGTCCATCCTAAAGGAAATCAGCCCTGAATATTCATTGGAAGGACTGATGCTGAAGCTGAAATTGCAATCCTTTGGCCACCTGATACGAAGAACTGACTCATTTGAAAAGACCCTGATGCTGGGAAAGATTGAAAACAGGAGGAAAAGGGGACAACAGAGGATAAGATGGTTGGATGGCATCACTGACTCAATGGACGTGAGTTTGAGTAAGCTCCAGGAATTGGTGATGGACAGGGAAGCCTGGTGTGCTGCAGTCCATGGGGTCACAAAGAGTCAGACAGGACTGAGCAACTGAACTGAACTGAATATATATATATACACACACACACAGTGGTATCTTATTAGTTAATTTGCAATTCCCTGGTGATATATGATCTGAATTTTTATGTGTGTATTCATTTGCCATCTCTATATCTTTGGTGAAGTGTCTGTTCATATCTTTTGCTCATATTTTAATTTGGTTGTTTTCTTATAATTGAGTTTTAAGAGTTCTTGTATATTTTGAATACCAGTTCTTTATCAGGTGTTTTGCAGAGATTTCCTACCAGTCTAGTGCTTGTCTTCATTCTCTTAGTGTCTTTCATATAGTCAAGTTTTTAATTTTAATGAAGTCACATTTGTCAATTATTTTTTCATCAATCACGCTTTTGCTGTTGTATTTAAAAAGTCATTAACAAATCTAAAGTCATCTGAATTTTATCCAGTGTTATCTTCTAAGAGTTTTGTAGTTTTACATTTTGTATTTATATCTATGATCCATTTTGAGTAAACTTTTGTGAAAGATGAAAAAAAAAAAAAAAAAAAAAGAAAAACAGGAAGGAACGAAGTGGGGGAGGAGTGGGGGGAGGCAACTTCTGCTTATAGAACTAAATTAACAGCAAAATATGAAACTTCAAATGTACTTCGAAACTCAAGAGGGAGCTGTTATGAGAAGTTAAAGAAACCCTTAGGGTAGGTTATGACACGTTGGACATAGTAAGCCTGTATTCCTCAAAAAAGTCAGTGTCCTAAAGGACAAAGAGGCCGAGGAACTGCCTCAGATCAAGGAGGTGAAACTCAAGAGACAGACAAGTGATAATATGGGGTCTGGAATTTTCTTTGGCTAAAGAGGAGATCACTGGGGACATTAGTAGGATCTCAGCTCTGCAGAAACAATTCTATCCGTATTAGTTTCCTGATTTTCACAGTTGTGCTGTGGTCATGCAAGTGATGTCCTGGTTTCAGGAAACACACTGTATTATTTAGGGGTAAAGGGACATTGTGTTTGCAACTGACTCCCAAAGAATTTATAAGAAAAAACATGAAGAAAAAAACAAACAACAGAAAAAAGTAAGCCTCATAACATGTTAACATCTGGGCAAACTGGGTGAAGGATGCAGAGGAATTTTACACTCTTTTTGCAACTTTTCCTTAAGCCTGAAATTATGACAAAATAAAAGAAATAAAGAATAGCCACCAGAATGTTCATTAAACAAAAGGTAAAAGACCCAGATCTGGCATAGGAAAGACATTTAGAAGGTATTTGTTGAGTCAATGAGAGAAGTTGTTGGGGCTTCTCTGGGTGTAAATAGGATCAATGATGCTGGGCCCTGTCTACCTTCCGGTATAAGGGAGGGCAACAGGCTAGCTCAGACCCACAGCAATTGCAGCTCAAACCCTTGGCAAGCTCAGGACATGTTTAAGTCACATGGGGCCCAGCTGTCTGTTGAGAAGTTGCAGTCTCCCCAGAGATGGTGGCAATCACCTAGACCAAGGTTGCCCAAACAGTGTTTCACAGAACACCAGCTGATAGGGTTGTCTAGAGATCAGATAAGCGTGAAAAACACACTTCAACAGGAGAAAGAAAAGTTTCAGGCTCTGCGTGCCTTGCTTGTACTGCGAGTTCCCCCAACCAGGGCACATGAAAGCCCATCCGTGCTGGTGAAGTTTGAGATGAAGCCTTGGGGGCAGCACGCTTTGGGAAACTAAGGTCTGGTTTCCACTGTCGGCATCGGAGCCCAGCCCAGCTTCAACCTGCTTCTGATGAGCGGGCGGAAGAGGCTCTGGAGCAGACAGACCCTTGAGTTAGGGAACAGAGCGGCTGGTAGGACACGTCGTGATGGCAGGGTGGCAACCGAGACTTGGTCTTGGAGGCACAGGTTTGTCTGAGGTGCCAGACAAGAATGAAACAGGACGTCAGGGCTAATGGGGCGCTAGGGACAAACATCTCATGATGCACCCAGGGGCAGCTGCTGGCCCGATAACAGGTCTTTTCTACACACTGACTCCTGGGCTGAGGTCTTAACAAAAGGCCAAGAATATACCTATGCTGCTGACCACTCTCTAAAGATCGCCTCCCTCCTCCCCTGTGCTGTGCAGGGCCAGGTGGTGGGGACCTGGAGGTGACTGGACAGGCCTGGCTCAGAATTCCCCAGATGGGGTGGGGGGCTCGCACGAGAAGGAAGCACAGTCAGGAAGGATGCCGCCCCCCCCAACCCCCCAGAGATGGCAGACAAGACTAGGGGCCAGCGGATGGTCAGAACAGAGGCCTCTGAAATGCGGGTCAGCAAGGCCTGGGTCCCAGGGGGCCTTGAAGGTCAGGTCCAGAGCTTCAAAGGGCTTTATGAAGGGGAGTGGAGGGTGTACTGGGTTGAATAGTGTCCCCCTTCCCAAGTCCATGTCTACCTGGGCCCTCAGAAGGTAAACCTTATTTGGAAATAAGACCTTTTAAGATGGGATCCAGTCAAGGATGCTGGTGTGAAGAGATGATCCTGGGTTACCCTTATGAGAAACAGGAGACAGGACACAAGCACACAAAGACACAGGCAGAGGCGGGGTGATGTGGCCACAAGCCCAGGGCCACCTGGAGCCACAGGAGCTGGGGGAGGCAGGGAGGATCCCCCCTGGAGCCCCCGAGGGGCAGGAACTCTGCCAGCACCGTGATTTTCACATCTGGCCTCCAGTCTGTTGTTTTAAGCCCTCAACTTTGTGCCGCTGGCCCTGCAGCCCTGGGACACCCATGCGCGTGGACACCTGTGTGTTTCAGGGGCCAGCCTCGGCCGCGCTTGGGGGAAGGGCAGGAGAGGGTCCTTCCGCAGACAGGAAGCGGAAGTCAGGCCCTGGGGACAGCGGGGTGGCCCTGGGCCGGGACCAACCCCAGGGACAGAGGTGAAGGTGATGAGGAGGAAGGGGTAGGGGGTAGAGCTGGAGGGGGCAGGGCCCCAGCCACTCACTCAGACGCCTGGCCCTGCACACCGATGAGGCTCGTCCGCACAAACCCGACCTGGCCGGAGGCTGCGTGCCGGCCCAGGCACCAGGGCAGGCCGGGCACCTGAGCGCCCAGGATCTCGATGCGGTCGCCGCTTTGGAAGGTCATCTCTTCGGGCCCTGAGCCCTGGCAATCCGCTATGGCCAAGGCCGGGCCTACGGCTGTGGGAAGGAGGCCACACACGGTCAGTGCGGGGAGGCAGGGCCGGGTGGGGCCTGGACAGGCAATCAGGCAGCCCTCGGCCACACTGTTGGTGTCCCCGGCCAGGGAGCTCGCTGCTCTGCTGAGGACTGACCGAGCACCCGGCCAGGGTCGTGAGACGGCAGGGCTGGGTGTCCACGCGGTCCTGGGAGGTGGTGCCTTATCCCCACCCTGAGGATGAGAAACCGAGGCCCAGAGACATTGACCAACTTGGCCCAAGGTCCACTCGGGGCAAATTCAGCTGAAAATGTCCTCTCCTGGGGCCTGATGTTCACTTAACGGGTCCACAGGCCATCCAGACACCAGTCAGTCTGGGTCAGATCAAACGCACTAGGCCTGATGGTGGCTCAGAGGGTAAAGAATCCGCCTGCAATGCGGGGGACCCAGGCTCGATCGCTGGGTCGGGAAGATCCCCTGGAGGAGGGCACGGCTACCCACTCCAGTATTCTCGCCTGGAGAATCCCACGGACAGAGGAGCCTGCCGGGCTACAGTCCAAGAGTCAGACAAGATTGAACGACTAACCACAAAGGGGCCAGCCTATTTTTTCCGAAGAAGACCCCTGCCAGCCCCACCCCCATGGCCTGAGGGTCCTCCGAGGGTCTGACGCGGCACCAGCAAGAAAGCAGAGGCCGCGGAGGTGCTGGTGGAACAGGGCGTGGACGCTGCTCGGTAGAGGCAGAGCCAGCGGGGACCCTGGCCTGGCCTCCCTGGGCGGCCGGCGGACCTCTCTGTGTCTCTGTCATCGCCTCAGGGACAGGAGAGGATCCGAGCTACCTCTTCTGGCGTGGGGAGGACTCGGGGGGCCAGAAGCTTCCGGACTGCAGGCACCCACCCTCCTCAGCCCCCTCTTCCCCAGGGGAGGAGGACCGACAGAAACACTTACCCATCCGCTGGACGTCCGGCGCCTCAGGTCCACCCAGGGGGTCGTTGATGGAGTCTTTGGGGACCCTGAGAGCCCACCTGGAGCGGGATGAGCGGGGATTTCAGATCCGGGGCAGATTAGACTGTGTGCAGAACGCACAGGTCACAGCCGCCGGGGCCTGGGCAAAGTCCACCACTTGCTCCTACTGCACGCACACGGCCCCCAGCACACACACACACACACACACACACACACACACACACACACACACGGCCCCCAGCACACACACATACAACCACACACACGGCCCCCAGCACACACACACACACACACACACACACGGCCCCCAGCACACACACACACACACACACACACACACACACACACACACACACACGGCCCCCAGCACACACACATACAACCACACACACGGCCCCCAGCACACACACACACAACCACACACACAGCCCCCAGCACACACACACACAACCACACACACACACACACACGGCCCCCAGCACACACACACACACACACACACACACACACGGCCCCCAGCACACACACACACACACACACACACACGGCCCCCAGCACACACACACACACACACACAACCACACACACACACACACGGCCCCCAGCACACACACACACAACCACACACACATACACACATGGCCCCCAGCACACACACACACAAAACCACACACACACACACACACACAACCACACACCCACACCCATACACACCTACACACACACACCACACACACATATACCCACACAACCACACACACACACCCATACACACCTACACACTCACACACACACACATACCCATACACTCACACCCACCACACACACACAGACACACACACACACATACCCACACAACCACACACACACCACACACACACATACACCCACATACCCACACACACCACACACATATACCCACACACCCCCACACACACACCTACATGCTCACACACACACACACACATATACCTCACACACCCACACACGCCACCCCACACACCCACTCACACACCACACACACATATACCCACACAACTACACACACCACACCACCCCCACACACACATCAACACCCATCTCCCCCATACACCACCCTGCATACCCACATACATACCCCCAAAAAACCAAACCCACCCCACACACACCCACACACACACACACACCTCCCATACCCACCTACACACTCACACACACACTCACTCATCCCAATACATACACCTACCTCCTCCACACCCAAGCACACCCACCAATACACACACACCAACACACACACACATATAACCACACAACTACACACACCACCACATACACCCACACACACCCACACACCTCCCCCACACCCACACACACATACACCCACCCACACACAGACACACACACAGTGTATGGCCTTCAGGCCCAGCTTGCCGCAAGCCCTCTGCCCAGGTGCCTCCTGCCCTCCCACAGGCTGGTGTCCTCAAAGACCTCCTTCCATCATCCATGGACTACTTCACTGAAAACAAGGAGATCTAGTTTCTCTCTTCACTTTGGCTGCCAGGAAGCTCAAGCCAAGTTTATGTCCACTTCGGCACATGAACAGGAGCCTGCATGCTACCTGTCCCTGCCTTCCCCAGGCTTTCCCTGCTTTGGTTCTTATTTGCATAGATCCCTGCATGCTCCCTTACTATGGGCACGGGCTATGTGGCTCCCTCAAAAGCTTTCTGGAATGAGCCAGAACATGAAGCCAGAACCACAGGCTGCACACCCCCGGCCGTCTCACTCCAGGACAGTCCTGCTGGGAGGTGTCACTGTCCTGTTATGCAGGTGACAGCCCCGAGGCCATACTGAAAACAGCAGAAAGTGTGGAGGCTGTGTCTGCCTGGGGCTCTCACTGGTCCCCACCCACCCACCTTGGCCAACGATGGACCTCAGCCTGGGGGAGTTTACATGAAGCCTGCCAGCACGCAGACCCACAGGGCAGAGAAACAAAGGTCGGTACCTACTGATGGAACGGAATCAACGGCTCCAGAGTGCCCGCCGCTGCCCCCTCCTCCTCCGAGGACGTGCTGGGACTCGGGGCTGAAGAGTCCGCTGCCGCAGCCGTGTCTACCTGAGGACCCCTCGGAGGCCGCCTGAAGGGCTGGGGGCCGTTCTTCACTCTCACGTGGTGGTCGGGACACAGGACGAAGAAAGGCCCTTCAAAGCGGCAGAGGGCGGTCATGCAGGCAGCAGGACACGGGGGGCAGCACCTGCTGGGGTGCCCCCAGCCCCAGTTTCTGCATCCACACAGTGACCCTAGAGGCCCAGGGACCAGGGCCGAGAGGCTGGACTCGGGCTGGAGTCCCGCATCCGCCTGGACTTGGCCAGGAGGAGCCTGGCTCAGCCTCAGCTTCTCTGGGACTCAACTGGGCTGTGAGGGGGCCAGGTGCGTGATCCCGAGGACCCCTTCCGCTAGGACCCCACCCCCCACCCCCCAGCAAGTCTGGCTGCAGCTGGTCCTCTCTGCGGCAGGGAAGGACCGACTGCTAACGCCCCGCTCGCGGCAGCCTTGGAACCCGACTGTGAGACCCCCGGAGTACTCAGAGCAACAGCCGGGTCAGGAACTCGAGGGTCGCTGGCAAAAGCCCCTTTTCTGTTATTTGTTTGGGGACTTTCCCTGCCCAACGTCCCCTCAGTGTCCACTCCTCCAGGGACCCCCTGCCGCCAGGGTCCTGAGCCCTCCCGGAGCAGTGGGGAGCCGCCGACGTCATGTCGCTCACCTTCCTGGACGAGGAGGCTTTCATACGCCAGCCTCAAGGCGTCTTCATCCACCTGGACTCGGATGGCCGTCTCCTGGCCCTCGTCCGGCTCGAGCAGCCAGAAAGCCTGGTCCACGAGCAGGTTTTCCAGGCAGTGATGAGTGAAGCCTGGGGGAGCAGACAGCCTTGGTCACCAGCGGGCTCTGGGTGTGCGGAGAGAGGCCCTCACGGTCCAGCACTGGCCGAGCCCTGCACTGACCTAGGGGACAGACCACTCTGCCCTTGGGGATTCACGGGACTGTTCACTACCCGAGCCGGGACCCTCCGGGCTGTGAGAGGACCAGCCGTGACTGTGCACAACTTCTCTGGACTCGTTATGTCCTCTAGGACCGTCAGTCTCCTCTGTGACATGGGGCAAGAGTGTTCAAGGAGACCAGGACGGTGGGGGTGGGCACAGCCCTGCTCGGGGGGCGAAAGGCACCGTCACTCTGAGTCTCACTTGTCACTTCTCAGCCCTCAGGTGGGGATGGGGCAGCAAGGTTCCCAAGGAGAGGCGCCTAGACAGTCAAAGCCTTGCTTTGAACAGGAGAAATTTTGGAAAGAAAGCACACTGGCTGAGGCTGGTGCAGGCTTTCCTCTCTATGCTCAGCTAGGGAGAGCTCAGCTGCCCTGGAAGCCATGCTCAGCCCTGACCATCGCCTCGATCCTCACCAAGGACAGGTGACCCGTGGAGCGCTGTTGTGAACTCACCTGGTCTTAAGCCCCGATTGGGAATATAAAGTGCTTAGTGCATGCCGGGGGTCCCCATAACCCTTTGTGGGAGGGTCACTGCTTTACCGAGAGCATGGTAGGTGGAAAACTTCCAGATTTCTTCAAACGTCTTAAACGTCACCACCATCCGGTCCTGGTCACTGTGGATGGACAGCAGCCTGGCTGACAGCTCCTTCCAGGGAAGAAACAGACGTGAGACACAGTCCCAGGGGCTTTGGGGCGTCTGCCCATCAGTAGAAACGTTTCACGGGAGTGACCTTGGCAGGGATGGGGTGGGGCAGGGGTGGTGAAGCACAGCTGATTCCTTTACAGCCAAGCTGCTCCTCTCCCGCTCTCAGACCAGCTGTGGCTCCCCAGTGCCATGCCGAGCCTTCCCAGAGCTGGCAGCCTCTATGCCCCCTCTGTGACTCAAGGGCCTGCCTCGCCCTGAGCACCAGCGACCCCAGGGTCTCCTCCGCTCAGCCATGAACAGCCCCAGCCTCACTTCCCATCCCTTCCTGCAGCAGCAACTCCGACTCCAATCCTAAACCCCGTGTGCCCTCTCCTGACAACTGTCCCACGGACCCTCCTGGTGGTGCTGGGGCCTTCAAAGTAGCACCAGCCGGGACTTTCCCGGGTGGTCCAGTGGTTAAGAATCAGGGAGCATGGGTTCGACCCCTGGTTGGGGAACCAAGATCCTACATGCTGCAGGGTAATGAAGTCTGCGAGCCGTGGCTACTGACACAGCTAGAAAAGCCTGCATACCCTAGTGAAGACCCCAAACAGCCACAGAAAGGAAAACAGCACCAACTGATGCTGACCAGAGGAGAGGGGGTGCTATTATCACCTCCACTGGGATTCAGAAATGAGACCCCACCCTTAACCAGCCACCCAGCCCTGGCATCCCAGGGGGATCACCCTGTGCCCCCGCTGTTGAGCACCATGCTGGCGGCATGCTTGCAGCCCGCTGACCCTCACAGCAGCTCCGTGGGGTCACGTTTCTGAGCATCCCGGTAAGTGGCTGAAGAGGCTGCATTCACAGAAGCCAGGGGGCATCAGCCAAGGCCAGGCTGAGCTGAGTACAAGGTCAGACTCGGTCGGGAAACTGAGTCCCAGAGAAGCTGAGGCAGAGCCAGGCTTCTCCTGAGCAAGTCCAGGAGGATGCGGGACTCCAGCCCGGGGCCAGCCTCCCAGTCATTGTGTGGGTGCAGAAACTGGGGCTGGGGGACCCCAGCAGCTGCTGCCCCCTGTGTTCAACCGCCTGCATGACTGCCCTCTGCCGCTTTGAAGGGCCTTCCTTGGTCCTGTGTCCCGACCACCACGTGAGAGTGAAGAACGGCCCTCTCAGCCCGAAGTCTCTGGACCTCCTCCTCAGCCAACTGCCTTCTTCTCTGAGCCATTCTCCTCCGCTCTGTTCGCAAGTGTGGATCCCTCTCCCCTTCACCCACCCAGGACCCCAAGGAGCCAGACTCACCCCAAGGGCGCGGGCCACCTCGCAGCTGTCATTCTCCAGCAGACGGAGCCGGCCCCGCAGGGCCTGTTGCAGATTGGGGTCAGGCAGCCCGCTCCTCCGCTGCACCGCCAGCAGCTGCAAGGTCAGGTCTGGAAGCGGAGGGCAGATCAAGGTGGGCAGAGTGCCATGGGGTGCTCCCCCGTCCCCGCCAGCCCCCGGCCCGCAAACCTGGGGAGCGGGGTTCACACCCAACGTGTACTGCTTGGGAAAACTGTGCAGGTGGCCTGTCTCCCCGAGGCCAGTTCCTTTCCTTGTAAGTGAGTCACGTGCTGCCCACTTCGTACATAGACGGGAGGAAGTGAACTGTGTCATAGCCCCAGAGCAGGCCAGCATCTGTCTGGCCTCCAGCAAATGGCCCCCAAGTCACCGTGACCTCCAGCCCTGATCTCTTCCCCGCCCGAGCTCCAATGGGGCACCTGACCTCCGGGAAACACCCTGCAGTCACCCTCTGCCCGCTACCTCGTCCTTTCTTCACCAGCTCCAGAAGGGCCGCAGCCCCAGCCCTGCTCAGACCAGTGACACTTGCCTCCATCACCCTCCACGTGGGCCCAGCAGCCAGCCCCACTGATCCACCTGCAAAGCTAGGCTGAACCCAGCACACTCACTCACCACAGCCCTGCCCCTTCAGTCTGCCTGGGCAGTGTCTGGGCCCCGGCCCTCACTCCAGATGGTCCTCTGGTCCACAGAAGCCAGAGGGTTCCCTCACAGCCAGGTCTGGCTTATGGCACACCCTGGCTGTCAGCCCCCGGGCAGTGCCAGCCCCTAGAAACTTCTGCAGCGATGGGCGTGACTGCTCCCCACAGCGTCCCACAGCGGCCACCAGCCACACAGGCCCCTGAGCTTTTGAAATGTGGACAGTGTCATCGAGGAACCAGAGTCTTTCTTTTATTTATTATTAAAAAGCAGAGACATTACTTTGCCAACAAAGGTCCGTCTAGTGAAGGCTATGGTTTTTCAGTAGCCATGTATGGATGTGAGAGTTGGACTATAAAGGAAGCTGAGCGCCGAAGAATTGATGCTTTTGAACTGTGGTGTTGGAGAAGACTCTTGAGAGTCCCTTGGACTGCAGGGAGATCAAACCAGTCCATCCTAAAGGAGATCAGTCCTGAATACTCATTGGAAGGAACGATGTTGAAGCTGAAGCTCCGATAACTTGGCCATCTGATGCGAAGAGCTGACTCACTGGAAAAGACCCTGATGCTGGGAAAGATTGAAGGCGGGAGAAGGGGACGACAGAGGATGAGATGGTTGGATGGCATCACCGACTCGATGGACGTGAGTCTGAGTAAACTGCGGGAGTTGGTGATGGACAGGGAGGCCTGGTGTGCTGCTGTCCATGGCGTTGCAAAGAGTCGGACACGACTTAGCAACCGAACTGAACTGAACTGATGTTAAATTTAAGCATAAATGGCCACACCGAGCTACTGTATAAGACAGCACAGAAGTAGTGGTTTTTCCATCTCAGGAAAAATAAAATGCAAATCCTTTCCACCTGCTCAGGCGCAGCCTGGAGCCGCACGCCCTTCTCCGCCCCACTGCCGGCCTGCCGTCTTCCCTCTGCTGCTCCAAGACATCCAGGTGTTCCCCCCCAACCCTACCCCCTCCACCCCACCCCAAGGCCTTTGCACTCTCCATACCTTCCCCTGAAGCACTCTCCCAGACCACCTCCTGCCCTGCTGGCTGCTCTAGGATTCCATCTCAGCTCAAACGGCCCCTGCCCACCCCTACCCCATCCAGAAGAGAGGAGAAGAGAGATGGGGGAGGGGGGAGGCCTCTGAGCAAGCCTGGCACCTGCCTTAGAAATTTCCAGTGCCCGCCCGCCCCCGCCTTCCTGCAGGAGACTCTGGGATCTGGAATCGGGCCCCTCCCCCAGCAGGAAGCCGGCCAGCTTTTCCCAACCAAACCTAACCGGTGAGCCTCCTACTCCTGGGAGAGGGTAGGGTTGCACTTTCGCTCCCATGATAACCTGCCTCGTGGCTCAGCAGCCCTGGTCATCCCGAGTGACCACAGGCAGCACTGACCACGTGAAAGGCTGGGGGAAGACGACCGTCGAGGCAGAGGTGAACCGCCAACGACACTGTGGCACCCCCCCCAACATCTGGCACTCCGGAGTGGGGTCTCAGGATAAAGGACTCCTTACTGCCCCTCCTCCACTCGGGACCGCCTCCCAGCATCAGCGCCTGCAGAAGTCCTGTCATCCTGTCCTGGAAGCTGGGATGCCTCTCCTGGGGGCGGTCCTCCCTACCCACCACGCCTCCAGGGTGTCCCTCTTTGGGACTCACTTCCGGTCTCCAGGGTGACACCTCCTCCTCTTTTACGAGTCCGTGTGTCAGCCGCTCAGTCGTGTCCGGCTCTTTGAGACCCCATGGACAGTAGCCCACCAGGCTCCTCTGTCCATGGGATTCTCCAGACAAGAATACTGGAGTGGGTTGCTATTTCCTTCTCCAGGGGATCAGCCCAACCCAGGGATCGAACCCAGGTCTCCCACATTGCAGGCAGATTCTTTACTGTCTGAGCCATCAGGGAAGTCCTCCTCTTCGGGCAGATGCAAACAGTCCAGAGAAGGCCTTTGCAGGTGCAGGCGCACCCCAGCCTTCTGTCCCCCAGGGAAAATGCAGAGTCCCAGGCCCTAACCCAACCTCCCAGCATCAGAACTGGCCCAGGACCTGAGCGTCTGCCTTTAACAAGCCCCGCCCCCACCCGGGAGATGGTGATGGACAGGGAAGCCTGGCGTGCTGTGCTGCAGTCCAAGGGATCCCAAAGAGCCCAATGCGACTGAGCGATTGAACAACAGCCCCCACCCCCACAGCGATCTTAAGGCAGGCGCCTGGCAGCCACTTTAGAGAAGACTCCGTTAGACATTCTTGAGCTGGGAGTTCACAGAATGGTCCAGGCTGGAGGGAAGGGGGGACTCCCAGGGATCCCACATTCATGAACCCTGCACAGACTTAACCTGCAGAGTGGGGATGCCTACCCGTGGGGCAGGACCGCATCTGGCCAGGGGAGGGCCCAGCAGGCCGCTGAGAGATGCCAGCAGCCTGAGCAGCGTCAGTAGCAGAGCAGGGTCCTGTGATTAAGGTGAGAACAGACAGCCTCAGCTACTATGCAGGCACCAACCCCAGGTATTTCTGGAAGACAGGAATGTCCACGCCCCTCCAAGCCACCCTTCACACCCTTCCCCCACGGTCACAGAGGCCAGCAGGGTCCGGAGGAGGTCGTGGGCTTCCTTTTGTGTGGTAACTAATTACCCCAACTGAGCGGCTTCTGGAAACTGCACGGTGTTATCTGGGGTCCGAGAAGGATCTCACTGGAGCCAAACAAGGTGTGGGCAGCAGTGGTTCCTTTCGGAGGCCCCGGGTGGAGAATCTGTTTCCTTGCTGCTCTGGCTTCTAGAGGCACTGCATCCCTCGGCTTTTGGTCCCTCCTCCGTCTCCAAAGCCAGCAGCACCAGCACCTTCAGTCTCTCTCTGATTCCCACCCCAGGGTAGTCTCCCCACCTCCAGGGCTTTAAGCCCCTCTGCACACCCTCCTGTGCCACAGGAGGTAGCGTGTGTGCAGGTTGTGGGGGCGAAGACGTGGGCTTCTGTGTTGTTGTTTGTTGCTCGGTCACTCAGTCGTGTCGGATTCTTTGCGACCCCATGGACTGCAGCCCACCAGGCCTCCCTGTCCATCACCATCTCCCAGAGTTTGCTCACACTCATGGCCATTGTGTCGATGATGCCATCTAACCATCTCATCCTCTGTCGTCCCCTTCTCCTGCCCTCAATCTTTCCCAGCATCAGGGTCTTTCAAATGAGTCAGCTCTTTGCATCAGGTGGCCAAAGTATTGGAGTTTCAGCTTCAGCATCAGTCCTTCCAATGAACACCCAGGACTGATCTCCTTTAGGATGGACTGGTGGGATCTCCTTGCAGTCTAAGGGACTCTCAAGAGTCTTCTCCAGCACCACAGTTCAAAAGCATCAATTCTTCAGTGCTCAGCCTTCCTTCCCTTGTGGCTTCCCTGGGAGCTCAGCTGGTAAAGAATCCGCCCGCCTACAATGCGGGAGACCTGGGTTCTACTCCTGGGTTGGGAAGATCCCCTGGAGAAGGGAAAGGCTACCTACTCCAGTATTCTGGCCTGGAGAATTCCATGGACTGTATAGTCCATGGGGTTGCAAAGAGTTGGACATGGCTGAGCAACTTTCACTTCACTTCAGCCTTCTTTATGGTCTAGCTGTCATATCCATAGATGACCACTGGAAAAACAGCCTCGACTATGCGGACTTTGGTCAGCAAAGTGGTGTCTCTGCTTTTTCACACACTGTCTGGGTTGGTCATAGGTCTTCTTTGCTGTGTTGTTTAGTCGCTCAGTCGTGTCTGACTCTTTGCAACCCCGTGGATTGTAGCCCGCCAGGCTCCTCTGTCCATGGAATTTTCCAGGCAAGAATACTGGAGTGGGTTGCCATTCTCTTCTCCAATAGGACTTCTTTGGGGGCCTCCATTCTGCTGACCACAGAGGGGAGGTGATAGCCCAGGGGGTATGCGGGGTCTGTGCACACGGGGTTGCACCCTCATCCAGCTGCACCAGCCACTAGCTGGGGGACCACGGGCCCCCTCGGACTGTGAGGTCAGTCCTCTGTTGGTGGTCCCTGTACTCCACCCCCTAGACTCGAGGCCAGCTCCCAGCTTGCATCTTGGCTAGAGCCCCCATCCCTGCCCTGCACATTTTCCTTATCTGTAAAATGGTATGAGCGACTGGGACCTTCGGAAGGAAGGTGATCTGATCCAGAAACATCTGTGGATCCGACAGGTGTTGTTGAACCTCAGTGCAGCCTCCTCATCACCCAAGGGATGTCCTGCTCAGTGCTGGGGTGCTGCCCATTGACCTTGGACCGGGCAACATGACCGGCTCATTTCTGCTCTCTCCCCACCTGTGGTCCATCAGCCCCAGGCCTGTGTGGTCAGAGTCCATTTCCGTTCCTTGCTTGCTCTGGGTCCCCAGAACAGGGCTCAGAAATGCCTGTCAAGTCCAAATAAGTGCATGGCACCCCGATCTCAGCTTCAGACTCCATCCTCCCACTGAGCCCGGGGCTCCTTGAGGCATGGCTGATTCCAGGGCTGGGGCAGGGAGAGCAGAGATGAGACGTGAGAGTCCTGTGGCCCCAGAAAGCAGGTGGTGCCCACAGGATGTTGGAGGCGTGTCACAAGACCAAATTGGGGGCCACTTGAGCAACAAAATAACTAATGACAGCAACCGATAGAGTCGAGAGAATAAAATAAAGACCTCTGAGCCTGCCCACGCTAAAATAAGTAAGTGAGTAGCTGGGGAGAGGCGACAGTTCTTCGCTTCAGTGAAGCAATAATGTAGAAAGAACGCAGCACTAGAAAGTCACCATTTAGCGACCCTTTTCATGGCTTCCCTGGTGACTCAGACGAGGCCCGCAATGCAGGAGACCAGGGTTTGATCCCTGGATCGGGAAGATCCCCTGGAGAAGGGAATGGCAACCCACACCAGTAGTCTTTCCTGGAGAATCCCATGGATGGTGGAGCCTGGCGGGGTGCAATCCTTGGGGTCGCAAAGAGTTGGACACGACTGAGCGACTAACATCGGTGAGTTCGAAGAGGGACGGAATAGTCGCAAAGTTCCCACAGGCTCCTTACTCAGGATAGAAGGAGGAAGGATGACTTTGACAGTGACGTTTACACTGTCAAACATCCCCTTAATCAAGTGAGCGACGCGAGATGTGGACATCACCAGGGGCCAGACACATGGACATTGAGAGGGACCGAAGGTACTGGGCATTTCTGCCTGAAGCACCATCCTGCCGTCCTGAAGGACACCCGTATCCACACTGCAGCACCTCTACAGGCTGACCGCCTGGAATCTTCAAAGTACCAACCTCCAGGTTAAGAAGCTCCAGGGGCACACGGCCACAGAATGCACAGCCTGACCAGGATTTTCTTTGGGGGAAAGTAGGTTATAGGGACAGATGGCGGGATCGCAGTGAGGTCTGTCTGCAGGTTGTTTAGACCAGGAAAGTGTGTTGGGAATCGTCTCATTGTGAGGCCATATGAGCAGGTCCTGGTTTTAGGAAAGACACCAAACAATGGGGCAGGAGGGGCATCGTGTCTGCAGTGTACTCCCAGACCATCCTGGGAAAACATAACACGTGCCTGAAGCGCAGAGAGAGAGAAGGCAAAGTGTTAACATTTGAGGGGTCTAGGCGGGGTGTCAGATACTCAGTCATGTCCGACTCTTTGCCACCCCATGGCCTGTAACCCACTGGGCTCCTCTGTCCATGGGAATTCCCGGGAGAGAATACTGGAGTGGGTTGCCATTTCCTCCTCCAGGGGATCTTCCTGACCCAGAGATTGAACCCGCATCTCCTATATTGGCAGGCAGATTCTTAACCACTGGGCCACCAGGGAAACCCCCCTGGGTGGGCTAAGTGGGAATTCTTTGTATTGTTTCTTGTAAATGTGTTGCCCATTTGCAAAAGAAGCTGAAAAGGGTGAGGGGTCTGTGTAGATGTAGTGGGAGCCCACTGGCCCCTTGGCTGCTTGGGGCTGGGGAGCCTGGGAAGCCTGGAGGGGCTCCCTGACCCCGCTGCAGGGGCTCATAGACCATCCTGGTACCGGCGGATGCCAGCCGTGTTGTGGGGCTGGAGGGGCAGGGAACACTGGGCTCGTGGTCAGAATGCCCCTGGCTCGGCCACAGCGCCAGATGGAAGGAATATCGTGCTCTAGGACTCACGGCCCTCGGGGGCTGGGCTGCCTTGCAGGCGACTGGTCTGGCCCATGTGTTTCCGGCGGGACCCAGCCCCTCTGTCTCATGCCGTCCAGCTCTGGACGGGGCCGATCCCATGAGATCCTGGGGCCAGGCCCCCACCACTCCTTGGAGCCGCTCTTCCGGGCCAGGCAGGTGTCTGACCACGGGAGTCAAACCCCTTGATGGCCAGCCCCGCCCTTCCTATCTCCACTTACACCCCGAAGGACCAAGAGAACAGGAGTAAAAACACCTCCAGTCACCAAACACGCAGAGTGCCAGGCTCTGGGCCTGGTGCCAAGTATGAGGTTTTGCTGCCATTCTCCCAAAGCATCGATCATTCGTCAAATAATTATCGGGCACCTGCTACGTGCCAAGCCCTAGAGCCTCCGTGGGTGACTTAAGCAGGTGACCGGGATGGAGGTGAGGATCTGACGATGGGAAGATGGGGGAAGGACAAGGGGACAGGCTGTCCCTGGCTTGGGCCAGGGCCTGGGCCCACCTCAGCCTCCCTCCCTGTCCTTCCCTTCCCTCCTCCAGTCCTAGAGACAGGGGTCCTGCAGACCCTCTAGGCCACCCCGCAGGTTTCCAAGTGGGGAAACTGAGGCCAGCGTCCAGCAGTGGTCCGGCGGCAATCAGGGCGGGAACCAGGTCCCCCCGCCGGCAGCCCAGCCTGAGTCCAAGCCTCTCCTGCGCACATCCGGGCCGGTCGGGTGGGAGTCACAGGTGCCTCTGCCCTCGTCTCAGCCTGCGTCCTCTCCTTCCAGGAAGCAATCCTGCCCAAGGCCTGGCCCAGGCACTGCTCCTTGCTACCCCGCCCCGGGCCTGGCTCTGCCTGCTGAGGGGAAGGAGGGACACCCCACCCTGAGTAACCCCGGTGGTTCACAGCCAAGGACAGAGCAGGACGGTGGGAATGCAAAGTCGTACGAGAGCTGTGACCTCATCCAGGGCCGTGTCCCTAGAATCGCCAACCCCTGCCCTCCTGTCGCGCCAGTTATCACCGACGTGACCCTGGAGAAGCGTGAGGTGGGCCCGCATCCCTTGCAGACACTCCCTGGGCTGGACACAGTCACTGACGGCGCGGACCCCCTGCTCTGTCCAGCGTGGGGGCGGGGTGGACCCACATGATGCACTCACCCCCTCGGACGGTGGCCTTGGCCTCCTGGGGTCGTGCTTGCTCCCAGATGACGGACGTGCTCACGGCCACTTCCTGGACCTCGCGGTCACCACTGCCCCCCGAGGACCTTGTGGGCCCCTTCCCCCTCGGGGCCGGCTCCGCTGGGCCCTTCATGGCTGGCAGCGGCCTCAGTGCCAAGGGCTCGGCATGCCGGGCTGGCCTCTGTGGAGAGAGCAGAGGGCAGGGATCAGCAGCGGCTCAGCAGCAGTCCTGGCCTCTCTGGGCAGCAGGGATCGGCACGGACGCTGCCCCCGAGTTAGGGCACGAGAAGGGAGCGCGCCTCTACTTTGCCTGGGGGCTCCCGAGCACCTCCCTGGGCAAGGCCTCCTCCCCGAACAGCACAGTTGCCTGGAGCAGACTCCGTCGGAGGCGTGAATCTACATTTGCTTCCAGCTGGAGGGCCCACTGGGCAGTGGGGGGGGTGCCCGTTCTTGCTCATCATAGACCCGAGGAAACAGCTCAGAACCTTCCCATGAGTGCCTGGACAGGGACGTGACAACGGCCACGTGGAAACAGGGGACAGAGCAGCTGTCCCCTTGGGACACCCCAGGACCCAGCGGTCTAGGGGTAAGCCCACCACGCTTCCCACCCAGCGAGGGCTGGGATGGACAGACACCCTGGAGATGGCATGCTTCCCATGGGGCTCAGCAGGGCTGTGACTCCAGCCTCGTTTCCCAGGGGTTCCTGCAGCTCCTTATAACTAAACCTGAGGCCTGGGGTGGTCTCAGTGGGCCCCAGGTCTCCCACTAAAACAGGCCTGCACCTAGCAGAGCCCCCGGAAGGAACGCAGGAAATGGACTGGGACCCAGGCAGCCCTGGGATGGGAGGCAGCGGGTGGCAGAAGGCAGGGGAGGAGGAAATGGCCAGGGAGGAACTAACGACTGCTCCCAGCGTCTGGGGTGCCCTGGGGCCTTCAAGAGAGGGCAGCTTCCCTGCTGGTCCCGTGGCTAAGACTCCACTTTCCCAATGCAGGAGGCTCGGGTTCAATCCCTGGTCAGGAAACGAGATGCCGCATGCCACAACCAAGGATTTCCATGCTGTAACTAAAAGATCCTGCACACTGCAGCTAAGACTCAGACGGCCAAATAAATATTTAAATATACATAAAAATAAAATTTGAGGGGAAAAAAAAGATAAGTGAGGGTCTGCACAGGTCGGGGCCTTTGTCACAAATCTGAGGACAGAGAGGGACATGGAGCTGCTTCCAGGCCTGAGGGGTGTGGGCATGCCGCTCTGGGGCCGGGAAATGAGGGCTGCTGAGGCAGACTCCCCCCGCCGGGGCAGCCACAGGGATGTGGGTCAACCATGTCCCACTGAGCTTCCACCTCGGGGACTGAGGGAAGGAGGAACGGCCCCGCTCAGCCACGCGGAGGGTGGATGAGACTAAGGCCAGGAGCCCCGGCCAGGGAGCCCATCTTCTCGTGGAGTCTTGCTGCTCTCTGATGACAAGCTGGGGGGAGCTCAACCCCAAACCCAGAGCAGGGCAGCAGGAAGTCCCTGTGCACAGAGAGACAGGAGAGCACGCTGCTGAACCCCCTTCCTGGGGACAACCCATCCCCCTCTGGATAGGTGCTGGGGGCCCGCCCCTGGAGACCCAGAGACGCCAGGCTGGCAGCATGGGACTCAGAGCCCAGACAAGCCCACCAGGGCTACACAGCCCCAGGAGCCTCCGGCCAGCCTCCCATCTTCACCCAGGACCCGGCAGCAGAGAATGGGCGGGAGACGAGGAAGCAGACAGCAGCATCACCGAGTCACCATGGGGGCGGGGGAGCCTGGGGCACAGGACCCGGCGCATGGTCTGTTCCAGATCGGGGGTGGGGGGGTGGGTGCCCAGAGCACTGAACTCTCCATGAATGCAAAGAGGAGCCAGCAGGGCACTTTAAGCCCCGAGAGGACTGCGTTCTAGTCCCTGAAAGGTCCATTCCCGAGTTTGGGCAGAAAGGACAGAGGAGGAGAGGCTGGAGGTGGGACCTGCGAGGGGCCTTGGGTTCATTTACCGCCTTGGATTGTCAACAAGATCAGGGGGCTGGCCTCCGTTAGACTCAGCGCGGACTATTCTCAGAATTGCGGGCCTCAGACTGTTCTGGGACAGTGGAGATTGTCTGCAGGCTCCCAGAGGGCACGCAAGAATTTGTCACCACCTGCATGCACCAGTCGCCTCGGTCAGGTTCCCAGGGAGAGTACGTTGCCCCTTCTACAGATGGGGGACCCGAGTGGGCTCGGAGGGGTGGGCAACTCACCCCCTACACACACGCGCACACACACACACACAGATACACACACACAACTCACACACACATGCGCACACATGTACACACACACTTGCACACACACAACTCACACACACATGTGCACACACACAGATACACACACAGACACGCACACACAACTCACACACGCACACATGCACACACACTCATACACGTGCACACACAACTCGCGCACACATGCACACACACACAGACACACACACACAACTCACAGACATGCACACATGCACACACACTCACACACATGCACACACACAGACACGCACACACAACTCACACACACACGCACACAGACACGCACACACAACTCGCGCACACATGCACACACACACAGACACACACACACAACTCACAGACATGCACACATGCACACACACACACATGCACACACACAGACACGCACACACAACTCACACACACATGCACACACACACGCGCGCGCACACACACACACAAACACTCTCACATTAACACACTCTCACTTACCCCCACACATATCCTGTCAGTGCCCACATCCTTGTCTTTAAAAGGCAAACAAACAGAGACGCTAGCACCAAACCCACAAACTCCTGCCACCAGGTGAGGATTCTCACGGGATGCTATCCCCGGAGCCATCAGAGATCCCCTCGGAGACATTCGGCGTGGGCTGAGGACCGAGTGCCTGCAGGCCCACTCCTCCCTGAGCACTGCTATTGTCCCCAGAGAACCGGCCTTGACCCTGACCTCGCCCCCTGCAGTGGGCTGGGCCCAGGCATCTTCAGCGTCAGCTCCGCCTGCAGGATGGGTGGGGGAGGTCGAACTCCACGCTCGAAAGCCGTTGGTTGTTTTTCAACAGACCCTGCCAACCCCTGCCCTGTGGCCAGCTCTGTGCCGGGCAGGGGCGAGGGGCACAGAGGAGGGTGACCCAGGCCTGCTGGGATGGGGCGGTCTGGACACGAATGCAGTGGTGTTGGTTCCATGGGGCGCGTTCTGGGAGAGGGGGAGAGAGTCTGCTGACCCCACAAGTGGAGGGAAGGGAGTCTGACCATCGAGAAAGCCTTGAGGGGAGGCAGGACCTGTGACTGACGGGGAGCCGTGCAGAGAATGGGAGGGCACGGAGCGTCGGCCATTCACGGAGGCAAGACAGCAGAGCCCGCGGGCCGCCCCAACAGGCCAGCGTTGAGCAGGAGACTCGTGGGCCCCTCAGGAAGGCCACACAGCCCGGCAGCCGCCGAGCAGCAACTGGGGCCCTGAACCCTTGATCCCAGAGAAGGAAGACCCCCCATCCCCTTGTCCTCATGGACCGGACACATGGGGGCCTGAGCTCAGCGCCGCCCTGACCACCCTGCTCCCTGGCCCTCGGGGATTCTAGGCAGGGGCTCCTGCAGGACCACTGCCCTACACCCGATGCTCCCAGACCATCCCCGACACCCTTTCTTCAGTGGTCCCCAAAGCCTCTGGGTATGGCCCCTGTGGGCACTCCTCCGAAGGCAACTCAGGGAAACCGGCTGACATCCCGGGGGGGCCTTGGGGCATCAAGGAGGTGCCTCGGCCTGCAGGGGCTTCACCAGCCCTGTTGCTCCTTGGACCCTCTATTCCCTCCCGCCCACAAGTCGAGAGAGCTCCCAGGCTGGGGAAGCCTGCTTTAGCTCATCCCAAGCTTGCTCTGATTCCTTTTCTCCAGAACCAACTTCACTCCTCTCATGGATTTAACACAGGAGTAGGAAAGGCCGTGTTTCTGGCAGGCATTACCCTGGTCCCCCTTTGCCTGCCTCCGAGCTGCAGAGAAAAGCAGGGCATAGGGGGCTGTCTGCCTTCCCACAGGGACCAGCACGGCCTGTAGACCTGGAGGACCTGGGGTCAGGTGAGATCTCCAAGCGGCGGTGCTTTAGCAAAACTGACATCAGCCCTGGGGCGATAGCTGTCGGCGGGCACGGGGCCCTCCCGAAGCTCCGCTAGCCAGTGCCCATGGCCTCCCGTCCTCTCCAGGCACCAGTTCTGTTCCCTCCCGAGGCTGGCAGAGGAGAAGCCTGAAGCTGTGAAGCGGCCCCCCAAGTCCCCTCCCCATCCACACCCTGGCTGTGACCTGGTCCCCAGCCCCCAACCACCTCTGAAGGCCAGGGACCTGGGGTGGGCAGGGGGATGGGAGCCCCTGGTGCCAAGGAGCACCCAGGGAACGCTGGCACCCTTGTAGGCACCTCCAGGGAGGAGGGAGGAGGCTGGAGAGGGCCCCTTGTCCAGAGGAAGCAGCAGCGCGAGCCCTCGGGTTCTGGGCCTCAGCCCTGTCGCAGAGCCCTCCGGCAGTCTTTGGTCAACGTCCAGCATCATTTCAAGCCCCGCTGCCTTGCGCTGCCCGTTTCCTGCTCCCGGGGGCCATCCCCCCCCCCCGCTGTCATACACGAAGACCTCCCAGCATCTTTCAGGATGCAGAGCCGTCCATCTGACGCCCACCCCAACCCCCAGCCTAGCCGGCCCCTGTCGCCCTCCCCTCCTGACTCTGGATGCAGCGAGCCCCCTGCTCTGCGGTCCGGCAGCATCTCGGGAGGGCACGCGGATTCTGTCGTTCTGCTCGAGTCCTGTTTGTGCGGTCTCTCTAGCCTCCACCTGGGGGCCTCGCCCTCCCCTCTCTGCCACCAGGCATCTGGCTCACACAACCCACATCCAGGGCTTCTCTCTTCTCCAGCCCCTGCCCACCTGCCCCCCCAGAAGTCAGGACCAGCCCACCAGTGCCTGCATCCCAGGCCCATGGACCTGCCCCAAGAGGCTCAGGGACGGTTTCCTGAGAAAAGGGAAGGCTTTGAGGCTGAGGGGACTTCCCACCTGCTCAGCGAGGGACCTGCCCACCAGGCGGGGCTGCCACTGACAGTCGTAAGCCTGGGGTTCCTAGTCACAGCCCGCAGGAGGAAGTGGGTTCTGTCTCCCCAGGGAGGGTCCTAAAATAGCACTGCTCAGCCAGAGAGGCTGCCTGTCCCCGACTGCATCTGAACCTGTCCTGAACAAAAGCCTCGAGGACCGCGCAGACCTCACCCACCTCCCCAGGAAGCATCTCTCCAGGGTTGTCTGGTGACCTCAGTACAGAAGGTGACCAGCGCACCCCCACATTCATGCACACCAGTGACCTCAGATTTATTGGCCTTATTCGGACACAGGATGAAGTTAAGGTGCGGTTGCACCGGGGACGTCCCCGCTGGCCCAGTGGCTAAGACCTCACACCCCAGCGCAGGGGCCTCGGGCTCAGGGAACCGGATCCCACATGCCACAACTGAGTCCGAAGGCCGCAACTAAAGATGCGAGCGTGCCACAGCTGGGATCTGGGGCAGCCAAATAAACAAATACCCCCCAAAATAAAATAATAACAAGATGCGATCACACTGGGATGGAGGGGCCCTCCACGTAGCCGTCTTTGTAAGAAGAGGAGCACAGACACCGCGGGGACCCCGGGTAAGGATGGAGGCAGAGAGCAGGGTGACGTGCCCACGAGTCCAGAGAGGCCGCAGCCGCCAGGAGCTGAAGGACCCTCCCCCAGAGCCCTCTGCCCAACCCGGGGCTTCAGGGGAGAATGAACTTCCAGTGTTAGAAGCCCCCGTTTATGGCCCTTCATGACAGCAGCTCCAGGCCAGCTGTCGCACCGGGTCCCTGTGCTTTCCTGCTCCGCTGGGAAGCAGGCGTTTCGGGAGGAGGAGTAAGTGACCTCAGGCATAAACACTGGCTGGGGACCTGACACAGGAAGTGCTGTCACTCTCAGGAGCCACCACCCTGCCCAACTGAGTGTCCTCACTCTGTCCTCGTGACGCCTGGGGGAGCGTTATGGGCCCATTTCACAGAGGGGCCATTGAGGCTCCGTGAGCAGCTATGCTGACTCAGATGGGCCTGGGATGCAGGGGGGTGGGGGGCGGCGCTGGTGGGATTTGAACCCAGGTGGGTCTGAATTCAGCCCTCCACACCCACCCTCAACCTGGGCACACACTGCCTCTGGCCCTCACATTGCCTCCATCCACGAGTTCAGCCACAGCCCCCCACCCCCGCTGGGGGAGGTCATGCCCAAGTGACCAGCAACACTAACTCCTCCCAGGGTCTCTCTCCCATCTGTCATCTGTATGAAATCCCCACAGACAGGGCTTGGGGCTCCCAGAGGGGTCACTGCAGGCGGGAAGTGGGTCTCAGTGATGTGCCAGGACCACATGCCCAGGGAAGGTGCTTAGTTGCTCAGTCATGCCCCACTCTTTGCAACCCCATGGACTGTAGCCCAGCAGGCTCCTCTGTCCACACAGATTCTCCAGGCAAGTATACTGGAGTGGGGTTGCCATGCCCTCCTCCAGGGTCTCTTCCCAACCCAGGGATTGAACCCAGGTCTCCAGCATCGCAGGCAGATTCTTTACCATCTGAGCCACCGGGGAAGGCCCTGGCACTAAAGGGCCTGGGTCAGGGTCTCCCTAGAGCTGTCTGGTCGGGGCTCCCGGTCAAGTCACCCATCCCATTGGTTGATGGAGAGGAGGCCCAGGGCGGTGACCTCAGAGTGGCCGGGTCACAGCTGCAGTGCCACCCTGGTCTGGCACTTGTGGTGTCTGCCAGGGGTGGAGCCAACCCAGGGTGGGGACCCCCTTGAGGCCCCCTGGACCCGGAACCCTGCTTGTCCTGGCCAGACCCTCGGGACGGGTGGCTGCGTGGCCGAGGGGACCTGGGGTCAGGTGAGATCTCCCAGCGGCAGTGCTTTAGCAAAACTGACATCAGTCCTGGGGCGATAGCTGTCAGCGGGCACGGGGCCCTCCTGGGGCTCCGTTAGCCAGCGCCCACGGCCTCCCGGCCTCTCCAGACACCAATTCTGTTCCCTCCCGATCCTGAAAGTTCAGAAAATTCTCCCAGAAAGTGAAAAGCAACAGATGGCTCAGATCCACCTGCGGCAAGACCCAGCTCTGTGGAAGACGCCTGCTCAGCCGCCCTCACCCTCCCGTCCAGAGCCCCATACCTGCACCCCACTCCGTGGGACAGCGGGCACTGGGTGGCCACTCCCGGCTCCTCGCTGGCGGGCCCCACAGGCCGTCTCCACCGCCCACAGCCCGGCGGACTGCACAGCGGCCGCCACCGCCCCCTGCTTCCTGCCCCACTTCCTCCCTGCGCCTGGGCCTGGTGAGAGGCAGGCCTGAGCTGCTGCGCCGCCTCCGAGGGCTGGTTGATCATTAGCTCCGGCCTGGGCTGGCTCCAGGCCCTGACCCGCCTGCCCACTGCCTGGTGTCCAGGCTCGGAGGTGGAGGCTGGGCACCCACCTCGGCTGCCAGGATTGGGGAAGTCGGACAGCTGCCCTACCAACCTCAGCCCTGTTCTCTCTTCCTCTTCCACTTACTGCACACACACATGCACACGCGTGCACACATTTACATGCATACACGTGCACACGTATACACGCACGCATGTGCACACACTTATACGGACATTTGTGCACACGTGCACACACACACCAATGGACATCCGTGCGTGCACACATGTACATGTTTACACACATGCACATACATGTGTGCATGCAAACAGATGGGCACACACAATGCACATATGTGTTGCAATACAAATGTGTACACACATGCATGCACAGACACACGTGCATCCATGTGTCCACACATGTGTGCACAGACAGACACATGGTTCCTTCCCACTGCTGCCCTGCCCAGTGACACAATCAATGGGAACGCGTCCTGGGGACAGCTGGGGGTCTGCCTGCAAGCTCTCCTTCCTTCCTTGTCTTCCCACCGGCTCCAGGCCTGACCTGGGTTTGAGAGCAGGGGTTTGAGCTCAGGGGGCAGGGCTGGGCTTCCTGGCTGTCAGACAAGCAGCAAGAACTGAACTGGGGTCAGCCCCGGCCCTACCCTCCCATCGGCTCTCAGGCCCTCACAGAGGCAGGGGGTGGGCTCGGGTTGCTGGCCCTAGCCCAAACCCAGGAGGCCACCTTCCCCGCCCCAAGCTTGGAAGAGGCACGGCCTGGCTTCCTGACCAGGAACAATCTCTGGGTTAAGTGCTAATGTACCCATTTCACAGACAGGGAAACTGAGGCTCAGGAGATGATAAGGCCCAAGGCTGGTGACAGCTAGAGGGTGAGCCAGAAACCAGGTCTGTCAGACACTGAGATCCCTGAGCACAGTGTCTAACCCCGGCACTGCTGGTGCTTGGGGCGCTCGCTCTTTGTCCTGGGGTCTGGGTAGCGTCCCTGGCCTCTGTCACTAGAAATTGACCCCAAAGTGAAAACCACGCCTATCTCCAGACACTTGCTCCCTGGGGGCACTCTCATTCAGGCTGAGATCCGCTCTGAGCCCAAAGCGGACTACTTCTGGTTGCCCCCCACCCGCGCCGTCCGCCTTTATCCGATCAACTCCCGGCATTATGCGTGGTCACCCCAAAGTCACAACCTCCCCTCCGCTCCCAAGTAGGCCAGAGCCCAGGCATGAGGGGCACAGCTGGAGACGCCATGGGCGTGTGGCCACCTCACGCTGGAAAGGTCCCCACCGAGAGCCAGTGTGGAGCCTCAGCCCCTCAACGGGCAGTGCTGGTCACTGGGGGGCCCCCAGCAGGCCCGGGCCCAGCGCTCGGGCCCCTCACACCCCCAGCCCAGCCGGGCCCCAGGGCACACACCGCCAACACGCTCGGTGACCCCGAGGTGGGAGGCAGAGGCTCCAGGGGGCCATTTTCACTGTCCCCCGTGACGGCAGGTGGAGTAGCAGGGGAGGGTTTCACATCACCCCGTGGGCCCCAGGGGACCAGGAGGCCCCAGGGCAGAGGGGACAACTGTTCCCCCAGCAGCTCGCCTTCCCCCCGGGGAGCATGGCCTGTCCGAGCCCTGCCAACCTCTCTCCTCCCCTCTCCTCCCCTCTCCGTGGAGCAGGAATAGCAATCTTTCTAGCTGTGACAGTCGCGATGTGAGCATCCAGGGGCTGCCGTGACAAAGTACCCCAGACCAAGTGACTTAAAATGGCAGAGGTTTATTCTCTCTGGGCTCTGGGGCCGCAGTCAGTCAAGGTGCCGGCAGGGCCAGGCTCCCTCTGACTCCGGGGAGCCTCCTTCCCGCCTGCTCCAGCCCCCGTGTGTCCAGGCTGTCCTGGGCCTGTGGTCACGTCACCGCACCCTCTGCCTCTGCCATCACACGGCACCCCCCCTGTGTGTCTCCTCCACTCCCACTTGTAAGGACTCTCCGCACTGTCTCCAGGGCCCTGCGAGTCATCCAGGCGGATCTCACTTTGAGATCCTTACAGGGATCAATCACATCAAGACCGTTTTTCCAAACAAGGGCGTGTTCAGAGGTTCTGATGGACATACCTGCAGAGGCTGCCCTCCTGCCCAGACCGCTAGACGTCCACGGGAGTGGGGAACAGGCCCAGGACATGAGTTAGTGTTTGGGGCACCTGCCTGCCTGACCACAGCGCCCTCCCTGAGGGCTTCCAAGACCCCGCTTTCCTGCCCACCCTTAGGCCCAGTCCCGCCCCGAAGGCCCTCCTCACCTGCCCTCTTCCCCATGACACCAGCCTGTCCACTTCCCCAGCCCGCCTGCCTCCCCCTCATGGGCCTGGCACAGTGATGCCCCCCATCCACCCCCTTGCAAGGTACCCGCTGCCAAGGCCTCAACCCTTGAGAAGTAGGGCTTTCCTTGCACTTGCCTCTGCTGGGATCACTCTCCTGGGCTGGCCTGCCTCCTCCATCCATGTCCACTCTGCCCTGCACAGGGACCTGTGGATACGCCTTTGTCCCCATCCTCTGTCCCTGGCCTTGACTCCCCTCCTCCATGGGACGGCAGAGCTCCAGGCCCATCGTCTCCAGCTAGGCTGCCTCTCAGGGTCCGAGCTCGGCAGGCACTGCCATGGCAGGCTGGTGCGGCCGTGCTGATCACAGGCCGGCAGGAAGGCCCCGGGTGGGATCTGACTGTCTGGTCTAGCTCTGAGCCGTCAGGAGGGTTAGCCTAGAGGCGGGAATCCTTCCACAGGGTGTCGGCTGTACTCAGTTGTCTCTGCATCTAACAAATTCCGGTACCCGAGCCTCTCCAGGGGCCGCTGCAGAGCGGAGAGCAGGGGACTAGGCTCCCCAGGCAGCAGGAGAGGAGCAGGGTGTCAGGAAGCCCCCACCTCCAATGGCTTGGGCTGGTCCCGGGCTCCTTGGGGCCTCGGGGGCTGTGGAGAGAACCTGGGGTCGGGCTCCCACACCCGCCTTCTCTAAGCCATGGTGTGCCCTGGGCGCACCCCTACCCAGCTCCTCTTGGCCTTTTTCTGTGAAGCCAGGCTCCCGGGTTCCCCAGCCGGCCCTCCAGAACCCCATGCTGTGTGGAACGCAAGCTGCTTGCTCCTTCCTGCTCTGTTTTTCTGGAAACTGTGTTGAAAGAGGCCCCTGACGGCTCCATATCCATAAAAGGGTCTGGACTCGCTTCCTCTCCTGGCCATTGTGCCCCGCGGTGGCCCGAGACCCGCATCCTGTTTGCCTCTACAGCTGTGCTCTTGGCTCAAGGCCGGGGGCTTTCCACGAGCCTCCCCCGCTGTGCCCAGCATTCTTCCACTCTGCATGGGGCACCCCAACCCTGCACAGCACACCCTCATTCCGTATGTTGCACCCCAACTCCTCAGAATGTAACTCAACTCTGCAAGAGCACTCCAACTTTGCACAGCACCCCTAATTTAGCACACTGCACCTCAACTTCTCAGAATATAACTCAACTCTGCAAGAGCACCCCAACCCTACACAGCACCCATAATTCTGCATGTGGCACCCTGATTCCTCAGAATGTAACTCAACTCTGCAAGAACACCCTAACCCTACCCAGCACACCCTGATTCTGCACACTGCAGCCCGACTCCACAGAACGTAACTCAACTCAGCAAGAATATCCCAACGCTGCATATGGCACCCCAACTTTAGTGTGCACCCCAAGTGTGCAACTGCACCCGATGAGACTTACAGAGGAAGAACATGAGCCTTTCAGGTGGGGTCTTTCCAAGTAAGGGGTCCCTCCTGGAGGTGGCCCCATAGGGCAGCCCCACACAGCTTTGCATGTGAGAGGCTGGTCTCAACCCCAGCCTAGCCCCACCTTCGGGTCCCTCTGAGGGAGCCTGTCACCCCCTGGGCCTTAGCTCCCCCCTTTCCAATGGGCGAGTTGGGCTTGGGGGGTCTCCAAGTGCCCTCCTAGGTCAGCAACTCTGACCCTCACAGGGATTTACCATCACTGTGCAATTATCACTCACTTAAAAGATACTAGATCCAAGGATGTGGCCACCCCAGTGTACTGCCATGATCCCACTGGACTGAGTGGCAAACAGACTTTAGAGATGTGGGACCTTCCCTGGGCCACACAGCCCCCAGGACAATGCCAAGGCCTCCGGGGGTGCCAAGGCGGACCCCCGACTTCCTAAGGCATGAGACTCACACACAGTCAGAGATCCCAGGAACTTCCTATTGGAATACTTACACCTGCTCCCCGGCGACCCAGATGCAGCATCTCTTTAAGCATCTCTAAGGGCTGAGGTGGCCTCCGCTCATGTCAGCCTGTAGGGACTCGCCTCTGCCAACATGGGCAGAAGTTCCTGATGAGCCCCCACAGGATCTCTCCCCCCTGATGATCTCTCCACAGGATCACAGACACAGGCCTCGGCTGTAATCCTGAGCTAGGGGCCGGGGTCTGAGGGGTACCCTGCCCTCTGTGTGTGCTACGTGCCAAGTCGCTCGGTGGAGTCCGACTCCCTGCAACCCAGTGGACTGTAGCCTGCCAGGCTCCTCTGTCCTTGGGATTCTCCAGGCAAGACTCCTGGGTTGCCTTGTCTTTCTCCAGGGGCTCTTCCCAACCCAGGGATCCAAGCAGAGTCCCTGACAGTCTCCTGCATTTGCAGGCCGGTTCTCCACCACTCGGGCCACCTGGGAAACCCCACCCCACCCTCTACCCTCTGCTTATCTTTTTAACCCATGGGGCAAGTAGCAATAATTGTGGCCTACAAAGACAAAAAGCAATTTCTAATTTTGTCATGCCATCTCAGAACATTTTCAATCCCCTGGGACTGTGGAACTATATCAGCACAGCCTCAGGCCTGGAGGGGTGACCCAGCCCAACCCCCCAGGCCCAGCTGGGGTCCCCTGGACAGCCTCCCTGGCGCGCGGTCCAGCCTCTCCGTGGATCCCCCCCTCCACCTGGTGATTGCTCTGCTCTTCAGAATTCAGGGCCACCCCTGCCACCAGCCATCTTGGCTCCATCACCCCAGTTGTGCCTTCAGGTCCCCACACACGAGGGGGCTCAGACAAGTCAGGATTACAGACTTGGATGGAGACTGGGATGATGTCGTGCCATCTGTGCAGCCACAGAGAGGGGGGAAGAAGAGGAGGGAGAAGTCTAGGAAGGCTTCCTGGAGGCAGAGGCTCCTCAGCTGAATTTGGAGGAAGAGGGACTAGGCAAAGAGAGGGTATAAAGGTCCTCCTGCGGAATGGAGCCAGTCAGAAGAGTACGTGCGCCCGGCCTGCTCCAGGTATGCAGCTGGTCAAGCCTCCCACAGCCACTTCAAGGACTGCAGATGTCCGGGTTGGGGGTGGGGGCTGAGGGTTAATCTACAACAAGCCATAAATGTAAACAGAGAATCCCAGGAATGCAGAGGCCCCCAGGGAGGGGGCGGGTGTGGGGTGGGAGGACAGTTACTACTCCCTGCTGATTCACTCCAGCAGTCTGGGCCAGAGAAGCAAGCACACAGGTGACCCCAGAGCAAGGGGCAGAAGCCGCCTTCTATAAAGAGCAGGAGAATAATTAGGTTTGCTTTTCGGGCCATCAAGCGGGCTCTGCCACCGCCCCGCTGTTACACCCCAGAGCAGACTTGGGTGATAGGAAATGAGAGGGCCTGGCCATGTATCAGAAAACCTTATTTGCAAATCAGGGGCCGGACTTGGCCCTGGCTGTGGGCCCTGCTCTAGAGAAGGGGTGGGGTGAGGATTCCTGGAAAAGCATCTCAGGACCACCCCGCCGCCGCTGATACAGGAAGGAGTCAGCACAAAGGCACCCCCCCTCCCTCCCCCACCCCCTCAACACGGATGCCTGCCCGGAACCAGGATGTGTAAGGTTCACCGTTAGGAGAGCGAGGGCCTCACTAGGGAGCGGGTGAAGCTGGCACTGCACAGCAGCCTGGAGGGGAGTAATGACCAGATGACTGAAGACCCTCTATGCCAGACGCCAGCTCAGGACAGTCCAGGGCCCGGCGCTCTGCCTCTCTCCTCCCTCTGGTTAGGATGGAACTGTTAAACTATCAGAGATTACCAAGAACCAACCCTTAAGAATGCTCCCGGGACTTCCCCAGGCATCCAGTGGTTGAGACTCTATGCTCCCAACGCAGGGGGCCTGGGTTTGATCCCTGGTCAGGGAACTAAGTTTCCACACAACATACGGTGCAGCTGGAAAAAAAAAAAAAAAGAATGCTCCTAATAAAGACAGGTCAAAGTAAGTCCCTTGGGCTTACAAATGGGGAAACCGAGGCTTGGGAAGAGAGAGCCCGTCACCCAAGGTCGCAGGAAGTGGACCCAGCATTCCTGTCATCTTTCCCAGCCTCTGGTTCCCCATCTGTAACGTGCTCTGTGACACGCCTTCTGAGGCCCGCACATTCCTGAGCCCCACCCGGCTCTCCCGAGCAGTCCGCCTGAGATACCCTTTCTGGCAGTCTCCCTTGCATGCCCGAGCCTGAGGTCAGAGCCCAGGATGGAGAGAGAAGCCGTTGGCCTGGAGCCTGGCACCCGGCTGCCACTGGGCCCGCCGACAGGGCTGCGACCCTGCGTGTGTGCCCAGCGGGGCTTGTCTGTGTGTGTCATTTCTGGCCTGAGCGGCTGAGACCAGCCCCCGTCAAAGATGAGCAGACCTCCAGGCCCCGTGATTTCAGGAACTGCTCTTTGCAAAACAAGGATATTGGGACCAAACAAGCTGTCCGGATGACTGATGCCCCCCCCCAACCGCGCTGGGTCGAAGGCCTGCAGGAAGCAGTCAGCAGTTCCCCTGGACTGAAGACGCCACCCCCACTGGCCCCAGCCCCGGCCCGTCTGGGCAGTCACGCTCTCTGCCCAGGAATCACTGATTCTGCTGCCCTGTCTCCCCTCCTTGGTCTGTGAGCTGGCCAGGGCCCAGGACTCCTCCGCATTTAGAAGTGGGGTGCCCCCTCGTCAATGCCCTAAGTCACGTGGTGTGGGCGCTCAGAGGGAGTTGGTCAGAAAGGACCGGCCTACAAGGGGGCAAGGCCCAGACTGGCACACTCTTTTGTCACACCCTCAGAGGCGCTCTGCCATGCCCACCAGGTCAAAGCAGCCCCTTTCTTTAAAAAATGAGGGCCAAGGGGCTTCCCTGGTGGCTCAGTGGTAAAGAATCTGCCTGCCAGTGCAGGAGACGCGGGTTCCATCCCTGGTCTGGGAAGATCCCACATGCTGCAGAGCAACTAAGCCATGAGCAACAACTACTGAGCCCACGTGACACTGCTGAGCCCACGTGACACAACTACTGAGCCCACGTGACACTACTGAGCCCACGTGCCACTGCTGAGCCCACGTGCCACTGCTGAGCCCACGTGACACTGCTGAGCCCACGTGACACTACTGAGCCCACGTGACACTACTGAGCCCACGTGACACTACTGAGCCCACGTGACACTGCTGAGCCCACGTGACACAACTACTGAGCCCACGTGACACAACTACTGAGCCCACGTGACACTACTGAGCCCACATGACACAGCTACTGAGCCCACGTGCCACTGCTGAGCCCACGTGACACTACTGAGCCCACGTAACACAACTACTGAGCCCACGTGACACAACTACTGAGCCCACGTGACACTGCTGAGCCCACGTGACACAACTACTGAGCCCACGTGACACTGCTGAGCCCACGTGACACTACTGAGCCCACGTGACACAACTACTGAGCCCACGTGACACTGCTGAGCCCACGTGACACAACTACTGAGCCCACGTGACACTGCTGAGCCCACGTGACACTACTGAGCCCACGTGACACAACTACTGAGCCCACGTGACACTGCTGAGCCCACGTGACACTACTGAGCCCACGTGACACAACTACTGAGCCCACGTGACACTGCTGAGCCCACGTGACACTACTGAGCCCACGTGACACAACTACTGAGCCCACGTGACACTGCTGAGCCCACGTGACACTACTGAGCCCACGTGACACAACTACTGAGCCCACGTGACACTGCTGAGCCCACGTGACACTACTGAGCCCACGTGACACAGCTACTGAGCCCACGTGACACAGCTACTGAGCCCACGTGACCCTGCTGAGCCCACGTGACACAGCTACTGAGCCCACGTGACACTACTGAGCCCACGTGACACTACTGAGCCCACGTGACACTACTGAGCCCACGTGACACAGCTGAGCTCACGTGACACTACTGAGCCCACGTGACACAGCTACTGAGCCCACGTGACACTGCTGAGCCCACGTGACACAGCTGAGCCCACGTGACACAGCTACTGAGCCCACGTGACACAGCTACTGAGCCCACGTGACACAGCTACTGAGCCCACGTGACACTACTGAGCCCACGTGACACAGCTACTGAGCCCACGTGACACTACTGAGCCCACGTGACACTACTGAGCCCACGTGACACAGCTACTGAGCCCACGTGACACTACTGAGCCCACGTGACACTACTGAGCCCACGTGACACAGCTACTGAGCCCACGTGACACTACTGAGCCCACGTGACACTTCTGAGCCCACGTGACACTACTGAGCCCACGTGACACAGCTGAGCCCACGTGACACTACTGAGCCCACGTGACACTACTGAGCCCACGTGACACTGCTGAGCCCACGTGACACTGCTGAGCCCACGTGACACTTCTGAGCCCACGTGACACTACTGAGCCCACGTGACACAGCTACTGAGCCCACGTGACACAGCTACTGAGCCCACGTGACACTACTGAGCCCACGTGACACAGCTACTGAGCCCACGTGACACTACTGAGCCCACGTGACACTACTGAGCCCACGTGACACAGCTACTGAGCCCACGTGACACTACTGAGCCCACGTGACACTACTGAGCCCACGTGACACTACTGAGCCCACGTGACACAACTACTGAGCCCACGTGACACAGCTACTGAGCCCACGTGACACTGCTGAGCCCACGTGACACTTCTGAGCCCACGTGACACTACTGAGCCCACGTGACACAGCTACTGAGCCCACGTGACACAGCTACTGAGCCCACGTGACACAGCTACTGAGCCCACGTGACACAACTACTGAGCTCACGTGACACGACTGAGCCCACGTGACACGACTGAGCCCACGTGACACAGCTACTGAGCCCACGTGACACAGCTACTGAGCCCACGTGACACAGCTACTGAGCCCACGTGACACTACTGAGCCCACGTGACACAACTACTGAGCTCACGTGACACGACTGAGCCCACGTGACACGACTGAGCCCACGTGACACAGCTACTGAGCCCACGTGACACTACTGAGCCCACGTGACACTACTGAGCTCATGTGACACAACTACTGCGCCCACGTGACACTACTGAGCCCACGTGACACTACTGAGCCCACGTGACACAGCTACTGAGCACATGTGCTCTGGAGCCCGTGCTCCACGACAGGAGAAGCCACTACAACAAGGAGCCCTTGCACCACAATGTAGAGCAAAGCCCATAGCAATGAAGACCCAGCACAGCCATAAATAAATATATAAAACTATTTTTTAAAAAAATGAGGGACGAGGTTCTGAGCTGCCGGAAGGCTGGCAGTGGCTGGGTCTCAGAGGTCCCTCCCATCAGAGGACAGGCTCGCCCACTCCCCTGGACCGTGTGGCCCCTGAGTGGTGGGGGGGTGGCTCGGAGGGGGTTGCCTGGAGGCACCGGGAGTAGGAGGCCCCAGACTGGGATGCATGGTGAGGGCTTCACCACTGCTGTTTCCCCGGGGAGCCTGGGGAAATCGCTCAGTGATAAGTGAGACCCCAGGGATACCCAGATCCCACAGGCCGTCACTAAGGTCCAGAGCACTGGTATTCCTGAAGCAGGGTGTGGAAACCCCACTGGAAACCCAGACCTCCTTCCAGCCCAGGCACCAGGGGGTGGATCTTGAACTTGGCTAAGCGAACATTAACCCAGCCCCAGCACACACTTTAGAGGGGCCTCCCCAGAGGGTGAGGGTCCTCCCAGCCAAGACCCCTCACGGAAACGGGCCCCAGGTCACTCATGGCAGGCTGAGCAGGGCAGGAGGCCTTGGGGGGAATCTCCGCAGGACTCTCCTGAGAGTCACTTTCATTGTGCCTGGACTGCATGTGGGTGATGCTGCCTCGGGGACCCCCTATCTCCCCCCCATTTCCAGGTGCCCACTTCCTTCCTGGTTCTCCAGGGGGCAGCTGGTTGGGAGGGACTCACTCAAGTCTTATCCCTGGGGCCACTGCAGGCTCCACGCAGCGGCCCTGTGGCCCATAGATGTCCACACCTGCACCCTTCACACATCCGGCCACCCAGCTTCAGGGTTCACAGGCCGCATGGTGGGGAGGAGTGGTCGGAGTACCCACTGGTTTGCTGCCAATCCAGGTGGGAGCCCGGGGTCTCCCCTCACCTTGCCGGTGGGCACAGCCTCCACCTCTCGCCCCACACAGAACTCTTCGGCTTTCACAGAGGGCAGCTCTGTGGTCCCAGCACCTCACACACCAGCCCTGTTAGTGCTGCGCTGACCCTGCACGCTACGAGCTAAGGTGGTGAACAGCACAGGTTCCGTCCAGGTGGGAAGCTGGGTGAGTCCACTGCTCTGGCCTCCATTGTCCACCCTGGCCGGGGGCCTGGCACCTGCTCAGTGTGGGGAAGGGGGGCCCACACAGGAGAGAGATGAGCATCATCATAGCCAGTGGGGGCAGGGTCTGGTTGCTGGCAGCACTGCCCAGCCCCACCCTGTGCCTGGCCCAGTGCTAGGCACTGGGGACCTGGGCGGATGGATGAATCAGATTGCGCTGCCTGCTGGAGGCAGCTTAGCGGTAAAGACAGCCAAGGAAACAGAGTGACCATGGCAGAGGATGGGCAGGGAGGCCAGGGTGACCAAACAGCCCCCAAGTCGCCCGGAGACAGCCAGGGAGGCTGCCTGGAGGAGGGGCTCTGAGCCAGGCCTTAGCATGTGAAGCACATTCCCTGGCAGGAAATGTAAGCAAGCCTGGGACATCTTACAGGCCCAGAAAGCAGGAAGTGGGATAGATAGATAGACAGACGACAGATGGGTGGATAGTTGCTAGATATACGGGTCCCCACAATGACGGGACCAAGTCAAAGAGAGGAGGGGAGGGGCCCACAAAGGAGACACAGGAGGGGCCCATAAAAGAGAGCCATGACTATCATCAAGGCCAGTGGGGGCAGGGCCCAGACAAGAGCTCACAATGGCCGAAGCTGGGACAATCTAAGGAACAAAATAAAGTGGTATTGGATGATAACCCCAGGTATAAAAGCCTGGTGGGCTGTAGTGCATGGGGTTGCAAAGAGTCAGACATGACTGGATGACTGAACAACAGCAATAAAAGGAATATCCCTAAGTCCATACCAATATAAATCAAAGATTGCCTAAGTAAATGGAGGAGAAAGAGGTGAATCGTGAATCTCCCATGTAGCAGAGCTCCAAGTGATTTATGTGGCTGCTCCACCCCCGGGAGGGGTGTCTCCCTCCCCAGTCCTCAGGGATGACTGGGCAGGTGACTTCCTTCTGGGGAGTACTGCATGGAAATGGAAGAGAAGGGTAATTTCACAGGAGAAAGCCTGACAATCACTACCTGGGATGGGGGATTGAGGCCGACGTCGGCAGTGACATGTCATGTCAATATCAGGCACCCTTGCCAGGATGGAATGAGATGGGCATTTGACCTCTGTAGCCTTCCTCCCCCAAACCCATGACCCCAGTATTACCATGAGAAAACCTTCAGACAAACCCAAATTGAGGATGTACATGGGTGGAGTAGGGTGGCAGGGGTGAAGAGATTAACTCAGCTTGGTAGTCAGGGAAGGTTTCCTGGAGGTGGTGACATTTGCTTAGGGCCTTGGCTTCCCTTGGTATGCAAATGACACCACCATTAGGGCAGAAAGCAAAGAAGAACTAAAGAGGTGAGTGAAAAAGCTGGCTTAAAATTCAACATTCAAAAAACGAAGATCATGGCATCCAGTCCCATCACTTCATGGCAAATAGATGGGGAAAAAATAGAAACAGCGACAGACTTTATTTTCTTGGGCCCCAAAATCACTGCAGGTGGTGACTGCAGCCATGAAATTAAAAGACACTTGCTCATTGGAAGAAAAGTTATGATCAATCTAGACAGCAGATTAAAAAGCAGAGACATTAATTTTCCGACAAAGGTCCGTCTAGTCACAGCCATGGTTTCTACAAAGCTATGTATGGATGTGAGAGTTGGACCATAAAGAAGGCTGAGCGCCAAAGAATTGATGCTTTTGAACTGTATTGTTGGAGAAGACTCTTGAGAGTCCCTTGGACAGCAAGGAGATCAAACCAGTCAGTCCTACAGGAAATCAACTCTGACTATTCATTGGAAGGACTGATGCTGAAGCTGAAACTCCAATACTTTGGTCACTTGATGTGAAGAGCTGACTCATTGGAAAAGACCCTGATGCTTTGAAAGATTGAAGGCAGGAGGAGAAGGGGACGACAGAGGATGAGATGGTTGGATGGCATCACTGACTCAATGGACCTGAGTTTGAGCAAGCTCTGGGAGTTGGTGATGGACAAGGAAGACTGGCATGCTGCATTCCATGGGGTTGCAAAGAGTTGGACACGACTGAGCGACTTGGCTTTACTAGTGGCTCAGACTATAAAGAGTCCACGGCCAATGCAGGAGACCTGGGTTCGATCCCTGGGTCAGGAAGATCCTCTGGAGAAGAGAATGGCAACCCACTCCAGTACTCTCTCCTGGAGAATTAAATGTTCAGAGGAGCTTGTTTGGCCACAGTCCATGGGGTCACGTAGAGTCAGACACGACTGAGTCACTAACACTTTGGGCTTCCCAAAAAAATAATAAAAAAATAATCTACCCGCCAATGCAGGAGCCGCATGAGATGCAGTTTCGATCCCTGGGTTGGGAAGATCCCCTGGAGGAGGAAATGGTGACCCACTCCAATGTTCTTGCCTGGAGAATCCTCATGAACAGAGGAGCCTGGTGGGCTACTGTTCATAGGGTCGCACAGGGTCGGACACAACTGAGCGGGCACACAAGCAAAACAACCTTGGAGGACAGGTCAGAGCAGCCAAGGGAGGTTCAGGCAGACGTCCCAGCATGGCCAGAGGGCAGGGCTGGGTAAGGAGTGAGGAGCGACGGTGGGTGGTGGCCGCAAGGAGAAGGGCTTGTCTTCCCCTACCGGGAGGGGGAAGGAAAGTGCCCACGAGGGGGACCAAACGACAGGAGGGGGTGACAGACCTCATCACAGCATCCACGTTTGGATGGCGGTGTCCCCAAGACAAAGGCCCTCAGGGCTGGAGGCCCTGGTGAAGCTCAGGGATTGGGACAGCGGGTGTGGCTCACGGGAGGCCGAAGACATGTATGTGTGCACGTGTGTACACTCAGCCATGTCCAGCTTTTTGCGACTCCAAGGACTGTAGCCCATGACAGGAGGCCAACTGGGCTTCTGCCAAAGTGGAGCCCTACCCCAGAGTCCGGGTTTTAGATTCTCATCATGAACCCAAGGGTTAGGCAAGCGAGGCCAAGGGGCTCCCAACACATGAAACACACATTCCTGCTGGAGAGGCAGGTACACAGCAGGGCCAGAAGAGGCCAGGAGCCCTCTGCCTGGGGTCTCCCATCATCGCCCACTGCACTCACCCCTGGTCAGGGAGCGGGAAGAAGGGAACAGTCCGCGCATCACTGCACTCGGCCATAGCTCGTGGGGAGAACTTGGCTCAAGCTGCTCCCATGCCCAGAATACCTTCCTTTCCCCCTGGCAGCCTGATAGACTCTTACACATTCTACCAACTGCTACTCGACCATCACCTCATCTGGGAGCCCTCCCAGATTGTTCCCGGTTCCAGGAGAGAATAAGGAGGAGGGGAACAAGCTGCTTCTTCCATTGCCCCCTGCCTCCCATGGGCACCGACCTTCTCCCTGCACACCCCTCACTGTGGATCGGCTACGAGTCTCCCCTTCCATCTGGTCCCTGCCTCAGAGCCAGCCGTGGCTCCTGACACGCGGTGGAGGCTCAGGCTTCATTAGCTTTCCCTGCCCTTTCCTTAGTGTCCTCTTTTATCCCCGAGGGGCCCTGGGGACACCAGCTCACACTTGAGCATCGCGTCTCTTTAGGCTCCTCTGGGCTGGGACCGACTGACACATTTTCCATGTTTTTCATGACTTTGATGGTTCTGAGGACGGGCCAGGTACTTTCGCAGACTGAACTTCAGCTGGAGTTTGTCTGCTGTTTATCTCAGTCCCTTTACTCTTAATTTTGAACAAACAAAATCTGCTGTGGGTTTTGGTTCTGAGTCAGGCTGGCCCCTATCTTCTCCCAGCAGGTATTTTTAACTGAACCCTACCTGAGACCCCATGACTCAGATGGTAAAGCATCTGTCTGCAATGTGGGAGACCCAGGTTCAATCCCTGGGTTGGGAGGATCTCCTGGAGCAGGAAATGGCAACCCACTCCAGTACTCTTGCCTGGAAATTTCCATGGATGGAGGAGCCTGGCGAGCTACAGTCCATGGGGTCGCAAAGAGTCGTACACGACTGAGCGACTTCACTTGCTTTTCTTTCTTTCTCACCTGAGACACTGGAGGAGGAGACCAATGATTCCACAGAAAACACGGCAGACTGGACGCAGACAGCTCCCATTTGTCTGTGTCCTTAAAATACATGAAACGAGGCTCAGTACCCCCAACCAGAAGGACAAAGTGGTCCCCAGACGCCCTCTGTCACCTCCCAGCTCTTCCCTCCGCGGGCTGTGGGGAGGGCAGGGCCTCGCCATGCTGAGGGCGGGTTACCAGCAACCAGCCAACTCCTATAAAACAGCAGTGCCCTTCGCCCAGAAGCCCCACCTGTGGGAACACTCTGCAGACGACTGTCTGCTTCTGACAGGGCAGGTCTCCAAGGGGGTGGGGGCTCTGTAGCGTGACACCTTGGAAATGACCCAGGTGTCACATAATTCATGCTGCAGACTGGCATGGAGCAGCCTGAAGCCGGTCTCCGTGCGTCAGCAGGGGAAGACCTCTGAGCCACAGCAAGCAGGGAAAGCAGGAAGCAGAAGGATCTGTGCGCTACCTTCTGTGTTCTAAAGTGGGGATTAGAATATTTTCATATTCCCTGCCTTTGTGAGAATCAACTGCAAGGATCGATACATCAGTGGCTGTGGAAGGCTGAGCAGGGAAGCCCCGGGGACTTTTTAGGCTGGTCCTGTGATGGTGGCTACCAGATGCTGTGCATTTTTCCAAAGACTTTAAACTTTATAGCACAAAGTGAACCTTAACGTATGAAAATAAAACAGATTCAGGAGGACCCGGGAATCCTAGGATGGAGGTTGAGTCCAACAAAGCTGTGAACTCTACTATGAATGAAAGAAGTGCCTCACTGATCGGAGGGGAGAGGTGCCTGCCCACCAGCCCGGCAGTGAGTGCCAGTTGAAGACTGAAATTACTTTCAGGGTAATAAGCAAGGCCCCACCTCTGTGTCCTGGGCTCTAGCTGGTCACCACGTTTCACACGCGGCCTGGGTTTAAAAATCTTAATGCTTCTTTCTGTACGTGTGTCCAGCAGTCTGAATGTCAACAATTGAGTAAATGGTGGTCAGTGGTGACAGATGGGTTTCTCACTGTTGGGGCAGGGGCTACAGAAAACCCAGGAGAGGAAGCTGGAATGACCCATGGGATGTTGGTTTAGAGACAGAGACACCAGTGTGAATTCGAATTTCACTGGACAGAGATACATGTGTTACACGTAGAAATACTCACTAGATGTGTGTGTATGCACAGGTTTGTATACACGTATAAACAGGTTAACTTACAGATATATGTATACAGACAGCCTGGTATACACATACACACACGAACTTATAGCGGCTGGATGAATCACAAGCTGGAATCAAGATTGCTGGGAGAAATATCAATAACTTCAGATATGCAGGTGATACCACTATAATGGCAGAAAGTGAAGAGGAACTAAAGAGCCTCTTGATGAAAGTGAAAGAGGAGAGTGAAAAAGTTGGCTTAAAACTCAACTTTCAAGCAACTAAGATCACGGCATCCGGTCCCATCACTTCATGGCAAATAGATGAAGAAAAACTGGAAACAGTGACAGATTTTATTTTCTTGGGCTTCAAAATCACTGCAGATGGTGACTGCAGCCATGAAATTAAAAGACACTTGCTCCTTGGAAGAAAAGCTATGACAAACCTAGACAACACATTAAAAAGCAGAGACGTCAGTTTGCTGACTAAGTCGGTCTAGTCAAAGCTATGGTTTTTCCAGTAGTCATGTATGGATGTGAGAGTTGGACCATAAAGAAGGCTGAGCGCTGAAGAATTGATGCTTTTGAATTGTGGTGTTGCAGAAGACTCTTGAGAGTCCCTTGGACTGCAAGGAGATCCAACCAGTCCATCCTAAACGAAACCAGTCCTGAATATTCTTTGGAAGGACTGATGCTGAAGCTGAAACTCCGATACTTTGGTCACATGATGTGAAGAGCTAACTCATTGGAAAAGACCCTGATGCTGGGAAAGATTGAAGGCAGGAGGAGAAGGGGATGACAGAGGATGAGATGGTTGGGTGGCATCACCGACTCAATGGACATGAAACAGTGCAAACTCTGAGAGATACTGAAAGACTAGGACAAGTTCATGGGGTTGCAGAGTTGGCCATGACTGAGTGACTGAACAGCAACATATACAGGCCAACTTATAGATGTGTGTGTTTACATGGATATGTGTACACATGCTCATGTATCTATCCATGGGTTTATATACACATATATATCAGCTGAGAGGATCTAAAAGAAAAGACACAAGTAGCAACCAGCACACACAGAGTGCAGATACAACACTTTGGCTCCTAAAGCCATTCTCCAGTAAACAGAATCTTTGGAGAAATGGCTGATTCTAGGACTGGGTCAGGACAGACACATGATAAGCCTGGCTTGTTGTGACAGAAACATATCTGAGGTTATTGATATTTCTCCCAGCAATCTTGATTTCAGCTTGATATTCATCCAGCCCAGCATTTCCCATGATATATTCTGTAAGTAAGTTAAATAAATAGGATATACAACCTTGTCACACTCCTTTCTTGATTTTGAACCAGTGGGTTTTTCCATGTAAGGTTCTAACTGTTGCTTCTTGATCCACATACAGGTTTCTCAGGAGATGTGTAAGTTGGTCTGATATTCCCATCTGTTGAAGAATTTTCTAGTTTGTTGTGATCCACACAAAGGCTTTTGCACAGTCAGAGAAGCATCAGTTCAGTTCAGTCGCTCCGTCATGTCCGACTCTTTGCGACCCCATGAATCGCAGCACGCCAGGCCTCCCTGTCCATCACCAGCTCCCGGAGTTTACCCAAACCCATGTCCATCGAGTCGGTGATGCCATCCAGCCATCTCATCCTCTATCATCCCCTTCTCCTGCCTTCAATCCTTCTCAGCATCAGGGTCTTTTCAAATGAGTCAGTTCTTTGCATCAGGTGGCCAAAGTATTGGAGTCAGAATGGCCATCATCAAAAAGTCTACTAAAAACTTACTAGATTGGATGTGGAGAGAAGGGAGCCCTCCTAAACTGTTGGTGGGAATATATATTGGTGCAGCCATGATGGAAAACAGAGTGGGATTTTCTTTAAAAAGTAAAAACAGAACTACCATGCACTATGCTGTGCTAAGTCGCTTTAGTCGTGTCTAAGTCTTTGCCACCGTATGGACTCACACTTGCCAGGCCGCTCTGTCCATGGGATTCTCCAGGCAAGAATACTAGAGTGGCTTGCCATTTCCTACTCCAGGGGATGTTCTTGACCCAGGGATCAAACTCATGTCTCACATCTCCTGCATTGGCAGGCAGGTTCTTTAACCACTAGAGCTACCTGGAGATAGGCACTTCCTTGGTCCAGTGGTTAAGAATCCGCCTGCCACTGCGTGGGACATGGGTTGAATTCCTGATCTGGGAAGAGTCCACGTGTTGCAGAGCTATCAAGCCCGTGTGCCACAACTACTGAGCCCAAATGCCTTAGACCCCTGCTCCACAATGAGAGAACCCACCTCCATGAGAAGCTCAGGCACCACAATTAGAAAGTGGCTCCCACTTACTGCAACTAGAGAAAACCCACGCAGCAGTGAAACCCAGCCCAGCCAAAAATGAATTTTTAAGAAAAGATACATACACTCTTGTGTTCATAGCAATTCAGCTCTTCACAAGAGCCAAGGCGTGGAAACACCCTAAATGCCTATTGACAGATGGATGAATAAAGAAGACATGGTACATATATATACGATGAGATATGACTCAACCATAAAAGAGAATGAATGACACCGTTCAAATGATACCGTGGATGAACCTAGAGAGTGTCCCACTAAGTGAAGTAAGTCAGAAAGAGAAAGACACTTACATGTGAAATCTAAATATCGAGAGAAACTTTTCTGTGAAATGGAAAAAGATTCATAGACACAGACAATAATCTTGAGGTTGCCAAGGGGGAGAGGGGGATGGGGGAAGGGTATAGTGGGAGTTTGGGGGTTAGCAGATGCTAACTATTATATATAGACGGGATGAACAACAAGGTCCTACTGTGTAGCACAGGGAACTCTCTCCAACCTCCTATGACAAACCATAATGGAAAGAAATATGAAAAAGAAAGTGTGCATATATATATGCATAAAACTGATTTGTATTGCTGTACAGCAGAAATTAACACAACACTGTGCATTAACTGTACTTCAATAAAATACATTTTAAAAAACAAACAAACAAGGAAAGTCTGGGCAACAGTCCCAGCCCAGGAGCCCCGGGAGATGTGATGACTAAATGTCACGTGGGTCCTAGAACAGAAAAGGGACATTAGGTAGAAACGAAGGGAAGCCGAATGAAGTATGGGCTTTCCTTAGTAATAATGAACAAACAATGGTTCGTGAGCCGTCACAAATGCACCAGAGACTGAGTGGGGTTGCAAGAACTCTACGTGTTCTATTTGCAATTGTTTTGGAAGTCTAAAACTGTTCTTAGAAAAAAACAAATCTTTTTTTTTTTTTTTTAAAGCCCCAGTGAGGTGGAACCACCTGGAAGTGTATAGAGAGAACAATTAAAGGCCGAAGACCCTGGAGGGCACGTCCCAGGCCAATTTGCTGTGTGGCCCTGGGCCAGCCTTGGAGTGTCTCTGTGCCATGCCTCCCCCAGCTGCACAAGGAGGGTGAGAGGGCCCGAGCCTGGCTCTCCTTGCCACCCCCGGGGCACCAGGAAGACCAAGGCAGGCCTTCGGAGGAGACCCTGTTTCCAGCCACTATGAGCTGGTGGTCTCTGGCAAGTTATTCTACCCCCCTCCGACCTCCCACCCCACCCCCTGGAAATCCAGCGCTGGGCCAGGCCCCTCCACGGGTCACCTGAGAATCCTGTAAACCAGACTCTGCCTAGAGCCTCACCCACAGCCCCCTGGGGGAAGGAGGAAGGGTCACCAGGCTCACAGAGTGTAGGGGTCAGAGGTGAACAGCCACGCCTGGACCACAAAGCTGCCCCCTCACCACCGGTCCATCTGTACAAAGTTGGCAGTGCACCCCGGGACCCTGGGACAGAGCTGCTCCCCCCCACCCCCTCTGACCCTTCCCCTGCCCCCTCGCCCCTTCCCTGTCCAAAAGCCCCTCTTGGAGAGAGGGGCTGTCCCCAGGGCTGCAGGGATGTTGGCCCCTGGGGGACTGGGGTGGGGGCTGGGGGATGGAGAGGGAGCAGAGACTCCCCGGGGCTGATCCCCAGGGAGGGCGGACAGCCTTAGGGGCGAGGGACCTGGCCCCCACCCCGGCCCTCCAGCCTCAGGCTCCCCCTCCTCTCCAGGGACACGTGCTGTCACCTCGCAGATGGCAAATTGAGGCTCAGAGGTGGGTCTCTTACTCGCAGGCCAGGGGCTCAGCCAAGATCGGAATCTCTGGGGCTGCAGCCTCTGGGGCCATAAAGAGGCCCCGCCCCCACCCCCACCGGGGAGAGGCCCGCCCCCACCCCCACCCCCACCGGGGAGAGGCCCGCCCCCACCCCCACCCCCCCACCGGGGAGAGGCGTGCACCTCCTGCTTCTCTACTGATGCCTCGACAAGGCCCAGCTTCACGGCTCACGGCCCCCTCCTTGGACGTGGGGCCACTTGAGCACTGCCCCGCCTCTTCCCAGCCAGGATGGTTTCGGGGTGCACGCCCATGCACACCCTCCCCTGGCTTCCCCTGTCCTGACAGGTGACCCTCCGCATGCACGCATGGGGCTGCAGACTGCTTTGTAGGCAGTCTGGAACTTACCCCGCTGGGGAAGGGAAGAGGGGAGGCTCCTGGGGCCCCACACCTGCCTCTGTTCCTGTTCTGGCCCCTCGCAATGGTCCTGGCCGCGTGATGCCTGTCCCGGCAGGAAGGTACACATTTGCGGCGAGCTGGCCCTCCAGGCTCCGATCAGGTGGCCGGGGCTATCAGCCTGGGTCATTGGCTGCGCCCGTGGCCGGCCCGCCCCACCGGGAAGGGGCCGGGTCTCCTCCATGACCTTCCTCCTCCTTATCGGCGGCAGCAGCGGTGGAAGTCAGCAATTCCTGGTCAGCATTCCCCAGCAAGGCGGGGAGGAGCTGCCTGCAGGCACGAAGAACAGGAACCTGGCTCCCTGACCGGTCTGGGTGCCAGGGGACTTGGGGACACCAGGTGACGGGTGCCACCTCTCAGCGCCTCAGAGAGGTAGGAGGTTGGGCCTTTGGACGCTGGGCTGCTCACAGCTCTTGCTGGGCCGGGGTTTCTGCATATCCTTGACTCCAGACCCACCAGGTCAGCACCTGCCAGGACAGGGCCTAGAAACCTGGATTGTTAACGAATCCCAGGAGGCCCTGTCATCGGCAAGGGGCACCCCTGTCCCAAATGATACATCTTTAGACATTCAAACAGGTGGGCAGAGTCCCCGGGGGCCTGTGACAGACGTGCCCGCCTGCCGCTTCTCAGATCCCCGAACCACAGCAGGGCAGGGGCCTTCCAGGACTGGCTGTGTGACTTGAGGCAAGTCTCTCAACCTCTCTGTGCCTCCCTGTCTCTTCGAAATGGAAGAACACTTGGTACTTGGCCCCTCTCATCAATGTTCGTGAGAAATCAATGAGTTAGTAAGTTTTGAGGGCTCAAAACAAAGCCCTGCCCACAGATATAAACACACACATACGCACACATACACACACCCATACCCATATACACACATACACCCCCACACACAGTACACCCAAACACATACACACACCCACACGTGCACAGACACACACACATACATCCATACACACAATGCACCCATACACATACATACACATATGCACACACACACCCATACCCACACACACACATACACACAATATACACATACATACAGCCATACACACAATACACCCAAACACATCCACACATCCACACATGCACATAGACACACACGCATACACCCATACACACAGTACACACCTACATCCACAAATACATCACACACACACACACACCACACGTGCATCTTTATCAGGCACCCTGTGGCTCTGACTTGACTGCAAGAGGTGAGGTGCCGTGTGCTGTCCTGGGGGAGAACTGGCTCAGGCAGGAAGGGCTGGGCCTGAGCCGGCCGTGAGGCTGGACAGGAGCTGGCCGCTCAGTGCCTGTCCCCTCTGAGGGTGACCGAGTGAATGGGCGAGTGGACGGATGAGGTACGAGGTGCCTGACGCTATCTCTGCTTTGACTCACGGTGAGAGCGCAGAGTTCGTGCCCATACACCCTCCGGGCTGACACCTGACGCCTGTCCCTGCGGCCCCTGCCACTGTCGCTTCAGTCCAGAACCCGGGTGTCCCCCTGTACTCCTCGGGCTCAGCGGGCCGGCCTGTCCGAGGCCCGGGGATCTGACCTCAGGCTCACCCTGCTGCAGGGTCCCCAGTTGTCGGCCACCCTTGGTCCACAGGTGAAGGGCTTAGAGACCTCAGATTCATTTCAACAGTGGAAAGTCGAGACTTCACCCTAAACCAGGTATCTGGCTGTTCTGAAAAGTCGGGACGTCTGGGCCTACAGGGGTGTGTTCCCCGGTGGCTCACCAGGGGCCCGCTGCACCTTCATAGAGCGCACGCTGTCCCGCGGCCACTGGGCGCGCCCCCCGCTCCTGGCTGGGGCCCTGCAAGTGCTGAACTGTGACCCTCTTCCCTAGACCAGGGCTTGGCGGCTTGGTTCCCAGGAACCAGCTCAGAGCCTTGGAATTCTCAGTCGCATCCCGCCCCCAAGCTCTGTCCTGTGGCTCGGCCCCAGGCCTAGGCTGACCTGCAGACCCCATCCAGCGGCCTGGAGAGGTGCTGGTCCCTGGCCCCAGGGAGGCCAGACCGGGGCCTGAGAGGTAGTTAGGTCCTGGCCACCCTCCTCGGGGGCCCTTCCCCAGGTTGAGGGCCAGCAGGGACCAGGCACTGGGGTCCGGCTTAGATTCCCAGCACCCGGCCAGGGCCCTTTTCAGGGTAGAGACCAAGACGGCTCTTCAGTGCTGGAGACCCGTCCCTGCCCCCCACCCCCACCCCCATAACCCCACTGGTTTTCTCACGGGTCCCTGTCTTTTCTTTTCTTTTCTTGTCTGCACCACACTGCTTGTAGGATTTTAGTTCCCTGACCAGGGATCGAACCTGTGCCCCCTGCATTGGAAGTATGGAGCCCCAACCATTGGATGACCAGGGAAGTCCCATGGAGCCCTATATTTTTCAGTCCCAGGGTGCTGCGGGCCAGTTCACAAGCCTCTCTGGGCCTCAGTTTCCCCACATTTGCAAATGGGAAGTGGCTGGGCAGGGAGCCCTCTGGGGCCACAGTCCCAGAGCGGATGCTTCCGCTTCTGCCAGACTCCAGGCATCACTGCTCCTCTCGGTGGGGCTGGTGAAGGGGCCCGAGGCCGTCGTGAGCCTGCCTGGCAGGCCCTGATGCCTCTCCTTCCTCTCTGAGCACTCCCTCAGCCAGGCGGCAGCCTCACATCCGTCCCCCTGCACGTGACTGTGATGGGCTCAGAATTGCTACAAGGAGCCCATTTTGGAAATCCTGCTTTAAAGAAACGAAAGCCAAGGGCAACTTCTTTTTTACCAGCCATGATCCTGAAGGGCAGGCCAGGCCACCCTGGTAGTCCAGGAAGGAGAGGTGTCAGGAGGGGTCAGGGCCATCGGCTGGGCGAGTCTCCCTGGAGATGCCCGAGCAAGCCATGCAGAGAAGGGTGGACGGTGGCCTGAGGGGCAGGCATGACCCCTCCTGAATGAGGAGGACCTACGAGAAGCTAGAAGGCTATAGGAAATGAACGAGTCTCGACAGGCCTAGATACTCGTGGCAGGAAAACAAAAGCTTGCGTCAAAGGGACAGTGCTTGGTCTCACTCCTGGGATAAGCGGTGTTCCCTGCAGCGAGGGTGACGTGCTAACAGGGGCAGGGCCCGAGACTGGGACCAGCATGCCTGCCAGCAACAGGCCTGTCCCCAGCGGTAGCAAGGCAGCCTTTTACGTGAATCAGAGGTTGAGGCAACACCCCAAGGCCATATGGGCTTGAACTTGGTTCTTAAGTTGGGGTCACGGGGGGTGGTCTCAGCGCACCCCTGTGAGGTCCCTTGGGGCTCCCTCCAGGGCTGGGCCTATCCCAGACTACAGACAGTAGTAAGTTGATGTGGTGGCAGGGTAAACACTGACTACATGAAAAATATTCCAATTCTCCAAACTAGGCTTCAGCAGTGAACTGTGAACTTCCAGACGTTCAAGCTGGATTTAGAAAAGGCAGAGAAACCAGAGATCAAATTGCCAACATCTGCTGGATCATCAAAAAAGCAAGAGAGTTCCAGAAAAACATCTATTTCTGCTTTACTGACTATGCCAAAGCCTTTGACTGTGTGGATCACAATAAACTGTGGAAAATTCTGAAAGAGATGGGAATACCAGACCATCTGACCTGCCTCTTGAGAAACGTGTATGCAGGTCAGGAAGCAACAGTTAGAACTGGACATGGAACAACAGACTGGTTCCAAATAGGAAAAGGAGTACGTCAAGGCTGTATATTGTCACCTTTCTTATTTAATTTATATGCAGAGTACATCATGAGAAATGCTGGGCTGGAGGAAGCACAAGCTGAATCAAGATTGAGAAATATCAATAATCTCAGATACTCAGATGACACCACCCTTATGGCAGAAAGCGAAGAGGCTAAAGAGCCTCTTGATAAAAGTGAAAGAGGAGAGTGAAAAAGTTGACTTAAAGCTCAGCATTCAGAAAACTAAGATCATGGTATCTGGTCCCATTACTTCATGACAAACAGATGGGGAAACAATGGAAACAGTGGCAGAATTTATTTTGGGGGGCTCTAAAATCAGTGTAGATGTTGACTGCAGCCATGAAATTAAAAGACGCTTGATCCTTGGAAGAAAAGTTATGACCAACCTAGATAGCATATTAAAAAGCAGAGACATTACTTGGCTGACAAAGGTCTGTCTAATCAAAGCTATGGTTTTTCCACTGGTCATGTATGGATGTGAGAGTTGGACTATCAAGAAAGCTGAGCGCCGTAGAATTGATACTTTTGAACTATGGTGTTGGAGAAGACTCTTGAGAGTCCCTTGGACTGCAAGGAGATCAAACCAGTCCATCCTAAAGGAAATCAGTCCTGAATATTCATTGGAAGGACTGATGCTGAAGCTGAAACTCTAATACTTTGGCCACCTGATCCAAAGAAATGACTCATTAGAAAAGACCCTGATGCTGGGAAAGATTGAAGGCAGGAGGAGAAGGGGATGACGGAGGATGAGATGGTTGGATGGCATCACCGACTTGATGGACATGAGTTTGAGCAAGCTCTGGAAGCTGGTGAGGGACAGGGAGGCCTGGCGTGCTGCAGTCCACGGGGTCACAAAGAGTCAGACACGACTGAACGACCGAACTGAACTGAAGGCATACCAGGTGGCTCAGTGGTAAAGAACCCGCCTGCAATGCGGGAGACCTGGGTTCGGTCCCTGGGTCGGGAAGATCCACTGGAGAAGGGATAGGCCACCCACTCCAGGATTCTGGCCTGGAGATTTCCATGGATTGTGTAGTCCATGGGGTAGCAAAGAGTCGGGCACAACTGAGTGACTTTCACTTTCACTTTCAACATCACAAGCCCAGGAAGGGCTGTCTGTGTTTCAATGAGGGGAGGTAGATGAGGTGGCTCATACCATGGACGGTGGCATTACCCACACTTAGGGTCTGTGCACATCTCTGCTCTGCCACTTGCTGGCTTCGGGTGGACCTTGCGGAGGGTCTCAGTTTTCTCATTTGTGAAATGGAGCCAGCAACCTCAGGGGCTGCCAGGAAGACAGATAACATGACTTGGGTAAAGCAAACGCAATGGCCTCACCAACAGTGGTGCCCACTCCTCTGGGGCCAAGTCTTCGGCAGATGGTAGCTGCTTCATTAGCATCACCCCCTTCCCCCATCGCTCTGGAAGCGCGCCCCATCGCTCTGGAGAAGGAAGCACAGGAAGGCCGTAGGTTTGTTTGTCTGCACCTTGGGAAAGCAAATGACAAACAGGACCTGATTTTCTGGAAGGACGAGGATGAGAGTGACTTGACAAAATGCTCTGGCAGGCCCCCTTAGTCACCACAATTCACAAAAAAAGCACCTGGGATTAGAAAGCACTTGATTTGGGTGGTGGTTCTGGTTCTCCTTCCTGGAGGAGGAAATGCTAACCCGCTCCAGTACCCTTGCCTAGAAAATCCCATGGACAGAGGAGCCTGGCGGGCTACAGTCCATGGGGTCGCAAGGAGTCGGACACGACTGAGCTCACAGCACGCACATACCCCCTGGCTCTGCGGGTGGCTGGCTGTGTGACTGCAGGCAGGGTGCTCTCCCTCTCCGAGCTTGGCATGCCCAGGGGTGAGGTGGGTCACTCATGGACTAGATGGCACAGGACATGTCATGGCTCTGTTCATTCTCCCCCGACCCGCTGCCTGCCCCCAGGAGTCTGTCTGGAAGTCCCCAGTTCCCCTAGTCTGCCTTTTCATCTGAATCCAAATTTTATTCAGTCAGTATAACCCCCCCGCGGGGGGGGGGGGCTTAGAGGTAAGGAATCTGCCTGCCAAAGCAGGAGACACGGGTTCAGCCCCTGGTCCTGGAAGATCGCAGATGCTACAGGGCAACAAAGCCCGTTGCAACAAAGCCACAGCTGTTGAGCCCAGGCTCTAGAGCCCAGGAACCGCAGCCACTAAGCCCAAAGCCCCACAAGCAACTGAGGCCCACGTGCCCTAAGGCCAGGCTCCACAACAAGAGAAGCCACACGAGGAGCAGCTCACTCACCGCAACTAGAGAAAAGCCTGCGCAGCAATGCAGACCCAGCACAGCCAAAATAAAGAAATGAAATTGTTTTAACATAAAACCTCCGTGGGGAGGGAGGCGGAGGGGGTTCAGGACGGGGAACACATGTACACCCATGGGTGATTCATGTCAATGTATGGCAAAAACCACTATAATATTGTAAAGTAATTAGCCTCCAATTAAAATAAATTAATTAATAAAAATAAAACCTCCAGGCCTTGCTCTTACCGTCAGATCCTATCTTACTGCACAACTGCCTGCTGATTTCCCTTCTTCTACCGTATCCACAACCTCAACCACCCCGAGGCCAACATTGTCACTCCCATTTGTGGATGGGGAAGCTGAGACTCTGTGGGGTCAGGAAACTTGCCCGGGGTCACAGCAGCGGCCCAGCTGGGCTGGAGCCTGTCTATGGCCCTCCTGGGTGCCACCTCTTCCAAGGACCCAGGAAAGCCAGCAGGAGCAAGGCCACAGGTGGGAGTGAGGGGGCAGGAGACACAAGAGAGACAGGGAGAGAGGACCCCCCAGGGGTGCTGGTTGCTTTCCCCTGCTCGGACCTGGCCTCCTCGGGGCCACCTTTGCCAGGCTGGCTATCGCCTCCGCTGTCAGCCTCCAGCTCCGAGACGGCAGGCCTGGTCACCTTGGCACTGGGCAGCCATAGGCGGCTCCAGTCACAGCCAGGTAAGCATGGCTGTATAAGATCCTGGTTAGGACACTGCCTTAGGCAGAGTGGACAGCATCTGCCTGCTAGTGTGGGGGACATGGGTTCGATCCCTGGTCCAGAAAGATTCCATGTATCGTGGAGCAACTGAGCCCGGGCGCCACAAATACTGAGCTTGTGCTCGGGAACAAGAGACGGCCAGGCACGGAGAAGCCTGCACGCCACAACCAGAGAGCAGCCCCCGCTTGCCGTGACGAGAGGAAGGCCCGTGCACAGCAACACAGACCTAGCACAGCCAAGAATGATAAGAAAAGAAGATCCTGGTTAACCAGCCACAGGGAAGGAAGGAGGCCCCAACCGGGGAGACACGTCCTGCTCACTCAGTGGACAGGCTGGATGGCTGGAGGGACTGCATGGGCTTTGGTCCAATTCTTCGTCCAGACCGCAGCCCAGCCCTGCACGCCTACTATGCGCCAGGCCCTACAGAACACAGTGTGGATCTGCATCTCTGGTCTCCACGCCCTGACCCCCAGTGACGTGACCTGGGAAGACCCCTCCCTGCGTCAGCCTGTTTCCTTGCTTGTACGAGAGGATCTTGACACAGAGTTAGTGAAGGACTATAAATAAAGTTCGGGAATGCCATGTGCCCAGCACAAGGAGGGCACTTAATTCTTGCCGTTCTTCAGCTCAGTTCAGTTGCTCAGTCATGTCCGACTCTTTGTGACTCCATGGACTGTAGCACACCAGGCTTCCCTGTCCATCACCAACTCCTGGAGCTTGCTCAAACTCATGTCCATCAAGTTTGTGATGCCATCCAACCATCCCATCCTCTGTCGTCCCCTTCTCTTCCTGCCTTCAATCTTTCCCAGCATCAGGGTCTTCTCCAATGAGTCAGTTCTTCGCATCAGTATTGGCCAAAGTATTGGAGTTTCAACTTCAACATATGTCCTTCCAATGAACACCCAGGACTGGTTTCGTTTAGGATGGACTGGTTGGATCTCCTTGCAGTCCAAGGGACTCTCAAGAGTCTTCTCCAACACAACAGTTCAGAAGCATCAATTCTTTGGCGCTCAGCTTTCTTTATAGTCCAACTTTCACATCTGTACATGAAAAACCATAGCTTTGACTAGATGGACCTTTGTCGGACAAGTAATGTCTCTGCTTTTTAATATGCTGTCTAGGTTGGTCATAACTTTTCTTCCAAGAATTTAATTTCAAGGCTGCAGTCACCATCTGCAGTGATTTTAGAGCCTAAAAAAATGAAGTCTGTCACTGTTTCCATTGTTTCCCCATCTATTTGCCATGAAGTGATGGGTCCAGATGCCATGATCTTAGTTTTCTGAATATTGAGTTTTAAGCCAACTTTTTCACTTTCCTCTTTCACTTTCATCAAGAGGCTCTTTAGTTCTTCTTTGCTTTCTGCCATATGGGTGGTGTCATCTGCATATCTGAGGTTATTGATATTTCTCCCGGCAATCTTGATTCCAGCTTGTGCTTCATCCAGCCTGGTATTTAGCATGATGTACTCTGCATATAAGTTAAAACAAATTTTACATAGAGAAAAATTTATTTTGTTCTGGTGTTCCGTGTTACTAGTTTGAACACATCCAATCGCCCCACGAAAATAGAAAACAATTCTGTCGCCTCTTCTAACACTCTCTGGCCTGTGAAAGCAATGTTTTTCCCTAGAGGCAGTCAAGTTTGTGGGCAGGACCCCATGTTCCGGTCTGGTCTGTGTGAATGGTGGTTTCAAGGTCAGTTCAGCTTTCAAAGCCTTTGCAGGGCTGTTTGGATCTGACATGCATGTGCGTGACCAAGACCCTGACTAAATCTTAGTCAGCCCCTCTGAGCCCTTTTTTAAAAATTTTTATGAGAGTATTGTTGATTTACAATGCTATGTTAGTTTCAGGTGTACAGCCAAGTGGATCAGTTATATATATACATGTGCCCAGGTTTTGATATTCTTCTCTGATTTAGGTCATTACAGAGCATTGAGTAGAGTTCCTGTGCCACAGAGTAGGTCCTTATTAGTTATCTATTATATGTGGCCCAGTGTTCACTCCAGCCTTGTCCTGAAAACACAGAACCGGGCTAAACCGGTCTAATGCGTCATCCGCAGCGCCCCCTAGTGGATGCCTGATGTCCAGCCTTCAGCAAGGATGCTCTCCAGCTGCTAAGCCAGAACCGTCCTCGACCTGGTGGTCTCTCTCAGTGATTTTCCATCCACTGACCCCACCTGATCCTGGGCCATGACCCCCATGACCCTGTATTCAGGACTGACCCTGGCTCCTCCACTGCAATTATTGTTGTTCAGTCGCTCAGTTGTGTCCGACTCTTTGCGACCCCGTGGACTGCAGCACGCCAGGCCTCCCTGTCCATCACCATCTCCCGGAGTTTACTCAAACTCATGTCCGTTGAGTTGGTGATGCCATCCAGCCATCTCATCCTCTGTCGTCCCCTTCTCCTCCTGCCCTCAATCTTTCCCAGCATTAGGGTCTTTTCCAATGAATCAGCTCTTTGGATCAGGTAGCCAAAGTATCGGAGCTTCACCTTCAGCATCAGACCTTCCGATGAATATTCAGGGTTCATTTCCTTTAGGATCAACCTGCTGCAATAGCCCAGAATAAAATCATGCACCCCCCCGGATCCTCTTTAGGATCAGGCCCTAAAGCTGTCATAGCTTGGGGGTAGGTCGTTCCCCTGACCCCCCAGGCACAGGGAAGGTGCTTCACTGAGGCGTGGTGGTTGTTCTGCTCACGGTGAGGACTTCCATGGGGGGAGGTCCACGGGGGCCAGAGGGCTGAAGCTGCCGGAGCCAGAGACACTGAGGGCCTCTCACGCCCCCTGTTTGCCTGCGGGGTGGGGTGGGGTCACTGAGCTCACATCACCTCATTAGTGCATCCCAGCCAGCCTGCGAGGGCCCTAGCATTGTTCCCATTTCAAAGATGGGAAGAGTGAGGCCCAGAGAGGGATCACAGCGTGACAAGAGGAAATCCATCCTCCGCGGCTGGTTGTCAGGTTGTGGACCTCATTGCTCAGAAAACCCACATGCGGGGTTTTCCCTGATTAGAAGTTGGGCTTTGCTGATGGCTCAGATGGTAAAGAATCTGTCTGCTGTGCAGGAGACCCAGGTTCTATCCCTGGGTTGGGAAGATCCCCTGAAGGAGAGCATGGCAACCCACTCCAGTATTCTTGCCTGGAGAATCCCCATGGACAGAGGAGCCTGGTGGGCTACAGTCCAAGGGGCTGTAAAGAGTCAGACATGAATGAGGGACCAACTCGACTAACTCTCTCATTTTCAGAAGCGGGAGGCTTCAGGACCGCCACTGTCTTTCTCTGCCTCTGTCTCTGGGTCTCTCTCCCTCTCACTGAGTGCAAGAAGGCAGATGGTTTGCTGTTCAGAGAGTAGGTCAGATTACTAGTTATCAGCAAGAACCACTCCCCCCACCCTCACCCGGTCCCTCCCAGCAGCCTGGGACGGGCTTAGAAAAAGGAGAACAGTGACCGGGCGCAGGACTCTGACGCCGAGGAAACACCCCTTGATTTTCTTTCCCTTGAGCCTTTTTCATCCAGGGTTCCTTGAGAAAATGGAGCTCTAGAGCCGTCCGGCATCCACCGTTCTCATGAGTGAACCCCCTCCCACCCCGGTGCGGCCGGAATGTCCCGGGGAGAAAACAGCCCTCGCATCCCTCTCTGACAGTCTTGGCGTCAGAACTCGGCCAGCTCCTGTTCTGCGCCCCCACCCGCAGCCCCTCCTCTGTGACTTCCCTGTCTCTCTGTCTCCCTCCCCCCATCCCACACGTGTGGGGTCTCTGCCATCTCCCTGTCTCTCCAAAGATCAGGTTCACGATCACAGTCACTCAAATAGCTCAGACACAAGACTCGGCCGCTCTGATTCTGAGACTCCCTGGGGAGTCTGGCCCCCCAGGATCTGCGTCTGGCATTCGGGGCTCCTCAGGACAGCCACCGCCCCACCAAGTCCGGGCAGCCTCCTGTCCTGCTGGCTCCGACCCCTCCGCGTTGTAGCCTGGTCTTCCCTTCCTAACTCCACTCCAGAACGGGAGACAGGGCTCTGAAGAGGAAGTTTACTGTGAAAGGGACCCTGGGGATGGGACTGGGTCCTGGGGAGAGGGAAGAGGGCAGTGATGAATGGACACTGTTGATCTAGTCAGCCTGCAGGCACCGGGACCTTGATCCCACTGAGATCTTCTAAGGAGCCGCGTGGAATGTGCCTGGGGGTTGAGCCTGGAAGAGGGGCTATGGGTGCACAGACCAGTCAAGGGTGGCCTTGCCCCCCTGGGTTGGCAGGCTGGACAATCTCGCTGGCATCCGTGACATGTGTTGGCGAAGCCCAGGGCAGAATCGAAGAGACGTGCAGGGCAGCGTGTCCGAGGTGCCCCATACAGTCCAGCTGCGGTGTGGCTTCACTCTGCTCACCCCCCGTCAAGATCAGGCCTCCAGGCCGCCTCTTGGAGGCCTGTGGTCTCTACAGACTCACTCAGGAGGTTCAGCACAACAGGGTGTGGCCCCGTGGCTTCAGGTGGGGTTCCCGGGGACCCTCATCCACTCTCTCCTCCACACCCTGGACCGGCACTTCCAGCAAGGTCTCTGTGGGCCCAGACCATCACCAGCCCTCTGCGCTGGTGGTCCTTGCCCCACCTCCGCTGCATCTATTGCCATCTCGGCGGAAGAGCCCAGCGGTGCCGCTGTGGTCCTCTGGGTTCCAGGCTCACTCCCCCTGCCCTCGCTATAGGGGCGCCCCCTACCTTCTGATGATGGTCAATTACCACCCCCCACTCCCACCCCCAGGAGAGCAACTCTGCCTTCTGGTCCATCGGTCTGAGGTTCCCACGAGCGGTCAGTTTCAAGTTCAAGGGAGTCTTTGCTCCACCTCCTGTTGGAAGCCGGGGTCCCCTCCATGCACGCTGGGCCAGGACCCCTGGCCCAGCAGAGCCCGAGACTGCAGAGATGAGCGGCACATACCCTATTGGGACCACTGAGGACGATGCTGGAAGGGACAGGAGTGCTTCTGCCCTCCATTCTGGCCCCGTGAACCGCCTGCTTTTTCTGAGCGCGTACAGCATCTTGGAAAACAGGGCACCACCCACAGGGAATGGTCCCTACGCTGTGCCTTGGAGGTGGGCATTTTATCAGCTGGCAGCTTCCGGAGATGTTTTTTGGGGGGGGGGGCGGGCAGGACAAGCAGACCTCATAGTCTGGGACTCAGTGTCACACAGTCTTTGCTGCAGAACGGGGTTCTTGGTCTGTGGCCTCTTCCTGAGGAGGCCATGTAGGTAACGTGCGTGTCACCGCTCAGTCGTGTCCGACTCTTTGTGGCCCCCGTGGACTGTAGCCCGCCAGGGTCCTTTGTCCGTGGGATTCTCCAGGCAAGAACACTGGAGTGGGTAGCCTTTCCCTTTCTCCAGGGGATCTTCCCGACCCCGGGATCGAACCCGGGTCCCCAGCACTGCAGGCAGATTCTTTAGTCTGAGCCACCAGGGAAGCCCATATAGACAATGCTGCCAATTATTATTCACACACTGAACATTGGCTTTTTACCGGCCCCCACGGGGTGAAGACCTGGGGACCCAGGGAATACCCACGGTGAGTCCACTTCTCCTTCCTGGCAGGCTGACCTCAGAGGCATGTCCCTGACACACAGCCGATACTCTTTTCTTGCTGAGTCTTGCCTGGAACAGAGTTGGGAGGTGTCCCCTTTCTTCCCGTCTCGGATGGGGGTCAAGCAAGCCAGAGGCGCTCAGGAATTCCCCCAGGTCCCCTGCCAGGCTGGGGGTGGGGTGGGGAGCAGGTGAGGGGGCGGGCCTCCTGCACCGTCCTGCAGCTTAGGTCAAGAGCGATCCCGGCGCGAGCCATCTGAGGGAGACTCTGCCCAGGACACTTCAATATGATGTGGCTTCAGCGACATAAGCACCGATGCCTTAGGGGACTTGTGGGTGGCTTCAGAGGCTGGGGGCGTCCAGATGATTCCAGCGCTGGGAACCTGGTTCCCTGTGTGACCCGGTGTCTCTCTTCTCACCAACCAGGGGGATTCAGACCTGAAGCTTGGCTCCCAGGAGGCCCTGTGCGGGTGACGCTGGGCTGAACTGTGTCCCCTTCCTTCTCTGCTACCCAAGACAGGCTCAAGGCCCACCCTCTGGAACCTGTGAACTTGACTTTACCTGGAAATAGGGTCTCCAAGGACGTCATTAGCTAAGATGAGGTCATGCTGGAGGAGGGCAGGCCCCCAAACACAAGGGGAGTCGCAGCCCCGAACCCAGGGACACCAAGGGTGCCCGGGAGACCCCGAAGCCAGAGAGGCGCCTCCCCTGGAGCTCCTGGGGAGGGGGTGGCCCTACTACCACCTTGATCTCAGACTTCAGCTGATCAGGCCCCCGTTCGTGGGGCTTTGTCGCACGGCCCCAGGACACCCGGCCACCTCACAATCCAGTTACCCCTTGGACCAGCCCGGTTCTTCTTCTTCTCTGTCTCCAGCACAGGGGCTGGTGTACAGGAAGTGCTCACTCAACGCCCTGCCCAATGCACTACATCCGTGACTGAGCTGACCCTGCCCTTTCACTCTCTATTTCCGTCATGTACTCCTAACTCCCCTCGTCTGTTTTCCGCTGCACAGGCAACACATTTAATTTAGAGAAATGGCTTCTTGATCTCTAGCCAACAATCCAAGTCTCGCCCATGGTGCGTCCTTTCCCGAATCAGGCCCCGACGTCCTACTTCATCAGTTGTAATGAACCCTCTCGTGTAATTTTTCTGTGATGGCGAAACGGTGCCAAGTCTGCAAAGCACTCAGAGTCAGCCGGGCCATCCAAATGATGGAGCAGACTCGGCCGTCAAGGACGATGAACGCACATCGCCGCATCTGTCCCGCCTGGAGAGCTCAGGTCAGGGACAGGCATGGGATGCTGAGGCTGGATCTGAATTCGCTCAATAATCCAGGTGTGTGGACCCGTGTTGGAAGGAGTGAAGCTCCAAGCAGTGAGTCACATGTTATTTTTACTCCTGGTTTCATATGGCCTGGTTTTAAATTATTGAGCGGCTGGAAAGCTCCCACAATGAAATCATATTTCATTTGTTTCTCCATTTGGCTGTTAAGTGAATCAATTTCTGGGCTGGGTTTGAAGGTGAAGAAAGGACAGAGGAACCCGCGGCTTGGGCGAGGGTAGGCCCAGAGATGCCCTGGGTTGTTTGGAGTCTCTGGAGGCGGCTCTTCCGTGGGCCTGGGGCCTCCCACGTGCAGGATGTCTGCATGGCTGGGTTTCCAGGGTGGTGCCTTTCGAGACCAGGCCCCAGCCACACCGGGCAGTCTCGAGGGAGAAGCAATTGGCGGGAAGTCTTGGCAGACTCAGGGCGAGGTCAGGAATATGGGGAAGGGGAGGCTCACATCTTTGCTTTTGCTGTGAGTGAGAGGCAGCAAAGGGAGCATCAGTGGAGGGGTGGGTGCAGTACATGCTGATGCTGGAGTTCAGTGGTTACGCTCCTCCACGCTGGAGACCTTGGTATGTGCTGGAGACTCCAGGAGGTGCTGGAGACCCCAGGATGCGCTGGAGACCCTGGGGTACGCTGAGACCCCGGGAAGTGACAGAGACCCCGGGAAGTGATGGAGACCCGCTGATAAGCCCTGCCTGGGCAGCCTGACATTTGGTGAGGGAGTCAGACAGGAGGGATAAACAACAAGAGTATAGAGAAATCTGGCAGGGACAGTCACAGCCTCAGGGAGTGCAGGTGGCCCCTGGTTTAGCTGGGGTTCAGGGGTCTCCTCCAAGGAGGGACTCTGGTGGAGTCCAGGGGGTGAGGCTGAGCTGTCAGGTAAGGGTGGGCCATCCTCCAGCCCAGGGGGGAGAAGGCCTGGCATGGTCTGGCTCCAGGGAGGCAGGTCCCTATGGTCCGAGCTCCTTTTCCTCAATTCAGGGCCCCGTCTCTTGATCTCAGTGCTCCTTGAAGGTCCAATAGACCCAAGAGAGATGTGTGCCAAATCCCACAGGCTTGCTCTTCACAAGAGCCTGGCTGTGCATCCCAGCTCTTTCGCAGGGGACTAGTTTGCATTTGGGCAAGTGACGCCTCGATTTTCCCATCTGTTAAATGGGTGCAAGGATGACACTGAGGATAGTAATGGAGGATTCTCTGGCACAGAGCGGTCCCGGAGCATTGCAACCCGGTCCTGACAGCTGGCCTCACCTGCCTTGGCCCTTGGCATCCTCCTCACCTGTATTTTGCACCGCAACCCCCCCTCCCCCCCCCGCTTTGGGGCCACACTGTGCAGCTTGTGGGATCGTAGTTCCCTGACCAGAGATCAAACCCAGGCCTGTGGCAGCAGACACTTGGGAGTCCTGACCACTGTTCTGCCAGGGAAGTCCCTCAAACCCCTTGATCCTCCTGAGTGTGAGGCCGGCCCCACCAGGGGTTAGATAAACCCCTCCACCAGGCTCTTCTGCCCCATTTAAGCAGCCCTCCCTCTCGACCTTTCTCCCTCCCAGCCCCTCCAGGGCAGGCCTCAAGAAAGCAGCACAGATGTCCACTGGCCCTGGACCATGCGCTCGGCGTTGTGCCCACCACGCCTCACCCCTCAACGTCCTTCCCTTCCCAAGGCCTTCAGGCTGCACAAAAGGGCTGTAAACATTTTCAGGACAGATGACCTGAATTCTGAAGGGATTTCCGGGCCCTCGGAGCACCAACAGATGCCTGTATCCTCCTCTGGGGCGCTTGTCACAGAAAGAAAATGCCTTTACCCGTTGGTCACTGGACTCATTTCTTGCCAACCTGCAGCTGGCACAGCCCATGCAGGAAAAGTATTCCTCAAAGGCACCCCAGGGGCGGCTGTGCTGTGTAGCCGAGCACAGTGTTTGATGCAGTTAGTTGACGCTTGAGAAGGAACACTTAGGCTTGGATCATTTCCGCGTTTTGTGATCGCCTCTGGGACATCAGGGATGGAACCTGCAAATGATAGCCTGGTGTCCGCCGGAGAGCAGGGTTTGCTGTGAGAGGCTTGACTCTAGGGCCAGCTGGGCCGGGGCGGGATGGGGCGCTGAGGCCTCCCCTCGCTGTTCTGCAGTCTCCGTCACCGGCACAGCCCACATCTCCTAGTAAGTGGTCAGGAAACAGCAGAGGTGGAGCTCTTCATGTCTTCTCCAGGGTCCTACCTGGGTTCTGCCCACGAGGCCCCTTCAGCTGCCTGGCATCTGCCTGCTGGCACTAGGCACGCCTTCCTTTATGACCCAGGGCTCTGACATTCAGCCCTGATTATACCCCTGGCTTCCCTGGAGCCCAGGTCTGGACAAGGAGGGCACCGGGCCACAGAGCAGAGGGAAATGTGGAAGTGCCCATCTTCATCTTGGAGATGGAAGTCTGAGTGCCCCAAGCCCCTCCTGGGAGGAACATGGACCACCGCTGCAGCTGGAGGCGCCAGCCAGGGGACCTGACCAACCCCCTGGAAAGTCCAGCCCTTCTGCACTTGGATAGTTAACCCCTTCTGCACTTCCCCTGAGCACAGCCTGGCCAGATCGTGTCCTCTCCCCAAGCCTAGAGGAAGACTAGGGCCCTGCTTCTAGGGACACAGGGAAGATGAAACCAAAGGAAACCTGTTGTCTTCAGGCAGGAAAGATGGGGCAAAGGTGGAAGGAATGGGTGGAGGGCCAGCGGGGCCACCCAGGGCACCCACTCGTGAGGGCCTGGAAGGGGGGCCCTGTGAAATGAGATGGGGACTTCCCCAGGGGGGAATGTTTGGAGGTATGTGGGCCAAGGAGCAGGTGTGGCTTCTACCTTGCCTGCAGGACGGGGCCTGGGTCACGCCAGGGCATTCCTTCCACCTGCAGGTGTGAGCCTGGCAGGAGAAGGTGGGGGGCAGCCACTGGCACCCAGCAAGGCCCAGCGGGTCCTCTGAATATCTGAACGCATGCAAAAAATGTTGGAAGGGTCATTCCCTGAGCCCTGCCATTTTGCACTTCGAAGTGTTTTATTCACATTACTCATGGGTTCCTCCTAAGAACCCTGTGGGTCACGTGCTGTTTGAAGGGTAAGGAAGCTGGGTGAGCGAGTTGCCTGAGGTCATACCTGGTTCACAGCACCAAGGATGACAACCAAAACCTGGTTGCATCCACCCAGACCAACCAGCCTCCGCGGGCACCGAGCAGGAGGAAGACAAGTGGGCAGGCCTGGCCCACGGGGAATTCCCTTGAGGGAGAACCAGCGAGCCAGGGCAGAGGGGGCAGAGGCGTGGCTACAGGACACCGGGTCCTCTCTCGCTGCCAACCTGCCGTGTGATTTTGGCAGGACTTCCTTGGGCCTTCCGTTCTACCCCAGTGAAAGAATGTGCTGGAATCATGACCCTGAGGTCCTTCCTCAAGGAGTTGAGAATGGCTATGACTCCCCAGTCCTTACCATATTTGAAGGGGCCCACTCAGAGAGGCGGGGCCGGCCCCCCTGGGTGGCTGCATGTTGGGCGGACCTCTGGAACCAGGCCACTTACACTCGCCCTCTGACTCACAGGTACTTGGGAGCAAGGGCCCGTCCACCTCTTTCCGTGGGGAACTTGATGGCGAGCTTCCTAAAGAGGACACGTGGGGGCAGCGGGTGCTCTGATGTTGGGTGGGTGTCTGGCCTGCTGCTCCAGGTGATGGCCTGGAGGTACCAGGTGCTCAGCACCCTCTTTCCTTCCCTCCCTTTACTCAGCAGGTTATCTGTGGGGTGCCTACTCTGTGCCAGGCTTATACAAGGCACTGAGAAGGATAATAACTGCATGGTAATATCAAACACAGCTATTGATCTCAGCTGCTGCTGGGGCCCAGCGCGCATTAGCCCATGGGGGCCTCAGAAGTATCTTGAGAGGCGGGGACTGCTCACAGTCTAACGATGCACATGGAAAAGAAACCAGGCTCCCCACCACGGGGTCAGACCCCCCCAGGCCCCCACCCTGACTGGCCAGGCTCTGCCCTCGCCAGGACTAACTACCAGAATTTAATGCTCTCATCCGTGGTGGATCGTCCACTCGGCCAACTTCACGGAGGGGGCCCTGATGCCCACAGAGGGACAGGGACTGCTCAGGTCTGCACCGCCGAGAGGGCCGTTGGGTGGAGAAGAGGGCACCTGACCCCTGCGAGTGTCCTTCCATCATCACATCCCCTCGTGTTCTGGGCAAAAGGCCCCAGAGGGCAGGCTTGGAGCCAGGGAGCTACACAAACAGCCAGCCCAGCCAGGCTTTCCAGGTTGCTAGGGTGCATGGGGCTTGGGCCAAATGGCCACATTGCCCATGGCTGGTCCTCTGGCCTCTCTGCTCCCCGCCGGCCCCTCTTGGGAGTAGGTGGATGCTGCTGGAGGCCGAGGAAGAGTTATCTGCTCCTGCCTCAGGGTTCTGTTCAGAGTTCACATTTTCTAAGACCAGCCTTCGCTTCTCCCCCCCACCCCCCACCGGGGGGGTCTGGGTCCAGGGAGTCCACCTTCTGAACCGCTTAACCCCGACCTTCCACACCCACCCCTGAAGACCCCTTCTATCAGCACCAGAAACCCACTGGGGTCCCCTTGCTCCCACCCAGGGCCTTCCCTCTGCCGAACCGGGGACCCAGGCCCTCCCGGTGCTGGACCAGGGAGGTCACTGACGTCACAGAGGACAGTCGGCCCCTGGGGATGGGGGAGGGATGGGGGCCCGCAGACTGCGCCACCGGGGTCAGACCACGGCGCCAGCGAGTGCGGCGCTCCGGGAGCCTGGGGCAGGCCATCGGGTCGCCGCCGCCGAGCCCTAGATCCGGGGTCAGGAGCGCAGGCTTCGCCCCTCGCCGGGGCAACTGGGCAAGCCCTGCCTCCCCCCGCTTGCCCCCGCCTCGGTTCTCTTCTGCAAACTGGGGAGGGAGGGAGTTGGCCCTGTGCGGCTCGTTGCACCAAGCTTGCGCCTCACCCGGCCGCGCCCCTGGCCCGCTCGTGGGCTCTTGGCAGCCGCCGACGGTCAGGCCGCGCGGACAGCTCCGCAGACACCCCCACGAGTGGGCTGCGGGAGGCCGCAGCCGCGTCGCCCGCCTGCGCATGCGCGGGCCGTGCAGCCTGCCGGGACTGTAGTCCATCCCTGGGGGCCGCAAGTGGCGCCGAGCGGGGAGGAGCGGGGTGCGGCGCCTACATTTCCCAGGGTGCATCCGTTATGGGGCGGGGCGGAGGCGGGGTCTCGGAGCGGGCGGGGCGGGGATTCTAGCGGGGCGGGGCCTGCGGGGCGGGGCCTGCGGGGCGGGGCTGGCGCGCCGAGGGGCTGCGGCGGCGCTGCGGGCGGGCAGGCGGCCCATCCCGCCTGCAGGCGCTGCACCTGCGGACACAAGCGTCCGGCTGCCGCCCTGCCCCGGCGACCCGATTCCGAGCTGCCGCTGAGATGAGCGCGGGTAAGTGTGCGGGGAACCGGGGCCTCGTCGAGCTGTATCGCGGCGCCGCCAGGGCTGGGGTGCCTGCACCTGCAGACGGGAAACCGCCCCGCGGCTGCCGCCGACTTGCGCTCCAGGGTCTTTGCAGTGTGGCAGGTCAGGCGCGCCCCCCATCCCCCGCCCTGTCCCTGCGCCCGGGGGGCCGGGGACCCCTTTCCCCGAGCACCGCACCGCCTGGCTGTGCTAGGCTGCCTGGACGGCGCCGCTCCTTTGCTTTTCTCCCCGGCTTGCGGTGTCGCAGCAGGGTCCGGGCGAAGGGCGCGCGGCCGCCGTAGACCCTGCGGCGGAGAGGTGTGTGACACTGGGGGTGTGTGGGGGCTTGGCGGCAGGCGGGCGCCGCCCTTGTGTGACTCCCGCAGCGCCTGGGTGGGTAGGTGGGTTGGGGGGGCGTCAGGTCGACCCCCCCCCCCGGGCGTCCTGGGCTCGCCCAGCGCAGACTTGGGGGCGCGGAGCCCGCAGTTTGCGTGCGGCCCTCCGCGATGCGCGCGCGTGTTCTCTCCGGCCCCTCGTCCCCTCCACTGCGTACCCAGGCTGCTGCCTCTGGGGCCGCACCCGCAGGGTCTGACAGCCTCTGTGCGGCGCTGGAAAAACCCCACGTCGCCACCACCTAGTGCGCTTGGGGAAACTGAGGCCTACAGCTGCGGGCCTTGGCTCCTGGAGAGACTCTGGAGTGACCAGAGCCCCCGTTTTGAGAGGCTTCTGGGGGCCCAGCCCTGGCTGGAGAGCTTGTCCCTACATTCCCAGGCAGGGAGAGGCCATCACCCCATTTTTCAGGGTGTGACCAAGGCTCACCAGGCTTGAGTCACTTGCTCAGGTCTTGCAGTGCGGCTGGGTTTTGAAGCTGGTGCTTCCTGACTCCTGGGTCCTCCCTTGAGCCCATCTCGTCCGCAGACTAAAGTATGGACCCCTGGCCACCCTGCAGAAACCAGAGGAGACACCGTTCCTCCCTGGAGGAGGCGGGAGGGTAGGAAGCAAACAGGACTGGGGAGGGAGTGTGCCTTTAGGGACCATTTACTGTATGCTGTCTGCTTGGGACCTATGTTTCCAGGGAGCCCCCCTCCCCTCCAAGGGGAATCCATCCCCTCCCCCTCCTGGTTGAGGAAGGAGGGACCACACGGGCAGTGGGAGTTGGGAGAGAGGCTGAGAGCAAATGGCAGGCTGTAGGAGGCAGACTCCTCTAGAAGAGGATTTCTGAAACCGCCAACCTGTTCTTTGCAGGTGGCTGGGGAGCAGGGCACCCTGCCTTGGCAGAGCCTCCAGATACATTTATCTAATGGTAGGTGGGGTGATAGGTGGGGGGGTGGGTAATGGCAGGGTGCACCAGGTAATTGTCAGGCTCTCCTTGGCCGTAATTGATCCCTCCGATCTCTCCTGTAATCAGGGGGAGCCCTGGAAGGAACCCTGGCATTTCCCCCCTCATTGGTGGTTGTCCTGGGAGCAGGGGTAGGTGGGCACCAGGGGCCCTGGGGTGGGTCAGAGAGCGAGGAGACTGGGGTTTGAATCGTAGTGTCCACCTGCTGGTCCTGGACGCAGCATGACTGCTTCCTGAGCTTGGCTTCCTGAAAGCAGTATTGTTGCCCCCGTGGAGAGGAGGAGGTAATGGCGGCAAACCCCGCACGTGGTAGGTGCTCCATCGGTGGCTCGTGCGGGTCAGTAAACCTCAGCCTCTCTGAGTCAGTGCAGCCTTTGGGACTGGCATAGGGCTCACCGACCCTCCACCTGTCGCTCATGGCCCGGCCTGTGACCTGCACAGCAGTAATTTTCACCCACAGCCGCGATGGGAGAGAGCAGATGGGGGTCCCTTGCGCCTGGCACCTGGGCTCTCGTGGCCACTGTGCACATCTGGAAGATCAGGGGCTCCCCTCGTCCACAAGGGCAGGTCCCCTGACGGCCCTCCCCAGGGAAGGCTGGCATCATCCCAGAGCTCAGCACCAGCAGGTGTGGCTGGGAGCACATGGTCCAGTCTCCAGCGGCCCAGACCAGCTGACGGTCGGAGCCTGAGGGGACCTGAACGACGGCCCCGGGTGGGAGGCTCCCCTTTCCTTTATGCCGTGCTGGCTGCGGGCGTGTCTTCCTTCAGTCTGATGACTCAGGGCACCTTTGAGAGGGCTCTGGTGTGGCCTCAAGGCCTCGTGCCTACTTGCTTTGTTGCGCATTCATTTCGAGTGTTCAGGGAGATGAGGAAGCAGTACTGTGAGGTGGGAGGAGCTGGCATTCTGCGTCAGATAAGCCTGACCGAGCACGCTGGCTGTGTTCTGTTTACAGTCACCTGGGCCCCGCGTTCCCCGCCGTGTGGAGGGAGCCCCTTTGGGTCTGTGCACTGCTGGTGCACACCTGGGCTCTGAAGTCTGGCCCCTGTGCATATCTGGCAGGTCAGGAGCATCCCTCGTCCACAAGGGCAGGTCCCCTGACGGCCCTCCCCAGGGAAGGCTGGCATTATCCCAGAGTCCAGGTGGGGCCCAGGAGATGACTGTGAGCCTGGTGGTGGTCTCTTGGCATCCCAGTCCATGTGGTCACGGGGGGACGGGGCAAGGTGGGGCAGAGGGATGAGCCTGAGCCCAGAGGGCTCCAGAGCCAGCTCTGCCATCTCTGGGCACCAGGTCTGTGCTTTCCTGGCACCTGTGTGTCCTGCTCGGGCGGCTGCAGGTCTGGCGGGCAGGATTCTCCCGGGTGAGTTTCATGGCAGGGAGGGTTGCACTAGTCTGCCAAGGCTGCTGTAACAAGGTGCTCGCTGACCGAGCAGCTTAAGCAACAGAAATGTATCTTCTCACACTTCTGGAGTCTGGAAGTCTGAGATTGAGGTGTGGGCAGGGTTGGTTTCCTGAGGCTTCTCGCCCCATCTTGTAAGTGGCCGGTTCCTCCCTGTGTCCTCAGATGGCCTTCCCTCTGTGTCTATGTCCTTGTCTCTCCCTAAAAGGACACCAGTCATACTGGATTATGGATTTGCAGGAGGGGTGCAATTCAGCCCAGAAGGGGAGTGCAGGGCCAGGTGGAAAGCTGGGTGGGAGCACAGCCGTCTTCTTTTCCTGTGGCTGATGGGTTAGCAACGCAGAGCCGGAAGGGGCCTGGGGGACGCTCCAGTACTAGCCCACCCACCCACACAGAGGGGAAACTGAGCCCCGGGGAAGGAAAGGCAGCCCCATTGTGCGGTAGACGCAGAGCCCAAACCTCGATCCTCTGCTCTGGTTTGTGTGGCCCCGGAATTTGAAACAGAGAAACACGTTTCTAATCCGAGTCGGGGCTCTGCCGTCACTGCAGAGACGTCCACCACGGCATCCCCAACAGCGGCAGAAAGTCAGAAACCTGCTGCACGTATGTGGTGGGGAGCGGCGGGACATGGGCCGGGCGGCCCTTCATCCGGCCGACAGATGTGTACTAGGCCCTCCTGTGTGCCCAGCACTGCCCCGGGCCCGGGCTCAGCTGCAGACCAGGGCGAGCAGCATCGTGTCTTCCTGAACCATGCCCTTCTAGGGGAGGGGGGTGGCGAGAATGGTCTAGTTACCGGTGCGATTGGAGTTTCTCACGTTAAGAGAAAGTGCTTAAGAAAAGCTTCATTTAGAAAACTGCTGCTGCTAAGTCGCTTCAGTCGTGTCCAACTCTGTGCGACCCCATAGACGGCAGCCCACCAAGCTCCGCCATCCCTGGGATTCTCCAGGCAAGAATACTGGAGTGGGTTGCCATTTCCTTCGCCAGTGCATGAAAGGGAAAAGTGAAAGTGCAGTCGCTCAGTCGTGTCCGACTCTCAGCGACCCCATGGACTGTAGCCCACCAGGCTCCTCCGTCCATGGGATTTTCCAGGCAAGAGTACTGGAGTGGGCTGCCATTGCCTTCTCCGCATTTAGAAAACAGCTGAGGGCAAAATGGTGCATCCTATGGGACCTCCGCGCTCTGAAACAGTGCAGGGAGCAGACCAGGAGGAAGTCGTCATGACGTCCAGGGCGTCCCCCTCTGTTGGAGGCGGCAAAAGAGCCAGCGCTTCCCCCCGACATCTTTACCCTTCCCGTCAGCTTCCCCAGTTTTGTTTTTTTTTATTGTGTGCGCTTGCTTTTTGCAATGAGGAATCAACAAGAAGGGCGTTGGTTCCAGGTCTAAGGTGGACACGTGCTGCTTCCAAAGCCCATGACTTGGTGTCAGGTTAGGCGATTCCATCTGCAGGGGCCACTCCTTTGCTTGAATGGAGGTCTCCCAGTTGGTGGTGCATGGATCTTAACACGTGCCCAGTTTCCATGGGTGACACCATCTGACTTAGGTGTAGCCGAAGACAAATCGCCCTGACCCAGAAATTCATCTGAAATTGCATCTGAAGAGGGTGGACATTGCCCTGGAACCGGCAGCTCTTGGACAGCCCAGAAATCCTCATCTCCGAACTGTTGGTCCGTCACATCCGTGGTCACTTCCTAACCCACCACCTGAGATGCTTTGATTCTTTCTGGTTTCCATCCACTGAACTGGTTTGGGGGCAGTCGGCATATTCTCTGGACCCAAGTCATGACTTGGGTGAATTCTTAGAAAGCCCAGTTTTACTGTCTCAGCAAAGGGAGTGTGACCCGCACTCTGAACAAGTTGCTGGTCAGACACCCTGACCCTCCAGAGCGTCGGCCGTCTTGTGGGAGAGCTGTGAGCAGGCAAGAGGGAGTCGGGAAGTCTGGTGAGGTGGAGCCTCTGGGAGGGGTCTGTCCTGCTGGTGGGCCTCAGGGCCAGGCCAGCTATCAGGACCCTGAGCTGCCTCGTGGATGCTGGACTCCAGTCCCTGTGCTGCAGACACAGGCTCTTCCTTGGGCTCAGATTCCAGCTCTGCCACCTGCTAGCATGGGATCCTCGGACCTCTCCGAGCCTCTGATGCTGCCTCTTCTGGGGTCTCCATAGGGACCAAGGGTCCCAAGTGCCTGGTATGTGAGAGAGGCTCAGTTCAGTTCAGTTCAGTTCAGTCTCTCAGTTGCGTCCGACTCTTTGCGACCCCATGGACTGCAGCATGGCAGGCCTGCCTGTCTGTCACCAACTCCCGGAGTTCACTCAAACTCATGTCCATCGAGTCAGTGATGCCATCCAGCCATCTCATCCTCTGTCGTCCCCTTCTCCTCCCACCTTCAATCTTTCCCAGCATCAGGGCCTTTTCAAATGAGTCAGCTCCGCATCAGGTGGCAAAAGTATTGGAGTTTCAGCTTCAACATCAGTCCTTCCAATGAATATTCAGGACTGATTTCCTTTAGGATGGACTGGTTGGATCTCCTTGCAGTCCAAGGGGCTCTCAAGAGTCTTCTCCAACACCACAGTTCAAAGGCATCAAATCTTTGGCGCTTGGCCTTCTTTACATCCAACTCTCACATCCATACATGACTACTGGAAAAACCATAGCTTTGACCAGATGGACTTCTGTTGGCAAAGTAATGTCTCTGCTTTTTAATATGCTGTCTAGGTTGGTCATAACATTCCTTCCAAGGAGTAAGCGTCTTTTAATTTCATGGCTGCTGGAGAGCCTGGAGAAGCAGATAAAATAGTTGGGACAGGAAAGCTCGGGTTGGTGTTCAGATGGCAGCTCATGTTTCTTGATGATCGTGTGATCTTGTGAGCGGCTGCGGGCCCTAGTCAGATGGGTGCCAATGCACCGAGCTGCCTCTGGCCACTCAGATGCAGGGCAGAGCAACCCGAGTGCTGCGTGTTTGTTTACCCGGGGATGTTTCCATCGCCAAGGTCTCTAGGGTGTTGGGCAGCACCCTGCTTCAGTGTCAAGGTGCTGCGGCTCGTGGGGCCTCCCTCAGGCCCTGCTCCACCAAGGGCTTCTCAGGGCTTCTCAGGGTCGCTGGGGTGTCCCTGCCTATAGATGGGGAGGTGGACAACCCAGGAGGGTGCCGGGCATCACATCCCACCATTTGTGAATGACAGAGCTGGATTCAAATCCTGGTGTGTCCATCCAGGGGTGGGGGCATGGGTGCTGCCTGTCTGTCCCCCTGTATGCATTAGGGGCTGTGATGGTGACTTCATGACATGTGGCTGAGTGTTTGGGGTGGGTGAGGCTTGATCCCCTGGGGGCCTCATGATGATGCTTTCTGGTGACAGCGTGGGGCAGGGTTCACAGCCCATCTCCTCAGCTGAGCCGAGAAGCCTGGCCCCGTTCCCAGGTGTGGCGCCCGCCTGCATAGCTGGGAAGGCAGAGCCAGCCCCAGCCCAGCCCCGTCTGCTCCTGAGGACATGCCCTGTGCCTCCAACGTGCTCCTGTCCAGGGTCATGCCTTGGCCCCAGGGATCCACATGGGGATGGACTGCTCAGAGCGTGAGAGGGTCACAGCACGGAGTCCACACACCTCCCTGTAACCTTGACCCCTGGCCTTTGCTGTCCCCTCTGCTGGGTCCTTGGGGTCTTCCGGAGCTGACCGTTCCTGATGGAGGCAGCATTCATGGCCACCCCATGCTTATTCAGCCCAGCCCTGCCGGCATCAACCGTCCTGTTAGTGTCCGAGCTCCCCAGACTCTCAGGCCCACCTGCCGGACCTCTGTGCAACCTTAGGCCAGCTGATTTCCCTCTCTGGGCCTCAGTGTGCCTGTCTGAAAACACAACGGCCACCGCCATCCTCAGAGGTGTGACCTGCTTTCTTCTGACAACCTGCCCCCCGCCCCCGCCCCCGCCCCCCCACTGCAGCGGGGAGATCGTCTGGGTTTGAGGCTCAGCCGTCGTCAGTTCAGGGAAACATGCCATGTGAGCCGCAAAGTCTCCGATCACCCTTCTACGCCACGTGGACCTCATCTGAGGGTTTCATGGCAGGAATCAGATTGCCCTTCACGCCCAGGGGGCCTGGTTAAGGGCCCTTCTCCGCAGCCTGCCAGGGAAGCCACCTCTGTGGACATCTGCCTGGTACCCAAGCCAGCAGAGCAGCTGAGTCCAAGTCCAGGGGAGGCCTGGGGAGGGGGAGGTGTGCCCTGACCCCTGCCGGCGCCTCCTACCCTGGGCGGGGGCGGGAGACTTCTAGGCTAGTGGTTCAGCCTGGGCTGAACCAATTCCGTTGCAAAGGGGGGTTTCGTGTGCCATGTTGCCGTGGCTGGAGATTTCTAAGCAACAAGGGAGGTGGTCTTGATTGATGCCTCTAGGGCTTTGTGGTCAGAACACCTGAGTGTCAGTCCCAGCTGTCACCTGCTAGAGTGTCCCGGCCACAGGTCACACAACTGCTCTTTGCCTCGTTTTCCCACCTCTCAGGTGGAGGTAATAGCGCCTGCTTTTCAGGACTGACCGTGGGCTGTGGGGCCGGGGACTTGGGGTGGTTTTCTTTTGTCACAGCTGGACACGCTGTCCAGGGCTCGAGGCAACGCCTGCAAGGTCTGCCGTGACATCAGCTGGCATGGCCAGCTGGTTCGCAGCTGTTCCTCTGTTGCTGGTTCTCTTGCCTGCCCTGCCCAGCCCACACGATGCTGTTTTACATTCCCTGCCCAGTGCCAGGGTCAGGAGAAGCCCAGTCCCCGGAGAGCTGCCCACTCCCGGGCTCTGAGCGGTGTTTAGGACCTCAGCCCCAACTCAGTCCTGCAGGGCTGTCCTCACTGCACACACAGGGGCTCAGCCCGGTCCCCTGCACAAAGCGGGCACGCTGGATGTCCTGGGCTTTGGGTTTCTTCCCGCACAGAACGAGGGGTTGGAGAGATCTGGCCACCCGACTCCAGCCAGCGCCCAGCGGCCCCGCAGTGCACACCTGCCGGGCTGGACTGAGGGCTCCCCCATCCCGTATCTGCACAGGCTGCCTCGAGTCAAGGCTCCGTGAACAGCCTCCAGTGGAGGACGGATGATGGATGGAGCTCAGGTCCCCGCTTCATGTCCAGCCCCCTCACCCACCCCCCGTCTGTTTGCCCTCATCCTGGTCGAGGACTCATGGTCAGGCCTCTCTGACCTGCTGCTCGGACCTCCTGCTTCTGCTTGGACGTCAGGGGCCCCAGGATCTTGCTGGAAAATGGCATCTCCAAGGCCCCGGTTAGTGCTGCAGTTGGGCGTGAAGTTCCAAGAAGGAAGAATTATAAGGACCACCCTCACAGCCCTCCACGTCAGTTTGGCGACCATGTGTCAGATGCTCCCTGGGGCCCACCTCCACGTTTATGTTCTGAGTGACTAGGCCGTGGCTGCAGGGGTTTACCTGGGAGGTGGTCCCAGGAAGCACAAGGGGGAGGGCCGGGGCATGGAGGGAGGGGGAGCCATAGGGCATTTGGATGGGTGGGTGGCTGCTATGGGCCGTGGGGGCTCAGTCCTGCTTGGGGACTGTGCAGAACGCTCCTAAGAACCAGCAGGACCCTGGGGCCTTTGTCGTCCTGGACGAGGGTGGGGTGGCTGGTCCTGGGATCGTGACCCCCCCAGACACACACACGGCACGGGTGTGACTGTCCTCAGCCACAGGGGAGCCCCGAGGTGGGGTGAGGGCGGGTATCACCACACAGTCGCAGCACCCACAGAGGCCCCACGGCTCCGGATATGGTCCAGCGTCAGCCTGGCTGGGGTACCTCTGATCCCTGCCATCGGCAGCCCCTCGAGGGCTCAAGGCTGTCCTAGAATGCCTGTTTACTTGGTTTATTGAGCACCTACTGTGCACAGAGCACTGTCCTCACTAGTGATTCCCCCAAACGCGTGTGTTTTCTCCTGCCACCTTCTCTCCCCCTTCTGACCCCCTGGTGCTGGAATTCCTCCTCCCAGAACCCAGAACGTCCGAGACCTTTGCCACCATCCTCAGGATCAGTGGACCAGAGCTGGAGCCGGGGGCTCCTGGAGAGGACGTGTGCCTGGTCCTAGCTGCTGTGTGACCTGCAGGTGGACATTGCCCCTCTCTGAGTTGCTTCATCTCTGATTAACAGCCCCCAAGGATGCCCCAGGCCTCATCCCCAGACAGGGTGGATATGTTACACACATGGCAAAAGGGACCTTGAGGATGGGATTAAAGAGATCTTGTGGTTGGGGGGTGGTATTTGGGGGGGGCCTGTGCTGTCTCGAGGAGACTCTGAGGGAGGAAGCAGAAGGGTCAGAGAAGAGGGGAGGCGATGGCAGACGCAGGGCTTGGAGAGGAGACGGGGTGCGGCGTGGCTGGCTTTGAAGATACGGGAAGGGCGGCCTCACTCTGCAAACTGAAGGGCTTCTGGAGCCACGCCACGTGACTTGATGTTGCACGCAGTGGGGGCTGCCTGCCCCTTAGGCTGCCTCTGCCTCCGGGGGGGTCTACTGAGCCCCCGCGAGGGGCAGCGAGGTACAGCGTCACCGGGAGAGTGCATTCCGACACCCCTGGAGTGCGGGGATGCGGGGCGGCGAGGCTGAACCAGGCCCGGGCTCTCACGTGGGAGAGGTGGCCGGCAGACGCAGGGGCGGAGGTCACGGAGCATCAGCGGACCGACCGTCCAGGGTGGCCGGAGCGAGCCAGCCACCCAGGAAGGGCCGGGCTGGGCAGCGAGGGGGCCGTCGGGCCGGGCATGGGCTGTGAGCCCAGTGCAGGACGTCAGACTGGGCAGCAAGGGGGCCGTTGGGCCGGGCCAGGACCCGGCCCAGTGCCTTCCTGCTGCTGCTCTGGCCGCGGCCCCACCGACCTCGAGACAGGCTTCTCGCCGGCCGCCCCCATCCCACTGTTCTCCTCCAGCTCTGAGCCCGGCCACTTCTGCCAAGCACTGAAGCATAGCCGTGGGGTGCAGGGCTACAGGCACCGGTTCCCTTGAACACACCCCCGGCCTGCCTTGGAAATCAGGAAACGTGATCTGTGTGCAGGAGCCCAGCGTCCAGCCAGGCGCCTCCCTGGCTGCCTCTAGCAGGCGTGGGGTGTGACCTGGGCCTGCGGCACACACGGCGCGTGAGCCGCAGGGCAGGTCTGAGTGCTGAGAACCACGGGCGGCCCTGCCAGGGCTCCCCAGGGCCGCCTCCCACTTCCTTGGACAGGGGTCCCAGCCAGACCTCAGCGTCGCCTGGACCGCTCTCTCCCACCAGGCCCGTCATCTCCCTGCCTCACTCTTTCCCCTCTGGCTGAGCCGGGGCCCCCCTGCACCTGCCACATGAGAGCTTCGTTCTGCCCTTGCCATGGCCACCTCGTCTTCCTCCATCAGCCCCCGTCCCCTGACCTGAACCCCCAGATTGCTTCTCTGAGAGTAGCTTGCTGGGTGGAGCACCCAGCCAGCCGGCAGCCTCTGAAAAGGAGTTGAGAAGAATTAAAATCACTGGCGACAGCACAGCGGAGCCCCTAAGTGGGCCCCTTTGGGGGACACCCTGCAGCCCAGGGCAATGTTTTCTAGGAGCTGGTGCCCAGGGAATGGGGTTGACAGAGTGAGGAGGCAGTTCCCGGTACTGGGGCATCCAATAGGAGGGGGACCACTGGCGTGAAGCTCCGTAAACCTCGGGGCTAAAACCGCAGGAACTTATTCTCTCCCAGTTCTGGAGGCCTGAAGTCCAAAATCCGTGTCACTGGGCGAGGTCAAGTCTCGGTAGGGCGGGGCCTCCTCCGGAGGAGCTGGGGGAGTCCCCTCCCCGTCTCTCCTTGGCCGCCAGAGGCTGCCAGCACTCCCTGGCTTGTGGCTGCGTCACCCCCACCTCAAGGCCAGCATCTCCAGCACCTTCAGATCACTCACCCATCTCGGATGGAATCGCTGGTCCCATCCGAGTGTGTGGTCAGGTCTCCCTCCGCCTCTGTCTCTGAGGATGCTGGCGAGCGCGCTTGGGGCCCGTAACCCAGGGTGATCTCCTATCCCAGGATCCTTAACTGTATCCCATCTGCAAAGACCAACCACCCCGTTTTTTAACCGTATGATGTCACATCCACGCGTCCTAGGGATAAGGACACAAGTATATTGGTGGGGTGGGCATTATTCAGCTTTCCTAGGCAGCTTCTCGAACATTCTGTTTCTGAGACTGAAACCCTTTTTTCCTCCTTGTGGTCTATAGAAGAGCTGAGAGTTAGAGAAAAGACCTCTCATAGGATAAAAATTGTACCTCTTAAGTCAGCCGAATATAAACATCCCACGTCCCCAGAGCTGATGGCATCAGGGGCCTCTGACTGTGGGTGTGTATGGTCTCCTGGGAGCAGCTAAGAGAGATGCATTTGAGCCTTAAATACGTTCATGCCTTCGGTAGAAGAAGGTGGCTCTCCGGAATCTTCTGAAGAAGGGTTCTGAAACACAGATATGATTGGTTCATAAAAACTCTTTCACTGCAGGGGTCACAGGCTCTGCAGGGTGAGTGTCCAGCCAGAGATGCTGAGTCAGGAAATTACTGTCCGTCTGTCTGCCCGTAGCAGCTGTTCCCCAGCTTTGAGGGCTTAGGCCCCCTTCACTCAAAATTACTGAGGACCCCAAAGAGCTTTTGTTTAAGTGCATTGTATTTATTGATATTTACTGCATTAGACAGGGCTTCCCTTGCGGCTCAGTGGTAAAGAATCTGCCTGCCAATACAGGAGATGCAGGTTTGATCCCTGGGTTGGGAAGATCCCCCTGGAGAAGGAAATGGCAGCCCACTCCAGTATTCTTGCTGGGAAATCCCATGGACAGAGGAGCCTGGTGGGGTCATGAAAGGTCGGACACGACTGAGCGACTAAACAAGTATATTAGACATTAAAATGGAGAATTTTTAAGCATATTTAATTCATTGAATAAGGAAAATAGCCTGTTGTATGTTAACTGTGAGTGTTTTCAGGAAACATACTGGCCTTGCTTTACAGCTGTGCAAATCTCATTAACGTCTGGCTTAGTGGACGGCGACTGGAGCCTGTGTCTGGCCTGTTTTCTGTCATTTGTGATGCCACGTGTCACGGGGCCTCGGGCAAACTCCAGCGTACATTTGGGAGGGAGAGGGAACGATGGAGGAAAATAATGTCTCAGTCTTGTTACGAACACGGCTTCGACCCGGCCGGCGACCTGCTTGCATCCTGGGGACCCCAGGGTGCCTAGACCACACTCGGAACTGGGGATAAAAGATGGAGTATTATGCAGTCATTAATGCGATTGCCAAGGAGGAGTACAAGGCGTGTGTCCGCACTGGTGATGAATATGGGGTCAGCAATCTTATACAGTGTCACCTATAAAACATGCAGAAAACACACACCAGAAGGAAACACATTGAAACGCAAGAGTTATGGGCAACTCTGCCCGTTTATTTTTTTTCCTGATGCTTGGCTGTTTTATTTTCCCAGCTGCTTCATTTTAAGGATGTGTGGGGGGCAGGCTTCTGCTCAGTATTGGTCTCAAGAGGCTTGAGTGGAGAGCAGCTATCTGACCCCCGGCACCAGCCGGCTCCTGCTCCCGGGACCGGGCGGCATTCTCTATTTTGGGAGGTGGACTCTCACTGTGGCTCTAGGCCTTTGAGTGGCACCGACATGATGCAGGAATTACGTGTGTGTGTGTGTGTGTGTGTGTGTGTGTGTGTGTGTGTGTACTCTGGGATAATTTCATCCGCTGTTAGAAGCAAGAGAACAGTTTCTGTGGGCTCTGGAGCAGGTTTCACAGTGGCCGATGAGGAGTTGGGGGCTGGTCTGAAATTCGGCGTCCCCTGCAGAACTGCCCGGCCCTGGCAGGGCTCCAGAGGAGAGCTAAATATAACCTGGGTGTGTGCTGGCAACCTCGGGCATCCCAGCCCCCAGCTGGTGGCGGAGCCGAGCCCAAGGGAGCAATTGATTTGTCTAATGGAGCTCAGTGTCTGCCATTTGTGGGGCACCTAGTAACCATGGGCGGGCGGGGAGGTTGCCCAGGCCCCGTATGGAATGCCACAGAGCCTGGCAGGGTGGGGATTTTTTTCTCCTGATTTTCAGATGGTGGGGGCAGCTGGACTAAGACGGGAGGCAGGACCCACGGTCACGTGGCTGGTGAGGGGGGCGGTGCGCTGAGCTGGGAGCACCCCTAATACCCCTCCCCCCTGGGGGGCACGCGTCTCCCCCTGGATCTTCTGATCCGAGGACTGTGGTCACGTGTTTCTGAGGGCTCTGGCCTCACAGGTGGCAGAGAATGATCGCAATGATCATCGTAACGGCCCAGATAGCATCCCTGCTCGGGTCCTCCCGACACTGCAGGAGTGGTCTCCGTGACTGCCCATTTTACAGGTGGGCACACAGAGGCCAGGTGACCTTGAGAAACCCGCTCCAGGGACCCGGCTGGTGGCGGGAGCTCCTCCGGACCCCGGCTTCTGCTGAGCTGTGTTCTCCCTCCCACGTGAAATGTGGGTCAGCCGGCTCCCCGGGCCCAGCAGGAGCCCTGCTCCGTGCGCCTCCGTGCATCTGTGATTCTCCTCCACGCCTCACCTTGCAGACGGGGGGCCGGCTCTCTCCTGCTCCTCCCACTGGCCTGAGGCACCATGGGACAGGGTGATGTCACCACGCCTGGAGGGGGCGGCAGGATGGGGTGACCAGTGGGGGCAGGGCAGCCTTCTGAAAGGGACTTGCAGAGAAGTGATCCCTCTCTCAAAGTACGGCGCACTGCCTCCAGGATTGGCACCTCGGGGAGGACATCTCACTGGAGACTGGGGCCCTGAGGGTCATTCCTGCCCACCCCGGGTGCAGGGGGCCGCTTGCCCACTGATACCCTCCTCCCCTCGCCCCCAGGCACCCCTGCAGCCTCCAGGAGACCTCAGCAGCACTCTACTCTGGATTTCGGGGTGCAGAGGGATAGCTGGGCCTCAGCCTGCCTCCTGGGAACCCCTTAAAGCAGTCTTCAGGGAGGAGGTGGCTCCCTGGATTCCCCCCACCAACGATCCTATTTCCTCCATGAGGACCTGCCCCTTCCCGGGGTGACCGACACAGGAAAGGACACTCCTCTTTCACAGGAGACCCTCCCCACCTCCCTGGAGTGTGTGGAGCCCTTGGCCGGGTGCAGAACGTGACCTTCTTCCCTCCAAAATCTTCCAGCCTGGTGAGAAAGGCGGACAGCATGTGGGGAAGACATACTGTGAGAAAAAGCAGTCCCCTGGGAGGCTGTAGGGAAACGGAGAGAGGGCAGGGAATCGACCGGCCATAAAAGAGAAATCCTGGCAGACTTCCTGAAGGAGGTGATGGCTCACCACTTAGCAGTCAGACAAAGCTGTAGGAGAAGGGCAGAGGTGAGAGTGTAGGGCATGTGTGAGGCATTTCACTCACGCCTCTGCCCCACACTAGGCCCTGGGTAAGGTGCCATCTGCCTCTCAGGCACTGTGATCCCCTGTCTGCCCTCACGGTACCTTGCACATCACCTCTCCGGCAGGAAGTGCTCAGTGATGATGTGGCTAGAGGGGGCCGAGGAGTCACGGCATCCAGAGAGGGGACAGGGAGGGAGCATGGAGACCATAGGCTCCTGGGGGTCTGTTAGACCCACCCCCACCGGCTCCCATGACTGCAGGCTGAGCCAGGGCAGGGGTAGGGGCGTCAAGCAATCTCAGCATGTTTATCTGTGAATGGGGTGGGGGGGAGGTTAAACCCCTGTGTGGGTGTGGCCAGGACTCGGGGAGGACCGGTCACTCTGAGTGGTGGGAGGGGCGTGGAGGGGACATGGGTGCCCGGGTCATCCGTCTTCCTTGGCCCCTCGTCCTCCCTGAGAGCTCGGACTCATTGAGGGCCACACCAAGCCCACGTCCTTGCAGAGGGCTTGGGGGCCCGGCAAGCTGAAACAGGGACACTGACCCTGTCCTGGGGGGCTGGGTGGGGGGCAGGTGTGCAGGGAGACCACTTGGGGTCCAGGCGTGGCCCCTAGTTTGGAGGCCAGGGCTCCCTCCCTGCCCCGCAGCAGGGACGCCCACGACCCAGCGCTTGGCAGCTGACCCCACGAGCCCTTGCGGCCCAGACACAGACCTGCCCGTCCTTTTGTTTGGGAGCAAAGACAGCTGGGGGCAGAAGGGGGAATCGTCCATCCCCGCTGGGCGATGCCAGACAGTGCCCTCTGGAGGCACAGTCCAGCCAGGGAGGCGGGCCTGTGAGGGGTGGGTCGTGGCAGTGGGCTTTGGTCCAGTGTAGACTGGTGAGACCTGGAGACCCAGAGAGGGTCTCAGGCCATGATGGAGACCCTGGCTGCGGCCCGGCTCTCCCTGTCCCAGTTCTGGGAAAGAGGGTCATGCCAGGAATAGAACCTTGTATTTCCCACGGCTCCAGCCACCGCTCCAGGCCGCAGCAGTCTGGAGAGTATCGGCCCCAGGCCTGGGATCTGCGGATCCGGGTCAGAGTGGCGGGTAGGGGAGCAAGCCACTGGCCACCTGGCCAGCATCAGGACCGTGGTGCCCAGAGGTCGGGTTTTTTTATCACCTCTTTCTGGGAGCCATTCTCTGCCCGGGGCAACCAACCCACTCACATGCAGGCTACAAGTTGGGAAGTTTGGGAGTCTTGGCCCCAGGCACGTGGACAAAAGGAGGTTCACGATGTATCCCCAGACTGCCAGGCAAGCCAGCGCCTTGTCACAGTCCTCCTCTTACCTGGGACCCGGGGTCGCCCTCATCTGTGGACCTGCTGTGCGCAAACCTGCGGAACATCAAGCCAAGCCTAACCCACCCTCCCCTCGTCTCTGGAAGCAGAAATATTCAGATACCATTGACTTGGCTCTGCTTGAGCAAATAGACCCGAATCCTATTAATATTTGGCAAAGGCCATTTCCCTGGGTGACCGCGAGCTGCCGCGGGAGGATAATGAATTGCAGGGCAGGCTCTGAGCGAGGCCACGTGGGCTGTGGTCTTGCCAAGGAGGGACCAGGGGGCTGGTAATTAACTGCCGGCCACGTCTGGGGCCCAGACTTGTGGGCCTTCCCAGGTCTTATAAAATCCGTAGGATTCCAGCTCATGATCACTTGGGCCGTTACTTCTCTGAGCACTCAGGTATCTCTGACCTGGTTAGAATCCTCAGAACTGCTTAGGGCTTTAGGGGTTGGGTGCGAGGGGTCGCCGAGGTCACAGCCAGACGAGGCAAAGCTGCGATTTGAGCCCAGGGCTGTCTGTCTCCCTCCCAGCCTCCCGGGTCACAGGAGAAGGGGGTGTGCAGACAGCGAGAGCTGCAGGTCAGGTACACGAACTTGTAGGAGGCCTGCTTCCACAGGGAAGCAGGCAAGGCCATTGAGGGTTTTTTTTTTGGTAGATTAAATTATTTATTTTAACTGGAGGCTACTTACTTTACAATATTGTAGTGGGTTTTTGCCATACACTGACATGAATCAGCCATGGGTGTAGATGTGTCCCCCATTCTGAACCTCCCTCCCACCTCCCTCCCCATCCCATCCCTCAGGGTCATCCCAGTGCACTGGCCCTGAGCACCCTGTCTCATGCGTCGAACCTGGACTGGTGATCTATTTCACGTATGGTAATACACATGTTTCAATGCTATTCTCTCAAATCATCCCACCCTTGCCTTCTCCCACAGAGTCCAAAAGTCTGTTCTTTACATCTGTGTCTCTTTTGCTATCTTGCCTATAGGGTCATCGTTACCATCTTTCTAAATTCCATATATATGCGTTAGTATACTGTATTGGTGTTTTTCTTTCTGATTTATATCACTCTGTATAATAGGCTCCAGTTTCATCCACCTCATTAGAACTGATTCAACTGCATTCTTTTTAATAGCTGAGTAATATTCCTTTGTGTATATGTACCACAGCTTTCTTATCCATTCGTCTGCTGATGGGCATCTAGGTTGCTTCCATGTCCTGGCTATTATAAACAGTGCTGCAATGAACATTGGGGTACACGTGTCTCTTTCAGTTTTGGTTTCCTCAGTGTGTATGCCCAGCAGTGGGATTGCTGGGTCGTATGACAGTTCTATTTCCAGTTTTTTAAGGAATCTCCACACTGTTCTCCATAGTGGCTGTACTAGTTTGCATTCCCACCAACAGTGTAAGAGGGTTCCCTTTGCTCCGCACCCTCTCCAGCATTTATTGTTTGTAGACTTTTTGATTGGAGAAGGAAATTGCAACCCACTCCAGTGTTCTTGCCTGGAGAATCCCAGGGACGGGGGAGCCCGGTGGGCTGCCGTCTATGGGGTCGCACAGAGTTGGACACGACTGAAGCGACTTAGCAGCTTAAGCAGACTTTTTGATAGCAGCCATTCTGACTAATGCCGTCGATTTTAATGAGAAAAGAGGCTCGAGAAGACCCTGCTCACACACCCAGGTCTCCTTGGCTCTGATTCAGAGTCTGTTCGTCCTCCAGACTTCCTCACAGCTGACCCTCAAAACCAGCCGGCTTGACCCCAGGCAGCTCTTTTGAAGCAGCCACTGGCTCTTGCCTTCATCCCACGTACTTCTGGGTGCCATCCTCTGCTACCAAGGACCTTAAACAGGCTGCACATGCGCTCAGCCGGGTCCGACTCTTTGCCACCCCGTGGACTGTAGCCCACCAGGCTCCTCTGTCCATGGGATGTCCCAGGCAAGAATACTGGGAGTGGGTTGGCATTTCCTACTACAGGGGATCTTCACGACCCAATTATCAAACCCGCATCTCTTGTGCCTCCGGCATTGACAGGCAGATTCTTGACCATTGGCACCACCTGGGAAGTCCCAAATAGGGGGACCTGACCTGTTTTAGGGGTCTCACTCTCACTTGAGTTTCTTGGAATCTGTTTTATTATCATTAATCATGAAATAAGGCAGACAGACATTCATTTTTGCAAGAACAGGGGATAGAGGAGGGAGCGGTCTGTGACCCAGCCCCATGGCCGCTCGACCCCCTACATGGACCCTGGCTGCGAAGCCTCGGGCCGCGTCCTGCGCGCCCCTCCCGACGCCCCCCAGGAAGCGCCCCCGAGTAGGACATGCTCTCCTACAGTCGCTTCTCAGTGGCTGCCTCTGACTCTGGGTTTTCTCTGGTTTGTTTGGCCACGTTCTTTTTCCGGCACTAAGTACAGCATTTTCTGCGTTCACGTGCCTCGTATTGTGGTAAAAGATACGTAATCTAAAGTACGTCACGTTAGCTGTTTTTACGTGCGCCGTTAGAGGCACTAAGTACATTGACGTTACTGTAAGACCTTTCCCACCATCCGTCTCTGGGATCTTTTCCATCTTTCTCAGCTAATGGTCCTCACGAAGTAACTCCTCACCGCCTGCCGCCACGCCTCCCGTCCCCCGCCCTTGACGCCCACAGTTCTGCTTTCCCTGTGGATCTGGCGACTGTCGGGCCCTCGCAGAAGTGCGGGTGAGCCTCAGAGCTTGTCCTTTTGTGACCAGCTTCTTTCATTGAGCGTAGCGTCCTCCAGGTTCGTTATGTTGCAGTGGGTGTCGGAATGCCCTGCCCTTTTTTTTTTAAGACCGAACCCTATTCCGCTGTGTGGATGGACCACCCTATGTTCATCCGTCCATCCTTCCCTGGAGACCTGGGCTGCTTCTGCCTCCTGACTGTTGGCAACGATGCTGTTGTGAACACAGGTGAGCCGTATCCACTCAGGTCCCTTCTGTCCTTTCCTTGCGGCGCGTCCCAGGGTGGGATTGCTGGCTGAGAGGTACCTCTACTTCATTTCTTGAGGCAGCATTGTGCCATTTTCCCGGTGGCCGTGTGACCTCACCATCGTCAAGGGGTGTTTGGAGGGCAGGGTCTCATCGGGGGGCCTCTGGGTCCACCTTGCATGGACCCGACTCCTTGTCTTGTCAGAAGAGCCCGCCCCCACCTCCCTGCACGCTGTTTGGCAGCCAGGCTGAGACCTTGGAGGTTTCCCCACGTGGGCTGCCCCCTCTCCACACCGTCTTTACCCAGGCTGGCACCCTTCTGGGGTGGCTTCCCTCCCCACCTCTGCCCCCAGCCTGCCAGAGCAGCAGGCGTCCTGCAGGCCCCCCTGTCCTGCTCCTGGTCTCGTCCCTGCTGATGCAGGTGCTTGTCCACCTGTCCGGGTGGGTCTGAGCCCTTTCCATCTGCCTCCCTCCAGAGGGGGCCCTGTGTTCCTCGGCTCAGAATCCTGGGAGCCCACGGGCACCCGTGCAGAGCAGGGGCCCCGCACCCTCTGGAGCCTAAGTGCCTGAGTGTCAGGGTAGGGGACCCCAGGCCACAGCTCCCAGGACCCAGGAAGCGTCTCTGTCCAGCGGGGCAGCCTCGCTTCCCTGGAGCCTGAGTGGGAACACAGCTGTGCTGGGGAAAGCTGCAGCTGAACCCAAGGCCACAGCGCAGGATGCTGCCCGATTAGTGAGGGATAAATTTAGCCACGTTGATGGAAAAGCATCCTGCGTCTTCCTTCCTCCGCTTCCCTTAGCCCCGAGGACGTGACTCACAGAGGGCATGGCTATACCTCCCTGCAGCCCACCCCATGGTCTAGAGATGCTGGTCTAGAGGGTGAGGGACCCCAGTCCACAAAGCAGACCCGGGGGGCTCAGTGGGTGAGGGACCACAACCCACAAAGCAGACCCGGAGGGTCAGTGGGTGAGGGATCCCAGTCCACAAAGCAGACTCGGGGGGGTCAGTGGGTGAGGGACCCCCGATCCACAAAGCAGACCCGGGGTGGGGGTCAGTGGGTGAGGGACCCCTGATCCACAAAGCAGACCTGGGGAGTCAGTGGGTGAGGGGCCCCAGTCTACAAAGCAGACCCGAGGGGATCGGTGGGTGAGGGACCCCGACCCACAAAGCAGACCTGGGGGGGGCCAGTGGGTGAAGCCCCCTCCTCCTCTGTCTCATCCAGAGCTCCACCCCTCCAACACCCTACTGCTGTGAAGTTTTGCTGCCCTTGGCGCTGGGCAAATTAAACTGTGGTAAAATAAACACAGCGTAAAGTTTACCCTCCTAAGCGCTGTGAAGTGTAAGTTCTGTGGCATCAAATACAGTCGCTTGTATGGCTATCGCCACCAGCACCTCCTGAACGCTTTTCCTCTTGTGAGACTGAAACTCTGACCCCCTGACACACCAGACGCCCCACCCCCACCCCCAGCTCCTGGCGAGCACCGTTCTGCTTTCTGCCTCTAGGATTCTGTCTGCTCCAGGGACCTCACGTTAATGGGGCCCTGTAATATGTGTGCTTTTGTGGCTGACCTGTCTCACTGAGCACAGTGTCCTCAGGGTTCATCCGTATCGTAGCCTGTGTCAGCTTCCTTCCTCTTGAAGCTGAATAATATTCCATTGCACGGAGAGCCCACAGTTTGTCTGTCCATCCACGTGACCGTGGACACTGGGGTGGCTCGCCCCTTCAGCTGTTGTGAGTGATGCTGATGATAGTGGGTGTGCAAATACACGCTTTGGGTTTTTACAGCAGCAGCTCTGTGGCAGGTGGTCCTGTGGTCCTGCCCCAAACAGGCCAGTGCAGAGCCCTGGACATGTGGGGCTCCACTGGACCCTCCCCACTGTCCAGGAAGTGTATGTGCTCCTCCCGTCCCCGGTATAGATGGGGAAACTGAGGCCAGCGGGGTGCAGGGACTTCCCACCATGCCAGCATCTGGGCACAGGGCCAGGGCGCTGGGTCGGGGGTGGGTTTCCACATTCAGAGCCCACGCCCTCACCTTTCCCGTGGAGCGTCCAGTCTCCCGTGCGCCTTTGTCTGTTCTCTCAGCTATTGGTTCACTCATCAGACACTGGGCGGGTCCCCTCTCCTCCCTGTCCTGGGCTGGGCTGGGCGAGATGCGTCTAGGATATGCGTCCCGCCCTTAGGAGCTCACAGGATGGAGGCCGAGTCACTCAGAGGCAAAGAACCGGCGATGGACTACCCATGCCTGCCACAGCTGCCAGCCGTGGGGGTGTGTGTGTGCAAGCCACACACTTGCCATCTCTGGCTACAGGTGAGGGGCGGAGGGTTCCCTGAGCCCCAGAGCCAGGTGTTCTGAGCCGGATCTGTCTCTGTTGCTGCAGTATTTTTCCAGGATCCATGAGGGTAAAGTTAGTGAGTTGTGGTCTATCCTGTTCCTGGGGGAGTCTGCCTTCTGCCTTCTCCCCCAAATCTTTCTTTTGAAAAGTTTTAAGCATATAGAAAAGTTGTTGGGGGGGGGGTCAGTACAATGAATACCTTGTGATACTTTATCATCTGGATGCATCAACTATTAACATTTCGCTGCATTTTGCTCTATCAGACTCTCTGTCTCTCTGTTCTGAACCATTTGAAAGTTAGTTGCATCATAACCCCAGGCCTTAGCACATCAGTTCAGTTCAGTCGCTCAGTTGTGTCCGATTCTTTGCGACCCCATGAATTGCAGCACGCCAGGCCTCTCTGTCCATCACCAACTCCCAGAGTCTACCCAAACCCATGTCCATCGAGTCGGTGATGCCGTCCAACCATCTCATCCTCTGTCATCCCCTTCTCCTCCCGCCCCCAATCCTACCCAGCATTAGGGTCTTTTCCAATGAGTCAACACTTCGCATGAGGTGGCCAAAGTATTGGAGTTTCAGCTTCAACATCAGACCTTCCAATGAACACCCAGGATTGATCTCTTTTAGGATGGATTGATTGGATCTCCTTGCAGTCCAAGGGACTCTCAAGAGTCTTCTCCAACACCACAGTTCAAAAGCATCAATTCTGCGGCGCTCAGCTTTCTTCACCGTCCAACTCTCACATCCATACATGACCACTGGAAAAACCACAGCCTTGACTAGACGGACCTTTGTTGGCAAAGTAACGTCTCTGCTTTTAAACATGCTATCTAGGTTGGCCATAACCTTCCTTCCAAGGAGTAAGCGTCTTTTAATTTCATGGCTGCAATCACCATCAGCAGTGATTCTGGAGCCCAAAAAAGTAAAGTCTGACACTGTTTCCACTGTTTCCCCATCTATTTCCCATGGAGTGATGGGACCAGATGCCATGATCTTAGTTTTCTGAACGTTGAGCTTTAAGCCAACTTTTTCACTCTCCTCCTTCACCTTCATCAAGAGGCTCTTCAGTTCTTCTTTACTCTCTGCCATAAGGGTGGTGTCATCCGCATATCTGAGGTTATTGATATTTCTCCCGGCAATCTTGATTCCAGCTTGTGTTTCTTCCAGCCCAGCATTTCTCATGATGTACTCTGCATATAAGTTAAATAAGCAGGGTGACAATATACAGCCTTGACGTACTCCTTTACCTATTTGGAACCAGTCTGTTCTTCCATGTCCAGTTCTAACTGTTGCTTCCTGACCTGCATACAGGTTTCTCAAGAGACAGGTCACATGGTCTGGTATTCCCATCTCTTTCAGAATTTTCCACAGTTTATTGTGATCCACACAGTCAAAGGCTTTGGCATAGTCAATAAAGCAGAAATAGATGTTTTTCTGGAACTCTCTTGCTTTTTCGATGATCCAGCAGATATTGGCAATTTGATCTCTGGTTCCTCTGCCTTTTCTAAAACCAGCTTGAACATCTGGAAGTTCACGGTTCACGTATTGCTGAAGCCTGGCTTGGAGAATTTTGAGCATTACTTTACTAGCATGTGAGATGAGTGCAATTGTGCGGTAGTTTGAGCATTCTTTGGCATTGCCTTTCTTTGGGATTGGAATGAAAACTGACCTTTTCCAGTCCTGTGGCCACTGCTGAGTTTTCCAAATTTGCTGGCATATTGAGTGCAGTGCTTTCACAGCATCACCTTTGAGGATTTGAAATAGCTCAACTGGAATTCCATCACCTCCACTAGCTTTGTTCGTAGTGATGCTTTCTAAGACCCACTTGACTTCACATTCCAGGATGTCTGGCTCTAGGTGAGTGATCTAGGTTGGTGATGGACAGGGAGGCCTGGCGTGCTGCAATTCGTGGGGTCGCAGAGAGTCGGACACGACTGAGAGACTGAACTGAACTGAACTGATAGAGCTTCTCCATCTTTGGCTGCAAAGAATGTAATCAATCTGATTTCGGTGTTGACCATCTGGTGATGTCCACGTGTAGAGTCTTCTCTTGTGTTGTTGGAATAGAGTGTTTGCTATTACCAGTGCGTTCTCGTAGCAAAACTCTATTAGCCTTTGCCCTGCTTCGTTCTGTACTCCAAGGCCAAACTTGCCTGTTACGCCAGGTGTTTCTTGACTTCCTACTTTTGCATTCCAGTCCCCTATAATGAGAAGGACATCTTTTTTGGGTGTTAGTTCTAGAAGGTCTTGTAGGTCTTCATAGAACCATTCAACTTCAGCTTCTTCGGCTTAGCACATATCACATATCACATACCCAAATATCAGCCACAGAAAATCCCTGTTTCCTGTGCCCCACCCCCACCAGGGCCCCTTTACAGATGTTTGTCTACGTTTTCTCCTCCAGGAGCCAGTCTGGGGTCTACACCACAGCTGGTTAACATGTCTCTCTGTCTTTGGTCTCTGTTATTCGGGGGTGTTCTTCCCACTTGTTTTCTTTAGTTTTTTGTTCATGCCGCCGACACTTAGTGAGTCCAGGCCTGTTTCCCTGTGGATCGCCCGCTCCCCGATCTGGCTGGGTCTCTGTTCCTTGGTGATGGGCTTTGGGCTGAGCGTTTTTGGCGAGAGGCTGCTGTGTGACTGCTCCCCGCACAAGAGCACGCAGGGCCGTTGGTCCCGTGTGCTTTCAGGTTTTTAGCACAGCCCGAGTGCATCCAGCAGGGGTGAGAGCTCCTGCACACGTGACTTTGTACCTGTGTGCAGATAGACCTGTGAGTGGAAGTTATACCTCTGCCCAGAAGCGGAATGTTAAATCGGAATGTCATCTGTCTGCCAAACCACTGTCCCCAGAGGCGGGTCCAGGTCACACCTTTAGCCAAAGGACACGAGAGTCCCTTGTCCCCGTCCCCTCCCGGCCCAGCACAGGGCACTGTCCATCTTCTCATGTTCACCAGCGGATGGGGAGAGGGCCTGCTTTCCCCTGCCCTCTCGGGCACTGAGGGCATTGCTCTGGCTTCCAGGCAACTTGGGTTTCTGTGAGTCTGCTGTTCCCTCCTTTGCTGGTTTTCTGTGGGTCTGCTTGTCTATCTGTGTTGCCCCAGCAGGGGGATGGGCGTGTGCCCTGCGCTCTGTCTGGCTGGGATGAGGAATCGCTCTCCATCTGAGCTCGGGTGGTGGGGCCCAGGACGGGGTATGTGTGTGTGCTGGGGGCAGGGGGCAGGGCAGAGGCGCAGGGTGCTGCATCCAGGTGTGTTGCTGGGCGGGGAAGGCAGTGTGGGCCGAGGAGAGGCATCTCTGAATGGGGAGACGGAGGTGAGATCACCTCCGATCATCCTCACCGGCGATTTCCCTGCTCACCAGGCTCGAGGAGTCACCAAGACCCTCTCCCCTTCTCGTCCTGCGGGGCCTCCTCCTGGCCTCGGGTGCCTTCCTTCTTGCTGACTCCTCCGCTGGACTCGACCTCCTGCTCTTAAGTTTTCTCTGGGCCTTTGAAGTTAGCTTCAGCATCATCTCCTGCTTCGAGAGGCCCTCTGACCCCCAAACCCTGCAGCAGCTGCCGGGTCTGCTCCTGCTTTTCCTCCCCGTTACACACTGATCACAGATGAGCCTGCACGTTAGTTTGTCTCCCTGACTGTGTTTGTCGCCCTGCCCGCCTGCCAGCTCCTGGTGGCAGCCTCAGAGCTGACAGCCAACCCGCCCACACCGACAGAACACCCTGCTCAGGGCATCCGCTCCTCTGCGATGCAGACCGGACAGCCTCTGACTCGCTCAACCCTTGGGTGTCCGGGCTTGTCCGACTGCAGCCACCTCCCGGCTGATGTCTTGGGGGTCCCTGCTCTCCGTTGCCTTAGGGGACCTTGGACTTGCTGTCTCGGGGGCATATGTGTCATAGACAGTGGTGCGGATGCTGTGGGGGGTGGCGGGCTGAGGTGTGGCCCCTTTTGAGCACAGCTCCGCCCATGTGGACAGGGGTGAGAAGAGTGGACTGAAAGGACGTGGTCCAGCCAGGCTGGCAGAGTTGGGTCTCGATCCGGGAGGCCTCCTGAGCCCCCACCCCCACCTCAGAGATGGTGCTCTGTGCTGGGGACCCGGAGGTCAGCCTGGCAGGGAGGAGGGATGGGGACAGAGTCTCAACCAGGTGAGAAAGGGGAGGAACCGAGAAGGGGCAGCTGGGGGGGGATGGAGAAAGCCTAAGGGCACTGCCAATGTGTGGCGTGTGGCGCCGGCTCCTCCGAGACCACAGAGGGTGTTGGTGACGACGGGCAGGTCTGTGTTCTGGGTTGAGTTGTGTCCCCGAAGAGCGGTGCTGAAGTCCAGACTCTGGTCCCTGTGAACGTGACCTTATTTGGAAATAGGGTTGTTGCAGACGTAGCTAGTTGAGATGAGGTCACATGGAGTAGGGCGTCCTGATAAGACGAGGAACAGAGACAGGGACACGGAGACTCGGAAGGAGGGCCACGGGACCGCGGAGGCAGAGGCTGAAGGGTCGCCGCTCTGCACCAAGCATCGCCAGCGACCTGCGTCAGGAGGAAGCGAGGAAGGGCTCTCCCCTGGGGGTTCCCGAGGGACCACGGCTCTGCTGGCACCCCGATTCAGGACTTCCGGCCCCCAGACCCTGAGAGAATAGAGTCCTGTTATTTAAGCCACCCAGTCTGTGGCCGTTTGTTCCAGCCAAACTCATACAGTTAGGAATTGGAACCGAGAGATGCCGCTCACCAAGTGCCCAGCACATGCCACGTGCGGCGCCGGGCGCTTTCACATGTGTCATCTCGTTCAGTCTTTCTGCAGCCCGCGGGCAGGCACCCTCATTATACAGACGGGAAACTGAGGCCCAGAGAGGTGAAGCCAATGGACCCAGGTCACACAGTGGCTGAGAGATGGAGCTGGCTGCAAACCCAAGCCTGCGTGACTTGCACAAGGGCAGTCAGCTGGGTGGAGGTGTTGGTGTGCGGTGTGTGGCCCTGTTGGAGGGTGGGAAAAGGGGGGTGAGGGAGGGTGGCCATGGTGAGGCATTCTCTTTTCCGACCGTGAGGCTCCTGGGGGACTTCCAGGTGGAGGTGTCCAGCACTCCGATGGCTCTGGGGGTTGAGTGCTCAGGAGAGGCCCGGCTGGGTCTTAAGGAATCCTTGTCCAGGGACTGGGCGATGTCTCAGATCCCTTTAGAGCTAATTTTTATGCCCCTGAGAAAACATCGGTGTCTTCTTTGCCTTAAACTCACCTGAAAAACCAGTACTCACGTGTCATAAAGTTTTCAAGCCCTTGATTTCATTTGTTTCTCATCTTTTTAAGCAGCGTTTGGCAATGAAGATGCCAGTGGGCATCACTCGGGAAGGCTCAGGGATGGGTGGACGCAGAGTGGGGCTGTTAGGGGTGAAGAGTTATTCTGGAAGGTGGAGCAGGGAGTGTGCGGGGAGGGGGGCAGTCAGGGGCTTGGGGATGCAAGTGGGGCCACCGTAGCCGCCGGGGACCACAGTCCCCCTTGCCTTTCCGGGTGGAGCCAGCCTGCTGGGGCCACAGGTGGAGGGCCGTCCATGGGGCAGGTGGCCTGGACCACGTCCTCACGTGTGGGGATCCTTCCAGGCTCCTGCATCCCGCCCACCCTCTGTGTCCAGGAAGAGTGCGTTTCTCTCTTTCTTTAAATCACCGTCATTTCTGCTTGGTCCCCCCGACTCTGGCAGGGATACAGGCATAGAAGTCAGGACAGAACTTTCTCCACTGCAGGTGGCGACCCATTTGTGGGTGTGAAATCAGTTTAGTGGGTCACAGCAGCCTTTGTTACATAAGAGGTTAAATTGAATAGAAAAAGAGCAGACCCAGTCTGGAAAAAGAGGAAAATAGCAGAGCACATCCCAAGTAATAGGGCGAAGTATTGTTTGGTGGAAAAAAAAAATATGTTATGTATTCACATATTGTATAAACTATTGCTGTGTGTGGCAGGCTGAAAAATGCTCCCCCACCCCAATATATCACGTCCTCATCCTAGGACCTGTGAGTATTTGACAAAAAAGGGTTTTTGCAGATGGGATTAAGGTAAGGATGCTGCATTGGGGAGATTATCCTGGATTGTTTGCGTGAGTCCTAAATGCATCACAGTGACTCTTAGGGGGGCAGAGGGAGGCTACAGACAGACACACAGAGGAGAAGGGGCCGGGACCAGCAGGGCGGGCAAAGATGGGGTGATGCCATCATGAGCCAAGGATGTCGGCTGCCACTCAGAGTGGGAAGAGGCAGGAAGGATCCTCCCCAGGGGCCCCGAGGGAGACCTGCCCAGCAGATACCTGCGTTGCAACCCCGCAGTACCAAGTTTGGACTTCCAGCTTCCAGAACTGTTGTTTTACCAGTTCGTGCTGGTCACAAGAAACTAGTACGCTGTGGAACCAACAACCTCAGCTCAGAGGCTAAATCAGCAACCAGTTATCCTGGCTTAGGGTCTGTGGGCTGGCTGGAGCTCAGCTGACCAGGCTGGGCTCCCGGGGGCTGACCCTGTCCCATCTCCATCTTCCTCCTGAGACTGTCGGGCTGGCCTGGGGATGTGCTCTGTGCAGGAAGAGCAGAGGGGGCTGTGTGACGCCTGAGCCCGCAAGCAGTCACTTCCGCTTGCGTGCGTGCGTGCAGTGACCAAGTCAGCCGCGGGAGCAGACACAAAGCCAAGGGGCCGGAAGAGCCCTCTCCCCCTGAGACAGGACTCTGGTGAGGGGGCGGGAGCAGGGTGGGCTCAGACCCGGTCCATCTGCAGGTATGCACCCCTGTGCACGTGGGGCCACTGCCTGGTAGACGCGCCTCTCTGCGCGCTGATGTTGGAACAGTTTGGAAGCTGCCCGCCAGTGGCAGAGAGCCCAGTTCCAAGGGCACGTCCCCCGTGCCCTGGATGCAGCCGTTCGTGGGTTTTCAGGGCCCGGCTCTGCCTCTCTGCCACTCTCCCTGGAATCAGTCTGGAAAGTTCTGGGTGGGGAAGGGATAACGTCCCACCTTACCCCTCGCCTCGCATCCTCAGAGGGATAGATGGGACCTCATCCTGCAGGGTCTAGGGCGGGGGGACTGCTCCCCACAGCCCCAGCTGGTCACCATCCCAGGAGGGGACGTGCACATCCACCGTTAGCTTGGGCTCACCAGGATCCGGGTCCTCCGCCTTGAGCACACGGGGACCTTGGAGGGGCCGCGGGGCAGGGATCTCCCACCATGAGGCTGGGCGGCCGTGGCCCGTCCTCCCCGTGGCTGCTGCCTTGTGTTGCCCCTCCTCCCTCCTCCCCCAGAGCAGATGCGGAAGAGGGGCAGGGCCCAGGCAGCCCCCCACCCCACCCCCGGTCCTGGGAAACCACCTGAGGCTGTGGGAGAGGAGGCCGAGGGTCCCTGGACCCCTGGAACCTCTGTGGGCAGGGGAGATGTCCCTACAAGCCAAGGGCAGTCTCCCACGGGCCCGGCAGCCACTGCAGTTGGTGGGTCATGGCATGGGGTGGGTGGGGAGCACTGAGCTCCATGGGGGCCTTGGTGCAGGCCAGACAGGGTGGGCGGGGAAGGTGCCTGGAGCTGAGGGTCTGTCAGGCAGATACCTGGAGAGGCATGGAGCCCAGGGAAGACCTAGTGTGGTCAGCAATCACCAGGTCAGGCCAGCTGAACCAGGCCCGGGGCAGATTTCTGCCCCAGGGGCCCAGGGGCCAAGGAGCCTCCAGCCTACGGTTCCCATCTCCTGGGAGGCCCTTCTGGCGGTGTTGTGGCTGCTCGTGCCATGCACAGGGGTCTTGGCTCCCCCCAGCCAAGATGGGCAGGAGGCATCAGGCCCAGGGGGGACCCTGGTGGGGGAGGCGCCAGCCCTGGGGAGGTGAGGCCAGAAGGCAAGACAGCTGGCCTCTGCTGGGTGCTCTCCCCAGGAAGCAGCGGGCTTGGGGTTCACGTCCAAGCCATCTTCTCTGGGACGCATAGGAGAGGGAGTTGGTCCTTCTGAGGGGGCCTTGAGCCACGCTGAGTCCAGGCCAGAGCAGCGCCTGCCCTGTGGGTGGATGGTACCCGCGGCTCCTCCTACGAAGATTCTCTTTCAAGTGCCCAGGCACACCCCAGCCTCCCTCGTTCTCAGGGTGAGACCGACCCAGGGTTTTGATGGAATGTTTGTTGCCCTGGCCACTGCTCGCCTTCCCACCCCAGCAGAGCCTCATGTAACCGAAGGCGCCGTCCTGCCAGGAACATCAGCTCGCTGTCTTAGCCTCTCTAGCCTCGCACAGGCTGTTTCCTCCTTCCCAGAGTCGAGCAGCTTGCCACTCCTTGGGCTCTGAGTCACCCCGGGTTCTCTCTGCTGGGGCATCTCCTTAAGCCCCCCCCACTGGGAGCGCCCACTGCCCCCTGTGATATCCGAAGTCAGGCATCAGTCACCGTATTGCCCCTCTTCTCCTGTCTGACTCTCAGACTCAGAGCCTGCGAGCCTCTCTTGTTCACTAGAGCTGGCCCAGCTCCCCCCGTCTCTGCCTCGGTGTCCTCATGGGGGAAGTGGGGACAGGACGGTCCCTGCCTCGGGTGCGGGGCTGGCTGGGGGCTCAGCGGGGCTGCTGTCTTTGTCGCCATCGCCAACGCGGTGGTCGTTTCGGCCCCGAGCCGGGCAGAGACTGCAAGGCATAGAAGCTGCAGAATAGATGAGTGGAGAAAAGCGCTCCTTTGTAAGCACGCGGGGCTGTCATTCTCTTCCTGGGATGCGTCATCCGTACCCACTGGCGGGACCCAAGGGCCTGGCATGATGCTGCCTGCAGCCCTGTGCATACCATCCCCCCGTCCACCGGGCAGAGAGGTTCAGACCAGTGTGATTAGTCGTGGTGGTGTTGGCTGCTCAGTCGTGTCCGACTCTTTGCAATCCCACGGACTGTAGCCCTCCAGGCTCCTCTGTCCATGGGATTCTCCAGGCAGGAATACTGAAGTGGGTTGCCATGCCCTCCTCCAGGGGATCTTTCCAACCCAGGGATCAAACCTGGGTCTCCTGCATTGCAGGCGGATTCTTGACCATGTGAGCCACCTGGGAAGACCTAGTGTGGTTAGCGAACATCAGATCAGGCTGGGAGAGACCCGCCGGCGGCCAGCACCCGCTCTGACTCTTCAGAGCTGAGCGGATGAGGTGTTTTCTGCTGGGTGCTGGTGGAGGGCTGACGTGGCTCCCCCCAGAGGCGCTGCAGCTGAGCGCTGGGAAATATGACCCATGCTCCAGGGTGTGGCCACTGAGCCTCTCCACTGTGGGATCCTGGCTCCCGGCCATTAGGCCATCACACTCACGATTAACCAGGATAACGCCTGCAGGTTCTCAGGGGCTGCGTGCTGGGGGCAAGGCAGGCCTTCCTGCTTCTGTGGTTCATGGGTCACAGGGCATTTCTGCCCCCGGAGAGCTTAACGTGGAGTGTCCAGAGAGACACCCAGTAGCACAGGGGGAACCAGGGGGCCGGGCAGTCAGGGTCTCTCACGCTGCCTTTATGCCCAGGTCCCCCCTGAGAGTTCCAGCCTGAGTTTCCTCCCCTCTGGCACACGGGGGCTGCGGAGTGGGTTAAGTAGGTCGCCCCGACATTCATGTCCACCCAGAACCTTTGCGTGTGACCTTATTTGGAATAGGGTCTCTGCAAGGCAACGGCACCCCACTCCAGTGTTCTTGCCTGGAGAATCCCAGGGACGGGGGAGCCTGGTGGGCTGCTGTCTATGGGGTCGCACAGAGTTGGACACGACTGAAGTGACTTAGCAGCAGCAGCAGCAGGGTAATCAGGGTAAGGATGGAGATGAGGTCCTCCTGCAAGAGAGTGGACCCTAAATCCAGTGACTGGTGTCCTCATAAAAGAGACAGAAAAGGACGCGCAGGGGCGTACACAGAAAAGCCAGCCCTGTGAGTTTGGGGGCTGAGATGGCAGTGATGCGGATGCCAGCCCGGGTTGCCCAGAGTCCCCAGAAACTGGTGGGGAAGGGAAGCCCCACCAGCACCACCCCAGAGGCTTTGGGGGTTTCTGGTCTGCAGACTGGGGGAGAGTCAAGGTCTCCTGGAGAGGCCGCAGCTGTGGGGCTTGGTCCCCAGGATACGGGCAAAGGCTGGGAGGCGCTGGTGGTGGGGCTTGTGGGCTGGGCTGGCCACACGGGGCCGCAGACGGACCCAGCTCTCCCGGGACCCTCCCCCAGTGCCCTTGCAAAGCCGCTTTCCCGGACGCCCGGGAACAGGTGCGTCTCCGGAGCGGGGTGGCAGTCTATTTCGGTGCACTGGGCAGGGCTCAGCCCGGCCCTCCTTGGGCATGAGGGTGGCGGCTTCCTCGTGACCCTCTGGTGTGTCCCTCTCCAGGGCCGTGCTGGCTGCAGAGGCTCGAGCCCTCGGCCAGCTGCCGCCCGCGGCCTCTCGGGTGCCGGCCGGTCTCGTGGAGGTCACAGTCCATGGGGATGCCCGGAGGAGGGACAGGTAAGGCCCACACTGCCCTGACCACTCCACCATCCCCCCGGGAGGAAGGCTTCTGTTCTGACCAGAAGTCTCCAGACCCCCCAAAAAGCCCGGGGTCCAACCCGAGGGGAGGCAGCATGAGCTCTGCCGTGTATGCAGGCAGACAGGGCCGGAGCTGACGCGTGCCCACTTCGTGCCTGGACTCGGCGACTCTCCTCTGGACTCTTGATGGCCGCCCTGTGCAGTGATCCGTTTTACAGATGAGGAAGCTGGGGCTCGGGGGACGGGAGGGTCTGGGCAGGGACACTGTGGTGGGTGATGCTGTCGGGCACCTGCTCTGGGTTGAGCCTCTGTGCCTCCCCGACCCTGCCCTTTGGTTCCTTCCTGATGGTTCTCGGTCTTCAACCAAAGATGACTTTGTTCTCCGGGGGTGGGTGGAGGGGAGTTTGGCCCTGTCTGGAGCCACTTCTGCTGGTCTCAGCTTGGCGGGGGAGGGGATGCCGCAGGCCCCTAGGGGGGTGTCAAGGCCAGAGATGCCGCTCACCACCCCGTGGTACACGGGGCAGGCCCACAGAAGCGTGGTCCAGCCCAGAGTGTCAGTTAGGCCCGAGGCTGAGAAGCCGGCTTTAAGAGAGATCGTAATGACTTTGGTCCTTCTGCTGTTGATGCGAAGAGCAGGGCCCATCAGGGTAGAAAGAAACGCTAAGGAGCTTCCAATCCGTTCCAACCCCACCTCGGACGTGGATGACAGATGACGGGAAGAAAGCTCTGGGGCAGGGGGAGGGGCTGGAGGAGGAGACGCGGTGGGGAGGGGTACAGGGGAGCGAGCCTGGACCCCTGGAGCAGAGAGGTGGGGTTCGGCGGGGGGAGCCTCTGAGAGCTGAGGTGTGCGGGGGGCGCGGCTCTGGCCAGGGTCCAGCCTCCATCCTGAAGTGCTCCCAGCCAGGTTCTCGGGGCTGAATACTGGCACGAGGCTCAGTGCCCAGCAGACCCTGTTTCTGGGCAGCTGGGCAGAGCACCCCCGCCTCTGGCGTCCTCTGTCCGTCTGTCCAGAGGCAGGATCTGGGACCTTTGTCCATGTGTCCCCATCAGCACCCCACACTCTGCAGGCTCAGGGGATTTTTATGCAGGAAGCAGCCCCCGGGGTGCCGGGTGGGCAGCAGCAGAGGTTTGACGCCAGACCTGCCTCTGGCCTGACCCCACTGTGGGCCTGGTCTGGGTGCTGTCTTGCTCCGGGGTGGGGGGGCGCTCTGGACCCCCTCTGTAAAATGGGGGTGATTACAGTTCTTCCCTCCCACGGTGCCCTGAACCCTCCTAGCAACTCTCCACCTTTGTGCCCCCACATGTGTAGCTGTGGGTGCCCCCGCCTCCCTGGGCTGGCAAGACACAGCCCCACATGGAGGTCTCCCTCCTGGCCTTAGAGCACCAGCTGGCTGGGGGTCAGATAACATCCCCCGACCTGCTCTGTGTACTGGATTGTTCTGGAAACACCGGCGGATTCCAGGAGCTGAGACATGTGATGGTGCTCGCTTCTCAAATGGAATTTCCATGCCGGCGGCTGGGTGGGTCTCCCGGCTTAGCTGAGAACTCAGTGTCCTTCACGCCCTGCTCTCACCGGACGATGGGCAAAACAATCGTGATGTTAAAAACTGCACAAACCCAGTGAGATAAGCCCTGTTGTTCCCGACTCACAGGTGAAGAAATGGCATACCAGGGAGGGAAATGTGACTCTATGTAAAATTATAATAAGAGCTGTAGAACTTTTAGAAGAAAATATTATGTCAGGATAAGGATTTGTGAACTTGGGGGTTTCTTAGAAATGACACTAAGTACAGAAGCAAGAAGACAAAGACGCGCTGGATTTCTTCAAAACGAAGCAGTCTTGTGCTGCAAAGAGCATATGAAGCAAATGAAAACAAATCAGAGAACAGGAGACAGTATCAGCCAATCAGATATCAGATGATGGGCTTGTGTCTAGAATATGTGTGTGCAGGCATGCTAAGTCGCTTCAGTTGTGTCCGACTCTTTGTGCCCCTATGAACTGTAGCCGCCAGGCGCCTCTGTCCATGGGATTCTCCAGGCAAGAATACTGGAGTGGGTTTCCATGCCCTCCTGCAGCGGATCTTCCTGACCCAGGGGTCGAACATGTATCTCTCGTGTCTCCTGCATTGGCAGTCAGGTTCTTTACCACTAGCACCACCTGGGAAGCCCATCTAGAATACATAAACAACTCTTATAACACAATCAGAAAAAGCCAAGTCCAATGAACAGAAAGTCTGAATAGACATTTTCCCAAAGAATATATACAGATAGTGAACAAGCACACGAAAATATGTTCAGCATCGGTAACTGTCAGGAGATGCAGACCGAGCCACGGTGAGACATATCTCACACCATCAGGGTGAGTGCCTGCTCAGTCCTGTCTGACTCTTTGCGACCCCGTGGGCTCTAGCCCACCAGGCTCCTCTGTCCAGGGGATTCTCCAGGCAAGAAAACTGGAGTGGGTTGCCACGCCCTCCTCTTTCAATCCCTGCCGTCTTCTCGACCCAGGGAGTGGACCCGTGTCTCTTGCGTCTCCTGCACTGGCAGGCGGATTCTTTACCATGGCGCCACCTGGGAAGCCCATCAGGGTGATAGTGATGAAAAAGACCAGCGGTGACCGATGCTGACGAGGACGTGGAGAAGCTGCTGGTGGGAGGGTGAAGTGGTGCAGCCTCTCAGGGGAGCCGTCTGGCAGTTCCTCACACGGTTAAATGCAGACTTTCCGTATGATCAGTAAGAAAGGGGAACGTCCACACGAAAGGGCCTGTGCCGGAGTGCTCAGAGCAGATTATGTGTAACTGCCCCAAAGTAGAAGCCACCCCGGAGTCCATGTGGTGTGTTCCTGTAGTGGGCAGTTATTTAGACATAAAGAGTTTTGACATGCTCACCCCTGCCACAGCGTGGATGGACCTTGAAAATCTTAACCTGAGTAAAGGAAGCCAGACACACAGGACCACGTATGGTATGTTTGTCTTTATATGAAATGTCCAGAGTAGGCAAATCCATTACAGAGACAGAAAGGTCATTGGTTGCCAGGAGCAGAGGGAAAAGGGGACGGGAAGTGATGGTGATGGGTGAAAATAAAGTCACTCAGTCGTGTCTGACTCTTTGCGACCCCATGGTTTGTAGCCCATGGAATTTTCCAGGCAAGAGTACTGGAGCAGGTGGCCATTTCCTTCTCTAGGGGACCTTCCTGACCCAGGGATCAAACCCGGGTCTCCCTCATTTCAGGCAGAGGCTTTACTTTTCAGGGGGATGGAAATATTCTAAAGTTGATTGTGGTGTGGGCACACCTCTATGAATGCACAACCATCCAGACTCCCAGTTCTAATGAGACACACAGGGAGGACACGCTTCCCCTACCGTTGCGCTTCTTGGACCGGCAGGTTAGATGGAGGACATGCAAAAGGACAGAAGGTTAAAGGAAGTGGGGAGGGCGTGGAAGCCAGAAGAAATGGAAAACCAGGCCGGTCACACAGAGACCTGGGCTCGAATCCCTCCCCTGCCGGTTACAAGCTGTGTGATCTCAGCCAGTTGTGAAGCCTCTCTGAGCCTCGGTTTCCCCACCTGCTGCGGGAGGTGGTCGTGCGTCTCGAGCCAGTTGGCATGCGGAGCTCACAGCCAGGCAGAAAGGAGAGTCGTGGGTATTTCTGGGTGGATGCTGGGGACAGAGCCTGCCCTGGGAAGTCACAGGCCAGCTGCTGTCCCTGCTACCCTCCGCCGGCCCTGGCAGCCCCTCTGAGGAAGGAGAGGAGACTGGAGCTCCTTGGGGACCAGCCAGTGGATACAAGACCCCCATCCCTCCCTGCTCCGTCCATAGACTCCCGCCAGGGACCAGGCAGCACCGAAGCCAGTGGGCGGGGTGTCTGACATAGGTGAGGATCGTCTAGCCCAGATTTTCAGACCCCAACTGAGACCCCTTTGTTAGCGACACAGATCACTAAGTAGGCTCTTAAGGTCCACTTTTGGTGGAGAAAATATGAGGGTTGTAGGGCTGGCCTTCCCCGTGGGTCTGGAATCCCGTGCACGTTGTGGACGGAGGTGCCGTGGCCCCGAGGAGCAGGTTGGAGGAATTTTAAATTGAATGTTTTGCATGTTTCGGTCACGGGAAGCCACTTCATGACTTGGGGGAGTAGGGTCTCTGTGTATCAGGCGAGCATCTGGGGAGCAGGTAAGGAGCCACGAGGCCGGGCACTGGAGGAGGGTCAGGCCGGGACTGGAGACCCCAAGAAAGGGCTGCTGGCCCCTGGGGAGGACGCAGAGAGCCTGGACTCCAGGCTCAGGTGAAGGAGGGCCCTTCCAGCCACACGGGAGATGGTGCTGGGTTCGGACGGCAGGTGAGATGGATGCTTTTGCCAAGTGCTGTGAGCCTGCAGCCCTTGGGCTGCTCAGAGTCGGTGAAAACAGCTGTGGACAGGAAGGTTTGCCAAGCAGGGCCACCCCAGGAAGATGCCACACGGTGAGTTAGGTCCAAGGTGGGCCCGCCTCCCCCAGAGCTGGTCCCCTCCCTGCCCTCCGCCCCTTGCCTGTCTCCTCTCCCCGCAACCCCGCCCAGCGTGCCACAGAGGGGAGAGCAAGACCCAGAGAGACTGGGCTTCCAATTCTGGCCTGGAAGCCGCTTCGGTCCTTGGAACCTGTTTGTCCATCTCAGAACCGTCAAGAGAGGATGTTCCCTGATGTGCAGAATGAACAGGATAATTGGACCTTAAGTGACAGGTCGGCAGCAGGCTCTGGATGGTGGACAGTATCCTCCTGGGAGAGGGGTCAGGAGGAGAGGCAGAGGCGGGGTGTGGTGACCTCTCGGACGCCGGTGCCATCCTTGCTGGGTTCAAAGCCAGGGGCCCTTCTGGGCCACTGGGACTTGCCGATGGTGACCCGAGGGGCAGCTGGGTCCCCGCCAGGTGGGTGGTGTCTCCAGGCCAAGGCTGCAGCCCCATCTCCAGGGGCCTGAGCAGGAGAAGGGGGCAGCTTCTGACTCTGAGCCGGCCCACATGCACAAGGGGCGTATCGGCCAGTCCCCCAGCTGGCTGCACCCCCAACTCTGCCTGGAGAGTGAGGGTCCTTGGCAGGATTAGCACAGTCCTCACAGACCCTCAGGCTTCCCGGGTGGCCCAGTGGGTAAAGCATCCAGCTGCAATCCACGAGATGCAGGCAGACGCGAGTTCGATCCCTGGGTTGGAAAGATCCCCTGGAGGAGGACATGGCAACCCACTCCACTGTTCTTGCTTGGAGAATCCCATGGACAGAGGGGCCTGGCGGGCTGCAGTCCACGGGGGTTGCAAAGAGTCAGACACGACTGAAGCCACTGAGCATGCATGTGGCACGCACAGACCCTCCCGGCGGGAGCTGACAGCTGGGGCTTGGGGTCCTGCAGGCCTGGGTTCCAGTCCCCGTGGTGCTGTGTGCCCACTCCCGGCTCTGTGACCTGGGTCACTGGTGGGAATCGCCCAGTGCCGGGTCTGGTCGTTAGTCCGGGCCCAGGAGCTGAAAGCTGATGTTGTCACTGAGACTTGTTACTTCTCACCCCCCGGGGACGCCGTTCTGTGCTGAGTCACCAAACGCACTCGTTACCCATCAGACGTCAGAAATATTCATGGGGCACCTGTTGTGTGCTGGGCCTGAGCCGTACGCCGAAGACCCAGATGAGGTCCCTGGCTGGCCCAGTGGTGGCCGCCTGGCCCACGGCGAGGTGACACGGGGGACAAGCGGTGGCCCTGGCCCCGGCCAGAGTCCAGGGACCCAAGCCCTGGCCCCGGCCTGGCCTCACACCTGCCCTCTGCTTTCCCCTGTGTTGGGCGGGGGGGAAACGGGCCCAGATGCCCACCTAAGCCCTGACCTTCCCGAATGCCGCCCGTGAGATACTCAGATGCCTCGCCGGTCAGGAAGGGCAGCTCTTCCGGCGATGAAATAACACCCTCCAGGGACGTGGGTGGCTGGGGCGCCTGGACCAGCTGCTCGAAGCTTCAGGAGTCTGTGAGTTGCCAGAAGCTGGAGCCGAAGGTAGCTGGGCACCCCCCGTGGGAGGCCTGAGCTTCCAGGGGGTTAGGAGTGAGGTTGCTCACTGCCGTGTTCTCCCAGCTTCTGCCTCAGGAGGGAACCACTCTACCAGCAGACACCACCCCTGCAAAGCCCCTACCACAGGCCAGTCTGCAAAAGCCCGGCCTGGGGCAGCGTGACGGTCCCCCGGTGCAGAGGAAGACAGGCTCGGGGGACAGCTGAGTGGCAAGTCCCCAGCCCTGCCTCCTGCTCCCGGCAGGTTGGTTTCCTGGGGCCACGGAAACAAATCCCGCAGACGTTTCTTCTCAGACGGTTCTGGAGGCCAGGGGCCTGAAACCGCGCTGTCCCTGGCATGGGCTCTTTCCGAGGTCTGCGGGGATGAGGCCTTTCTTGGCGAACCAACGGGTGTCTCCTCCCTGCGTCTCCACTCCTCGAAACTCTGTGCGTCTGTCTGCCCCAACTTCCTGTTTATAAGGACACAGTCGTGTTGGAGACAGACCGACCGAGTGGCCTCACTGTAACTTGCACGCCTCTCTCCAGACTGGGTCACGTTCCGAGGAGCTGAGGCCAGGACTCCGACATATGGGGGATGCAGTTCCCTCTGCCACAGACGGGTTCCCTTCTGCGGCCTCCCATTATCCTCACCGGCTGGGAATCCATGGAGGCTCCTCTTTACGTGCATGATGGGGTCATCGCGTGGACGGTGGGGTCATTGTGTGGGCGGTGGGGTTGTCGCGTGGGCGGGGGTTCATTGTGTGGGCGGGGGTTCATCGTGTGGGAGGGGGGCTGTCCCTGCATGAAGCAGGAATCTGTGGTTTCCCCTCTTGAACTCTGCCTGAGCTCTGCCCTTGGTCGCTGGGGCTGGGACAGCTGGCCTGCAGTCCCAACCTGGCGTCTCCCTGGCTTAGCAGCTGGGCCCAGGCGCCTCGGGGATTTTGGTGTGCCATCTGCGTGGGAACTGGCTAGGGCGGCCCTGGTTGAATGTGGAGCAGGCAGGGCCCGTTCCTGGAACCAGACCCCGAAGGTGATGAACTCGTCCCAGGGCAGAGAGATCACACCAGCCCATCCTAAAGGAAATCAACCCTGAATATTCACTGGAAGGACTGATGCTGAAGCTGAAACTCCAATTCTTTGGCCTCTAAGAGCTGTCAGTTCAGTTCAGTTCAGTTGCTCAGTCATGTCCGACTCTTTGCGACCCCATGGACTGCAGCACACCAGGCCTCCCTGTCCATCACCAACTCCTGCAGTTTACTCAGACTCATGTCCATCAAGTCGGTGATGCCATCCAACCATCTCATCCTCTGTTGTCCCCTTCTCCTCCCGCCTTCAATCTTTCCCAGCATCAGGGTCTTTTCCAATGAGTCAGTTCTTCTCATTAGGTGGCCAAAGTATTGGAGCTGACTCATTAGAAAAGACCCTGATGCTGGGAAAGACTGAGGGCAGGAGAAGAAGGGGATGACAGAGGATGAGGTGGTTGGATGGCATCACCGACTCGATGGACATGAGTCTGAGCAAACTTCTGGAGATAAAGCGAAGGGTAGGGAAGCCTGGTGTGCTGCAGTCCATGGGGTCGCAAAGAGTCCAACACGACTGAGCGACTGACCTGACCTGAACTGAAGGGTCGGGGTAGATGCTCTGAGGCAGGAGGAGGCCATCCCACCATGCTCCTGCACAAGCAAGGATCCCACGGAGGGGAGGCAGTGGACACGTGTTCAGGTGGCATCTTAGCAGCTTCCAGGTCCCATGATGGGAATGCATGGCACATTTGCTCACAAGTCTTGAATGAGGCCAGGCTGGTGAATTTCTCTGAACAAAGTGGGAAATCACCCCCAGGCAGATCTGTGCCAAGGGAGTGAAGCAGAGAACGGAACATTTGGTGGGTAAACCAGCCGGAAGGGAAATCTACAGGCCCCCTGACACTCTTGCCCAGTGTCCTGGGGGTCCCTCACTGCGGTGGACATGAGCTGAGAGGTTGGCATCAACCTTGGCAGCGGCGCTTGTGGGGCTCAGCCGCCAGGACTGCTCCCCGGGTCGAGCTTCAGCAAGGTTCAGTGCTGGGTCTGGGTGGATCCCATTTGGATGGAAGACAAAGCTAGGACAGGCTGTTGATGAGGCTTTGGGGTGAGCAAAGGTGTAGCCCCCAGGAGCTCCAGGTCCTCTTCCCCCTTCCCGAAGCCTCCGCCCTCCCCACCCCCGAGTGACTGGTTTCCCTCTGAGACCCAGGAGAACTAAGCCAGCAGCTGTTGGTCAGTGACACCTGTCAGTCATCACATCCAAGCTCTCTCTACTTCACCCGATTCTAAATGGTGCCTCCTGAGACCAGCCTCCGCATCACAGATGCGAGCGTTGAGACTTCTCGGAGCTCCACTAGCCCTCAAGGTCACAGAGCTGCCCGCCCCGCCCCCACGGTGGGCCCACGCCCGGCCTTGCCAGCTGCTGTCCTGGCTCCTCCAGGCCCCAGACCTGGTTGGTGGAGCAGGATTGTACCCGGAGGGATCACAGGAGAGGGGTCACAGCAACTGCCAGGTCAGACCCAGGAAGCCCCGTGCCTCCACTTTGAACGTGAGTTCCGTGTTGATGTTACCAGTAATTGTTCTTTTATTCCCAGCAAGGCTTCCCCGTGCTGGGCTTTCATTATCACAGGGGGGTTAAGTGGTCACAGCCCGGTGGGATTGATCCTTACCACTCAGCTTTGGGTTTCATGTTATTATCACAGTTAGCGACTTGTTAAACCAAATGTTAGAGCCAATCTGGAAATTGTAGCGAAATGAACCTGCTGGGTTTGGGGTTAGGGCTGGAGTGTGGTGGTTCCTGCTCGCTCTGTTTTTCTCTCTCAGTTTTTTTTTTTTTTTTATAGGTTTTATTTCTTAGAGCAGTTTTCAGTTTATAGGAAAGTTGAACAGTAAGCAGGGAGTTCCCATATATACTCTCCCCCAAATCCCGTTTCTGCTGTTCACATCTTGATGTTAGCCTTTGCTGTGACCTTTGTGTGCGCTACATTTGTTATGATGGATAAACTAGTTCTGATACGTCATTATGATACACAGTCCACAGTTTATGTCAGCGGTTGCTCTTGCTGTCCTGTGTTCTCTGGGTTTGGATGAATATATAATAATATATGGGCTTCCCTGGTAGCTCAGCTGGTAAAGAATCCACCTGCAATGCAGAAGACCCTGGTTCAATTCCTGAGTCAGGAAGATCCCCTGGAGAAGTGATAGGCTACCCATTCCTATATTCTTGGGCTTCCCTAGTGGCTCAGACAGTAAAGAATCCACCTGCAATGCAGGAGACCTGGGTTCGATCCCTGGGTTGGGAAGATCCCCTGGAGAAGGGCATGGCAACCCACTCCAGTATTCTGGCCTGGAGAATCCCCATGGACAGAGGAGCCTGGAGGGCTACAGTTCACGGGGTCACAAAGAGTCAGACACAAGTGAGCACCTGAGCCCAGCAGAGCGTACTGATATATGTTTACCATCATGAGATCACACAGAATTGTTTCACTTGAAATCCCCGAGCCCCGCCTGTTCATCCTCCCCACCCCCAGCCCCGACAACCACTGATCTTTTACTGTCCGCATGGTTTTGCCTTTCTTGATATTGTCATAGGGTCAGAGTCGTGCAGTGTGTAGCCTTTTCAGACTGGCTTCCATCACTCAGTAATGTGTACCTGAGCCCCCTCCAGGTCTTTTCATGGCTTCATAGCTCATCCCAAGAGGTCTTTACGTGACGAGGTCTGGCCTGAACCACCCCATCCCCATCTAAGGGCCCATTCTTGCCCTGTCCTGCCACACAGGGGGCCCTGATTCCCTCTTGCTGTGTCCACCTGCCAGCTGGGCCACCTCCCCCGTCCTCAGTCCACTCACTGGGTGGCAGGATCAGTGCCCATGGCCCTTGCCCTGCAGGCTTCTGTGAGCACTGGTCCCCTTTGCAAAGCACCCGACTAGTGAAGCTGCATGAGATCCGAGGACTGAGTCCATCTTGAAGGGTGAGAAGGCCCAGACCTCACATCCACAGGGTCCTCAGGCTGTGACCCCAGGGACAAGCAGGCAGATGCAGGCTGGAGGGGACACCTCAGCAGGTGGTACCCACACCGACAGGCCCTCTCTGGGCGATGTCTACTTCCCACCACCAGGGGGCAGCACCCTGCTCCCACCCAGCCGCCCAGAGCCCCAGGAGGTGCTCCAGGCAGCAGAGCTGGTGCTCCCACTAAACGATCCTCTTAAAGCAGCTTTCACCCCAGATCAAGTATATGTCCATTAACCAGGAAACTGGCCACGCCAGGCTGTGAGTTCTTGCGAATGACAACGGCTGTTGTGAAGGCAGGAGGAGAAGGGGATGACAGAGGGTGAGATGGTTGGATGGCATCACTGACTCAGTGGACATGAGTTTGAGCAAACTCCGGGAGTTGGTGATGGACAGGGAGGCCTGGCGTGCTGCAGTCCATGGGGTTGCAAAGAGTCAGACGTGGCTGAGGAACTCAACTGAACTGAGCTGTTGAATATTGATCTCTTATGGTTTACAGGACTCTGGGCTGCTTGCTATGCAAGCATTTCTGCTTGAGTTCCTAGCAACCCCTGGGGCAGGTGTTGTGAGCAGAGGGTGGATGGACAGACAGCTGGATGGCTGGGAGCTCCAGGTCACTGCCTACTGGAGGTGAAGCTGGGCTGTACCCAGATCTGCCCACCCCCCACCCCCGAGCTCTGACACTGATCCATCCCACACAGGTGCTGGTGTAAGACCTGCGTGTTCACTCATGGAGACACAAGGCACGCCGCCCTGTGTATGCGTCGTGGGTGAGAAGATAACATTCGTTCCCCCACCAACCCTCCCTCAAGCTTGATTTGGCCTCAGATGCGGACGGGGTGACTCAGGAGCCTGTCAGCCCCACGTGAGCCCCAGGCAGCTCCAGGGTGGTGGACAGCCATGAGTCGGCTCTGCCTGAGGTGTCAGACCTCTGGCCCAGTGGGGAACCTTTAATTCCAGCCCAGGACATCCTTGCTCTCTGCACCCCCTCCCCATCCGTTTTATTAAGTACTGGGTGAGGGGGTTTCTGTGATGATCGTATAGGAAAAAAGAGCAAGGGGCAAGCCTGCTGCTGACACTCACAGCAGAGTGGAAGTGTCCCCACGGCGCCCAGGACGGCCGGCGGGGCCCGCAGCCCTCACTAGGCTCCGCACCGGCCAGTGTGCTGTTTGGCCCCGACCCATCTGAAACCTCGAGGCGGTCCTTAACGCTGGGCCTGGGGTCCTGGGGGTGATGCCAGGGCATTTGTTTGTGCCAGTTGTCTCCTTTCCTGCACCTGCTTCTCCAGACAGGGTCACTTTTTAAAATATGAAAGTGAAAAGTGAAGTCGTTCAGTTGTGTCCGACTCTGCGACCCCATGGACTGTAGCCTATCAGGCTCCTCCGTCCATGGGTTTTCAGGCAAGAGTACTGGAGTGGGATGCCAATTCCTTCTCTAGGAGATCTTCCCGACCCAGGGATTGAACCCGGGTCTCCCGCATTGTAGGCAGATGCTTTACCATCTGAGCCACCAGGGAAGTCCTGGTATACGTATATCTATATTTAAATATATATGTCTATAGTTTTGCTAATTTATTTACTTTTGGCTGTGCCGGGTCTTCCTTGCTGCATGAGATTTCTTGTCTCTCATTGTGGTGAGCAGGGGCTCTTGTCTAGTTGCAGCGTGTGGGTTTCTCAACGTGGTGGCTTCTCTTGCTGCAGAGCATGGGCTCTAGGGTGCCCAGGCTCAGTAGCTGCGTCTCCTGGGCTTTGGAGCACAGACTCGGTAGTGGTGGCACACGGGCTTGGCTGCTCCGCAGCACATGGGATCTTCTGGGATCAGGGATCGAACCTGCGTGGGCAGGTGGATTCTTTGCCACTGAGCCATCAGGGAAGCCCCAGGATGGCTTTTGACCCCAGACAGCTGCTGCCCTGGGGGTCTTCAGAGCCTCCTCCTGGAAGGCCTGGTGTCCCCTGCATGGCTCAGGCCCTCCGTGGAGCTGCCTATGGTCAAACCCCTCACCACAGGTGGGACCCAGGGAGGGAGCTCTGCACTGCGGATCCGGGGACTGTGGGAAAAGGGGGTCTGGAGGCTTGGGGGGAAGTCTGGAGGCTGGATGGGGAAACGTCCTCTGTGTGACATCCGCCTCCTCCATCTTTACAAGAGTGAGGAGAACTTCTGTGCCTAGTACTCCATCCATGATGGTGTTAAAGCAGTGTCTAAATGTGTATGTATGTCTCTGTTTCTGTGTGTGTGTGTATGTATATTATACATATGTGTTTGTATATGTTTGTGTCTGTCCATGTGTGTGAATGTATACTTGTGTGTCTCTCTGTATGTGTGTCTGTGTGTGACTGTGTACATATGTGTCCGTCTATGTGTGTGAGTGTATATTTGTGTGTCTCTCTGTATGTGTGTCTGTGTGTGACTGTGTACATATGTGTCCGTCTATGTGTGTGAGTGTGTATTTGTGTGTCTCTGTCTGTATGTGTGTCTGTGTGTGACTGTGTACATATGTGTCCGTCTATGTGTGTGAGTGTATATTTGTGTGTCTCTGTATGTGTGTCTGTGTGTGACTGTGTACATATGCGTCCGTCAATGTGTGTGAATGTGTATTTGTGTGTCTCTGTCTGTATGTGTGTCTGTGTGTGACTGTGTACATATGCGTCCGTCAATGTGTGTGAATGTGTATTTGTGTGTCTCTGTCTGTATGTGTGTCTGTATATGTATGTGTATTTGTCTTGTCTGTCCGTGTGTGTGAATGTATGCTTGTGTGTTTGTATCTGTGTGTATGTGTGTGTGTCCATCTGTCCATGTGTGTGTGAATGTATATTTGTGTGTCTCTGTATTGTGTGTCTAGCTGTCTGTCCATGTGTGTGTGAATGTATATTTGTGTGTTTGTGTCTGTGTGTGTATGTGTGTGTGTCTGTCCATGTGTGTGAGTGTATGTTTGTGTGTCTCTGTGTCTCTGTATGTGTGTATGCCTTCCATGTGTGTATGCATGTATATTTGTGTGTCTGTGTCTGTCTGTCTGTCTGTCCGTGTGTGTGAGTGTATATTTGTGTGTCTCTGTGTGTATGTGTGTGTGTCTGTCCATGTGTGTGGGGGTGTATATTTGTGTGTGTCTCTGTACGTGTGTCTGTATGCCTGCAGCTCCCTGACTCCTGAGCTCCGGACCTCTGCTAAAACCTCAGAACTCATTCAGCCCAGAACAGGGAGCCAAGAGCCCTGCTCTGGGGCAGCCCTGACCCAGGGGATGGGGAGTCGGTGCCCAGCCCCCTTCCCTCCTCCTGAGGGATGCCCTGGAGGGTCTCTGAGGGGAGATCAGCTCAACGGCACACTCTCCTTCCTCCCCACTGCTTCCTGCCACCTGGGGTCCCCTGGGTACACCGCCAGGACCCCATCCTTGCCTCAGCCTCAGGTCAGGGGACCCCAGGCCAAGACGGAAGTTGGGACTAGAAGACATGGGTCCACGCTAGGCCGTGTGCTGGGAGCGGGCTGAGACGGGGTCAACTTCCATCCCTGCGCCTGGCGGAGATCCAGAGGCAGACAGAGGAGTGGACGAGCTTCCCTGTGGAGCAAAGGGGACCAGCTCCTCTCAGGGCAGTGCTGCAGGCTGGTACGGAAGCCCACCGGGCAGAGAGCACGGCCCGCACTGGTCCCCGCAGCCTGGGCCCACCTCCCACCCAGGACCAGCCTGAGAAGGGCAAGCCTGTCCCTAGCCAGGCATGTGGGACGCCACCCCCCACCCTTTCAGTAGCCTCCCAGGTCCCCCAGGCCCCCAACCCCATCAGGCCTGAGAGCAGCTGGTCCCCAGCCCCTGGTCATCCCCTGACCACCTGGCTGTGGCCACTGCTGGGCTGGAGCTCCCCGGGCACAGACGCTCCGTGCGCCCCAGTGACCTCACGCTGGCCTCCATAGGCGCTTCTGGAGGGTGTGGGTGAGCGGTGGCCCTGCCCAGAACTCCCGGAGCCCCACAGTTGGGCCCTTCGACCATCCACCCTGACGCATCCCTCTGGGGGTCTCCACGACCATCCTCGGTTGTGGCTGGCTGTAAGGGGGAACAGTGACGGTACCCAGGTCACCGGCCCCAGGCCACAGAGTGGATTCAAAGTGAGCTCACAGGAGGGTGTGATGGTTGTACAGCACAGGAGAGGACCTGGGTCCCCATCTGCAGAAGGACTCGTAAGCTCAGCAGTGGTGGTGGGGGGTGCCTTGCTTCTGAGGCCCCGGAGGGCCAGGGGGGATCGGCTCCCCTTTGGGAGGTGGGGGACTGGACCACCGTCAGGGTCTCCCATCTCCTGACCTGTGCTGGTCCCCCGATGCCCTCTGGGTCGTGCTAGGGGGTTATGCGGGGCCCCGAGCGCTTGAAGAATTGCTGGTTGCTCACCTGCGCCTGGCGCATCCTGCATTTTAATGCTGCTGCTTTTCCCCTGCAGTGTCGGAGCCGCAGGCTGCTCCCAGCTCCCCGGAGAAGCCGCCCAGCACGGCGATCCTGTGTAACACCTGCGGGAACGTGTGCAGGGGCGAGGTGCTGCGGGTGCAGAACAAGTACTTCCACATCCAGTGCTTCATCTGTAAAGGTGAGCATCCCAGCCCGTCTCCACTGCAGGGCCCGGCGCAGCCCTGCTGTGTGGCTGAGCCTGCCTCCCAGCTGCCTTGCTGGGCCCCACAGTGTCCCCGGAAACTCCCTAGATCTGGGCTGTTGGAGAAACTGATCCCCAACCTTCATATACCAAAGTGATCTTTTCAGCGTGGCCTGCCTGCCTCCCTTATGGGGGTGACAGGAGTTCCTGCCAAAAGGAGCAGCAGGTCAGAGGACGAGGTCTAGGTCCTGGGCAGCATCCTCGATGGCTGTAGCCGTGTCAGAGGATTTGGATCCACTGGCCAGAGCAAAGTGGCCACCTGGGCCCCAGAGCCTCGCAGTAAATGGCCATTGCTGGTGGCGTGAACTCAGCGCCTTGGGGTGCACAGGGCTGAAGCTAGACCATGAACCTCAGGTGTGCCCCGTCCTCACCGGAGGGGGACTGAGAATGCTACCATTTGCTCCAAATGAAAATGACTTTTTATCTGGTTATACAAAGTGGCATGTATATGCACTAGATTCAAATAGATAATTTGATAGTCAAATATCATAAAGATAAGAGAGTAAAATAAATCACATGAAATCCCTCTGTCTGAGCTGGCCTTTCTGGGAGCATCCTTCCAGCCTGCTTTTCCTCCCTGCACTAAATTTAGCGCATATTTTGTCGTGCACAAAGGGATTTCGTGAATTTACATTTAGTTTCCTGAAAACAGGGCTTCCCTGATAGCTCAGTTGGTAAGGAATCCGCCTGCAATGCAGGAGACCCCGGTTCGATGCCTGTTTAGGGACGATCCACTGGAGAAAGAATAGGCTACCCACTCCAGTAATCTTGGGCTTCCCTTGTGGCTCGCCTGGTAAAGAATCCGTCTGCAATGCCGGAGACCTGGGTTCGATCCCTGGGTTGGGAAGATCCCCTGGAGAAGGGAAAGGTTGCCCACTCCAGTATTCTGGCCTGGAGAATTCCATGGACTGTATAGTCCATGGGGTCGCAAAGAGTCCCACATGACTGAGCGACTTTCACTTTCCTGAAAACAAATGAAAAATGGCATTTGGGGGAAGGGATGGACAAATCAAACCGATCTGACACCCTGTCCAGACTCAAAGAATTTATACATGCGTGTTAAGTCGCTCAGTCATGTCCGACTCTTTGCGACCCTATGGACAGTAGCGCACCAGGCTCCTATGTCCGTGGGATTCTCCAGGCAAGAATAATGGAGTGGGTTGCCATGCCCTCCTCCAGGGGCTCTTCCCAATCCAGGGATCGGACTTCCATCTCTTATGTCTCCTGAACTGGCAGGCAGGTTCTTTATCACTAGCACTCCCTGGGAAGCCCATGTAGTTTTAAAGAATTCTTTCAATGACCCTTTAACCCCCACCTTACCTCTGGGCAGCACGCAGTGTTGTCACACCCTGGCTCCCTGGGGGCCCCTGCTGCACCCCCAGGGGCTCCTTCCCAGCCCTCAGCTTTGACCACTAACGGCCAATTTTCCTCACTGAGCTGGTAGATTTATCTTCTGACCAGACTGCAGCCTGGTCCGGTGGGTTTGAACGCCGTCTGGAGATGCAGGGATGTTCACGGATGGACCTTGATGGGCCCCGGGCAGTGAGGGCCTGGGCTTCCTGGTCGAAGTAGGGAAGCAAACACGCCACGTGTAAGATCACGGAGCGCCGTGGCTTTTATCAACACCACGGGGCCCGTTAACTGCCTGAGTCCCTTCAGTCCATCGTGGTCCCAGGAGGTCCTACTGTGCGCCACACCCGGCCTTTGAAAGCGCTAAGTAGGAAGGCATGAGATCTAGCTTGGAGGCTGTGGTCTGGTCAGAAGATAAATCTACCAGCTCAGTGGGGAAAATTAGCCATTAGTAGTCGAAGCCGAGGGCTGGGAAGGAGCCCCCGGGGGTGCAGCCGGGGCCCCCAGGGAGCCAGAAGCTGGCTCTGTATCCCCTGCCCCTCGCCTCTGCTGAGCACTTCCTGCAGGCTCAGATCTCTCGTGTGTTTCCTTCTAAAGCCCCCCAGTCTTGGGGGACGGGGTGGCTGTGGAGTTATCTCCACTGAAAATGAGGATTCAAGGGTGACGGTAACTCGCAGCTGTCCCCTGGGGGAGTCACTGGCATGAGTTGGGATGGGGGGGCCCTTCCCATGAGTCTCAGCTCCGCCCCCACCCCAGCACAGAGGGATGAGGTACGGGTCCCCAGCTGGGTCTCTGTCCCAGTGAAGAGGGGGCAGGAGGCAAGGGCCGGGGAGTCAGGGAGGCCACAGTCATTGGTGAGCAAGGACGGAGCCCCGGAGCTTCAGAATTACGGATCTCCTGGTCCACACCTGTCCTTTACCAGGTGGGGAAACTGAGGCAACGGGGGGAGCCTTCTTGTCCAAGGGGGCAAATCCAGTCAGCTGCTGGAGACCCCAGACCCAAAGATCTTCAAACGAGAGCAGGAGAGTGCAGGGGGAGACAGGGAGGGGAGGATAAATACGGATGAATGGGAGAAATAGAAAGAGCAAACCTCGCGTGAGCCTTGGAAGGAGAGAAAATCCCAATGGCCAATTGCGTTTCCCCCTCCTCTCACCCCACTCATCCTCTCAGGTCAGTGCCACGGTCCCCAGCGGGTCCCTGCCTCCGGCCCGTTTGCCCGGCGGGGAGCAGAGTGGGCTTTCCAGGCAGATGGGCTTCATCACCTGGGATGAAGGAAGCGCCTTGAGCTTACCTGGCCCCAGGTAGCAGGAGCAGTGTCCAAGTCTCCTCTGTGTTCAGCTGGGGCACCTGGGAACTGGCTGTGTGTGCAGATGGCAGGTGGATGGGGTGGGGTGGGAAGGAGGGGCGACAAGGGGCGGAGGGAGGGTGAAGTGTGAGGATAAGTGAGTGGGAGGATGACTGGGGGTTGGATTGACGGGCGCTTGGAGAGTGGACATGGGACAGACAGCAGCCCGGCCGGCTGGCTGGCTGGAGCTGAGTGGACAGGGTGCCACTCTGAGCCCCGACACACCGCCTGCATCAGGCCAGGCCTTCAGGCTGGAGCGAGTGTTGGGCCTGGCTTTGCCCCCACCCCTCTGGGCCCAGGCTCCCGCCAGACCTTGTGATGGGACGTGGCCGGACGCCCAGATGGTGCCTCCCAGGGCTGTGAACCTGGTGTCTCGGGAGCTCAGATCTCCCTGTCGGGGGTCCGCATGGTGGGGGCCCTGCCGGCCACTCAGTCTCCCCAGGGGCATGCGGGCAGCTTCCCTGGTCCTGGATCCTCCATCCTTGTCTCTTGCTAAGACCCCTGAATGAAGGTCTTCCCTCTCGGGTTCCATGGAGGGGCCTCCTGGACAGGGGGACCAGGGGGTGGGGAAGGAGGGCCGTGGGGAGAGCCCCTGGCCTCTCTAGGAGCCCCACCTGTAGCCGCATCAAGTCACAGACTCTGTGGGAGCACTTGTGTTGAGTCCGGTCATTTGAAAAGAAAACTTGAGGACCGCTGCCCTGGCCTCAGCCGTGACCCTGTGCCCTTCACTCAACTCTAGGCCCACAGGGCTGCGCCGGTGCCCGGGGACCTTTCCCAGGGAGGACGTGACCCGACACCCTGGCCGGGGCCCTGCCTGACCTGTTTTTTCTGCTCATCAGAGCTGCCCAGGCCATCACAGCATCCGTCTGGTTCAATCTCCTCTGCTGTCCTACAGAAGCACGTGCTGTGTTCGTACATAAAGCCAAAGCCATTAGACTGCTCTTGTTTAAAAGCTGGTTTTAAAAGACCCAGGGGAAGTGCTCGCTGTATTTAAAAGGATTGTCTGGGGGCACCGACCTTAGGAACTGGATAAAAGGCACTAGATGCCCAGCACCCAGCCCATCACCTGGTGTGGCCCATGGGGTTTGGTTGGTGGCGGCGGCGGGAGGGCTGCCCCGGGTGACCCTCCCCCAGGGTCCTTCTCTGAGCGCCAGCCTCCCGAGTAGACGTGGGAATGAGTCTGACCCGGTCCTTAGCAGCCGGGGTGGGCAGTGCTGGGCCAGCATCTGGGCCTCACCCTTGAGCCCCAGCAGCCACCTGAGGTGGGTTGCCATGTTAGTGGGGGCAGTGGCAGGAGTCCGTGGGCATTCAGGCCTGGTTCCAAGACCCCCAGGCATCCACCCACCCACAGGCTCATTCTGTGCCAGGAGCACTGTCAGCCTGCAGACACGCAGGGCCCTTGCTGTGGCATGTCTGCTTAACTTCCTGAAAAATGACAAGAACAGCTAAGATTTCCTGCGAGTTTTTAAAAAGTTGTGTTTATTCAAGCACGAGGATTGCATAGTCTTCGATTGATCTTTTATTCACTGCTCATGAAAATGCAAAGTCCATGAGTCATTGAAAATGCTCTTGGATGAATAAAAGAGAAGAATCAATTTACAGTGTCTTAAATTACATGGGTATCTCTCATTTTAACAGGAAGTCTGGAAGTAGCCTTCTTACCCACCAGATCTTGTTAATATGACAGCTCAACAAAGTCATCAAAGACTGGGTTCTTTTTCCACTTCTCCACCCCAACTGCCTCACCCCCAATCTTTTGCATTTCAGCAGTGCCTCTCCTCATGGTCTCAAGATGGTTGCTGTAACTCCAGACATCATATCCTCACAGGTTGACACTCAACCATGGGGAAGTGATTGGGCAGGGATGTGGGGCAAAGGGGCCCTCCTCCCACATGATTACCCTGTTTGGTTAATCAGGATAATCTCCCTTTGATGACAAACCTAGACTGTTTATTAAAAAGCAGAGAAATCACTTTGCCAACAAAGGTCCATATAGTCAAAATTATAGTTTTTCCAGTAGTAATGTGTGGATGTGAGAGTTGGACCATTGAGAAGACTGAGGACTGAAGACTGATACTTTCCAACTGGGGTGCTAGAGAAGATTCTTGAGAGTCCCTTGGATTGCAAGGAGATCCAACCAGTCCATCTTAAAGGAAATCAACCCTGAATATTCATTGGAAAGGCTGATGCTGAAGCTGAAGCTCCACTACTTTGGCCACCTGATGCAAAGAGCTGACTCATTGAAAAAGACCCTGATGCTGGCAAAGACTGAAGGCAGGAGGAGAACAGAGGATGAGATCATTGGATGGCATCACTGACTCAATGGACATGAGTTTGAGCAAGCTCCAGGAGTTGGTAATGGACAGGGAGGCCTGGTGTGCTGCAGCCCATGGGGTCGCAAAGAGTCTGATACGACTTAGTGACCGAACTGCAGCAACCCTTTGATCAGGGAGAACTTTTCCCTGGAGGCCCTCACAGGCTTCTTGTATGACTCACCGGCTGGAACTGGGTCACAGTCTCCCCTACCAGTACAGAGGGAGGGAGGGAGGGGACTGACGGACTCCAGCCAGGCTCCTCCCTTGGTGGATGTGCTGCCAGTCCAACCGCAGCAGGGTCTGTTAGCACAGAAGACAACTGTGTCGAATTCTGACCCGAGATCCCAGCATACTGGGGTCTTGCCACCCAGACGCTTGCTTGGGGCATGACCTACTTTACCCAAATACGAAAATCTGTGAAAGGAATCACCTAGTTTTCTAGGCCCTCTTGACCTTGTCAAGCTTGGGCTTTGCTGCCAGGTCTGGATTCCAATCCCACCTCTGCCACTCCCTGCTCACATGGGTCTCAAATTTCTTAGCCTCGGTTGCCATTCAACAACCCTATTGGGCACCTGCTCTGTGCTGGGCAGTGTTCTGGGTGCTTGGGATGCCTCCATGAACAAAACAGACATCTTTGTCCTCGTGGAGATCACGTTCTAGGGCTGGGAGGCAGAGAACAAGCACTAGATAGAGTAAATAAATAGATTTCTATTATATACTGGAAGTGAAGTACTAGGGAGGGGAAGACAAGGAGCAAGATGAAGATGGAGTTGGGAGTGCCAGAAAGTCACTATTTTAAGTTGGGCAATCAGGGCAGGCTTCATGGAGGTGACCTTTGCATGAAGACTTGAAGGAGGTGAGGGAAGGGCATCGCAACCAGAGGGAATAGCCAGGGTAGTGACACTAAAGCAGGTAGCTGTGCCCAGCAGTTTCCAGGACAGCAAGAGGCCTGCATGTCTGGAGTAGAGTGAAGAGGGAGTGGGCAGGGCTGGAGGGGGGTTCTTGTGAGGACCTGGGCCCTGACACTGAAGAAGAAAGAGCACAGGAGGGTCCTGTGTGTCTTAGTGTCATGACCTCTGGGTGCTATGCTGATGTGGGGAGGTCAGGGCAGGGTGGGGAGAGGGGCCCGGAGCCCCAGCCCAAGACCACGACAGCTTGGACGACAGTCTGAGGGGGCGTCTGCTTCCGGACTGTCTTAGAATCCAGCCAGCTTCATGGTGCACAATGGGACTCCGCGTGAGACGGAAATAGGTCAACATCCAGCACATAGTAGGTCCTTGGGAAAAAAAATCAAAGCTGTTCCCGTTGTAACGAACAACTTGAAATTTGCCCAGGAAGATGAATCTGGTCCTCTAGACCTTCCACGTGTGGCCGAGTCCTGTGCTTTCAGAGCATCTGTTTTCAGCTGGGATCTTCTGTCACCCTGCTTGCGATGCCTGGGAAACATGAGCCCCGAGTCCGAAATGACGAAAAGATGAAGAAGTGAGACCAGGAAAGCGGTGATTTCTGATCCGTGAGGCCCGGGGGCTGAGCATGCTCATGTTTGCAGAAAGAGTGAAGGAAACAGGAGGGAGGGACGTGTGTGTGTGTGTGTGAGAGTGTGTGTATGTGTGAGTGTATGTGTGAGTGTATGTGTGTGTGAGTGTGTGTATATTAGTGTATGTACGTGTGAGTGTGAGTGTGTGTATGTGTGAGTGTATGTGTGCGCGTGCATATGTGAGTGCACGTGTGTGTGTGTGTGCGTGTGTGTATGAGTGTGTGTGCATGTGTGTGTGAGTGCATGTGTGTGTGTGAGTATGGTGTGTGTGTATGTGAGTGCGTGTGAGTGTGGTGCGTGTGAGTGGTGTGTGTGAGTCTATGTGTGAGCGTGCATGTGCATGTGTGTGTGTGAGTGTGTATGTGTGTGTGAGTGTGTGCGTGTGTGTGAGTGAGTGTGTCGTGCACCAGCTCTGCCTGTAGCTTGGTAACAGCAGGTGGGGTCGTCCACAAGGACACACCCCTCTGGGGACCATGGACAGCCACGCCCAGAGCTGGTCTGGGTGTCGATGCTGGGGGGGTGGTGAACGCCCAACCGCCTGTGTTCCAGAGCCTTCGTGGGAACCGGAAGCCAGGGGAGAGCTGTGGAAAGTCAGGGCAGGAAGACTCTCAGATGACGTGGGCCTGTTGTTTCCAGAGGGAGGGTCTGAGGCAGAGGCTAGGCTGGGGCCTGGGCGGGTGGTAACCCCGCTGCCCCTGCTCGCCCCAGCTCTGTGGACGCCCCGAGGTCTGGTCCGCCTCGTGCTGTGGCATCAGCCGCTCTCTCCTCGCCCCAGGCACCAGCACCGGAGCGCCCCTCGCCGACCACCCCGAGGGACTGCCGTCCGCATCCCAATCTCTTCCTTTATAGAGTCTTTTCCATCCAGAGTCCTCTCGACTACATGCTTTTGTGTCTCTTTTAGGGACTGTGTGAGCCCTTTTCCCGCCATGCGTTTGTCAGCACCAGTTTCGATACCTGCCCAAATTCCTTCAGTTGCCTGCTGCTGCTGCTGCTGCTAAGTTGCTTCAGTCGTGTCCGACTCTGTGCGACCCCATAGACGGCAGCCCACCAGGCTCCCCCATCCCTGCCTGGCCCACGGCAAATTTGGAGCCATTCCCCAACTGTTAAATGGTTGCATGGATTCCCGCCAGCGCTGGGCTAGTCAGTTTCCTATGCCTCGTCACACTGATTTATTTTGACAACTGTGGGAGATCAGTATGATTAACCCTTTGTTACAGATGAGGACTCTGAGGCTCAGAGAGGTTAAGTAACTTGCCCCAGGTCACACAGCTGGCCAGCAGCAGGAATGAGGATCCACACACAGGCTTCCTGTCTCTAAAGCCCAGCGTTCACTTATCTCATTATCCTGTAGTTAACGCTGCAGCTGACACTGTGCGGGTGGACTTCTGTGGACGTTCACGGTCGTTTCCTTGAGACAGAGTCCCAGAAACAGACGGCTGGGTTAGAGGGTAGGAGCCGTTCACACACTCCTTTGAGTCAGTGCCAAACGGTATTCCAGAAAGTGGCACTGATTGTCTTCCCACCAAGGCCCGCCCCCTCCCGACCGTTTCTCAGTAATGACCATTGTTGACCACCAAAGTGGGGGCCTCTCGGGGTCGCCCGCAGCTGCTCGGAGCCCTTCGTGACTCTCGGCTTCTCACTTAGCAGGTGGAATGTAAGGACAGTGTATTGCTTTGATGAGGATTTTTAGCAGACGACAGAGGATGAGATGGTTGGATGGCACCACCAACTCGATGGACATGAGTTTGAGCAAGCTCCAGGACTCGGTCATGGACAGGGAGGCCTGGTATGCTGCAGTCCATGGGGTCGCAAAGAGTCGGACACATCTGAGCGACTGAACTGAATGTATTTGGACTCTATTTTTAGCAGGCAGAGGTCTGGGTTTACTGTCTAGCCTTAACCTTAGGCACCTCCGCCGCTACAGTCTGCTCCGCAGCAGAGATGACCTGGGGGGGGAGGGGGCGTGTTGTGCTAGTGCGACCCAGCTCACAGGGCACAAAAGCTGCTTTAATCCAGTCTCCTGGTGCCTCCACGATGTAGACTCAGGTTTAAAGGGGCACTCGATTCCTCTGCACACTTTTCTCCTTTGAGGAATAGTCAGTGCCATCATAGCTTTAAGAAGATTGGAAAATGAGCCAAACCCCAGAGCCAAGGGTATCTGGGAGCCAGCCGTCACTCAGGGCTGAATCGCTGCAGGCAGCGTTTGCAGAAGACAATAATTCTCCTGCACAGGCCCCGGGGAGCCTATTCTTCCCAAGTCTGGGTGCAGCTTCAGGGGCTACACCGGGGTGCGAGATTGAACAAAGGGGTCTCACTCTCAGCGGGAAGGGAGACAGATCCAGGGCCGAGTGCCGGTCTTGGACCTCCCGGGTGAGTGACGTCAGTACAACAAGGACTGGACAGTGTCCCCGCACGACGTGGGGCTCATGTCACGCGAGCTCATAGAATGCTCTGTGTGCTGCCATCCTCCCAGCTGAGCAGACCCAGCTGAGGATGCAGGGCCCAGAGAGGTCAGGGACCTGCCGAGGGGCACACAGCATGGTGCATGGGGCGAGCCTGCATCACCCAGGCAGCCCCGGTATCCAGGCTCTCAGTGGCTCAGCTTTATGTCCAAAGAGCCAGCAGCTCTTTGGAGACATGGAAGGAAGGATTTCCAAGCCCTCGGGCTGCTGCAAGCATGGAATGGTACGTGCACCCCTGTGTCCTGGGCAAGGGGATGGGAGACGGGGAGACCCAGGAGAGGTCCACCACTCGCCCCATGTGGGGCTGGGGGCTGAGCTGAGAGGGTCCCCCCTGGCAGGGCCACTGGAGCCCCCAGGCCGCTGAGGGAGGGTGCACCATGTGTGCTGAAAGGCGCTGCTGACCGGACCAGGAAGACCCGGCCCTGGGGACCCTGAGACCCTCCAGAGATTCTGATTCCCAGAGAGCTCTTCCCAAACTGACCAGCCTGAGGAGCCACCTGCGCTGAAGGGAGGCTGTCCGGCTGCCCCCTCCTCCCGAACCTGCAGGGCGCCAAACAGGGCGCCATTCAGAGGTCGGGGCTCCCCAGTCAGACACCAGGAACTCCTCTCCACCGCCACCATCCGTGTCATCAAGACCTGCACTGCAGAAGGCTTTTACCCTCTCCGTGTAGTGATAATATCCATGTAATAACAACATATGTGTTGTATCTTGATTTTCTGCGTTTATCTTGGCTGTGCTGGGTCTTCGTTACTGTGCGACTTTTCCCTAGTTGCAGCAAGCAGGGCTATTTTCTAGTTGCAGTGTGTGGGCTCCTCATTGCAGTGGGTTCTCTTGCTGTGGAGCACCGGCTTTAGGGCATGCAGCCTTCAGTACTTGCAGCCCTCTGGCTCAGTAGCTGTGGCGCATGGGCCCAGTTGCCCCACGGCATGTGGAATCCTCCCAGACCAGGGACAGAACACGTGTCCCCTACACTGGCAGGTAGATTCTTTACCACTGGACCATCAGGGGAGCCCCATCATATGTGTTGTTCTGATAGCTTTGTACTAGCAATTTTTACTAGTAACTAGCTTTTTACTAGTACTAGTAAAGTATTACTAGTACTAGTTTGTACTAGTAGCTGTAATAACAACCCCATCCAGAATAAGCTATTAAATATTTAGAGCCTTGTGACCATAAGAACCTAGATAGCATATTAAAAAGCAGAGACATAACTTTGCTGACAAAAGTCTGTCTAGTCAAAGCTGTGGTTTTCCCAGTAGTCATTTATGGATGTGAGAGTTGGACCATAAAGAAAGCTGAGCGTCGAAGAACTGATGCTTTTGAACTGTGGTGTTGGAGAAGACTCTTGAGAGTCCCTGGGACTGCAAGGAGATCCAACCAGTCCATCCTAAAGGAGAGCAGTCCTGAATATTCATTGGAAGGACTGATGCTGAAGCTGAAACTCCAATAATTTGGCCACCTGATGTGAAGAACTGACTCACTGGAAAAGTTCCTGAGGCTGGGAAAGATTCAAAGCTGGAGAAGAAGGAGACGACAGAGGATAAGATGGTTGAATGACATCACCACCTCAATGGACATGAGTTTGAGTAAGCTCCGGGAGTTGGTGATGGACAGGGAAGCCTGGCGTGCTGCAGTCCATGGGGTCGCAAAGAGTCGGACATGATTGAGTGACTCGACTGAACTGAACTGACCATAAGAAAGGGCTTCCCAGGTGGCTCTAGTGTTAAACAACCTGCCTGCAAATGCAGGAGACACAAAAGATGCTGGTTCGATCCCTGGATCAAGAAGATCCCCTGGAGGAGGGGATGGCAACCCACTCCAGTATTCCTGCCTGGAGAATCCTATGGACAGAAAAGCCTGGCGGGCTATATAGTCTGTGGGGTCGCAAAGAGTCAGACACGACTGAAATGACTTAGCAGGCACGGACACAGCATGACCATAAGAAATTTCTAATAAATAGAGTTCCATGTGGACTGTCGGGTTTTTGTTGCAGAACCATTGGCGTTTTCCATCTCAGAAACGCCCCTCTTGCAGACGGTTCTGTGGGGGAGGGATGGAAATTGGCTTTCCAGGCAGAAGGGGGACGAGGTGAAACGCCTGCTTTTACTCAGAGCCTGGCTCTGGGTTTTTAGACAGAGATCCATGATCTTGCTTTGGTATCTACAACTGACTAGTTAAAGTTGCCCATTTTTAGAATTTCCCAGAAATGATATCCTCTGCAATCAGTTAATCTTTAAACGCTCGTTTATGTATTTGGCTGTTGCCGCATGTGAACTCTTAGCTATGGGATGTGGGGTCTAGTTCCCCGACCAGGGCGCAAACCCAGGCCCCTTTCCTTGGGAGCACTGAGTCTTAGCTGCTGGACCACCAGGGAAGTTCCCTCAGTTAAAGTTTTGATGAAAACTTTTAAGCATTGATTTGAAGATGGGCTGCAGAGTTTTTCAAGACCCTGGCTTAGGGGCTGCAACGCTTGAAGACCCCAAACTGACCGGATGGCAGGCTGGTCCTCCACAGGGAGGGGCATGAAGTCTGCTGCCTCGGGAACCAAACCTGGCTCCCACGTGCCCTGGGGTCTGTCCTGAGAGAAGGCGCCCCCTCCTCCACCCCGCAGGTCCCCGAGGTCCTCCCAGGACAGGAGGTGTATGTTAGGGTCAGTGCCTGCGTGCCTGGCCTATCTCCCTCCTGCAGGGAGTCTGGCCTCATCCACACTTGGGGAGACGGGTGTGGGGAGACAGGAAGCCTCACTGTGGTCTGGGGGTGATCATTTGTTCATTTGTTGTTATGGAATCTTCCCATCCAGAACAGGGTCTAGCACATAGTAGGTGCCCAGATACTGACCGCCTCCCCCATTTGGTATTTCTGTGCTGGGGACAGCACCCTGGAGGGGTTGGGGACTCGTGGGCATCTCCACTTCATCCCTGAGGGTCTGAAGGAGGTGAGGAGACCCCGGACTGGCCCCTCAGCACAGCCTCCTTCTCTTCCTGGGCCGGTGTCTCTTTCTAGAGGCTTCCACAAGGAGGTCCACTCAACTCCAGGCTGAGGGGCCAAAGCTAGAGTCTGTGCCTGGAGTCCGGTGTCCCAGGGGTTCAGCGAGCCACCCCGAGTCCCCCTCGAGGCCCATGTGTGGTGGGGGACCCACCAGGGCCCGTCAGGACCCGGGAGCCAGTGGTCGCCTGCTAACTCGGCTCCGTGTGTGTCCCCAGCATGCGGCTGTGACCTGGCTGAGGGCGGCTTCTTCGTGCGGCAGGGCGAGTACATCTGCACGCAGGACTACCAGAGGCTGTACGGGACCTGCTGCTTCAGCTGCGACCGCTTCATCGAGGGCGAGGTGGTGTCGGCTCTGGGCAAGACCTACCACCCCGACTGCTTTGTGTGCGCCGTCTGCCGGTGAGCGAGGGCCCGTCTCCCTCCTCCCCCTCCTCCCCCTCCTCCCCCTCCCTTCTCCCTCCTCCCTCCTCCCCCTCCTCCCCCTCCCTTCTCCCTCCTCCCTTTCCCCTCCTCCCTGCTCCCTCTTCCTTTCCTCCCTCCTCCCTTCCCCCTCCTCCCTTCCCCCTCCTCCCTCCTCCCTTCCCCCTTTCCCCTCCTCCCTGCTCCCTCTTCCTTTCCTCCCTCCTCCCCCTCCCACCCCCACCTCCTTCCCTGTCTCCCACTGGCTCAGGGCCAAGCGTGGCAGACAGACCCTGGCCCTGCATGGAGGCACACCTTCGTCCAGCCCCACGCCCTGCAGGCCCCCCGCCCCTTGCCGCACAGGACTGAGCCCTTTCTCAGGGACGCAGAGGCCAGTCGGTGCCGAGGCTGCCCGTGGCCACCGATGGCTTCCGGGATGCTCTCTCCTTCCCCCGCCCCCACCTCCTCGGCCCCCTTGGCAGGGTCCTGTCCTGTCTGCCGCCTCTGCCGTGCCTTCTCTCATGTTGGTGCCGCGGTGCCCTCGCTTCAGCCCCTCCGAGCCCACCCACTGCCGCTCCACTCTCCTCTGCTGTCCGGGTGCACCCCACCGGTGGCCCCTGCCCCTGGTCTGTGGGCAGCACAATCCACCAGGCAGCACAGGCGTCTTCCCAGGTCCCTCCCGCTCCAAACTCCGCCCAAACTGCTCTCCCGCTCGGGCCCAGAACTCACGTGCCTAGAGTCCTACCAAGGCCTCCATGCTGGGGTCCCTGCGTCCCCCTCTGCCCGTCACTGCTCCATGCCACTCCCATGGCCTCCACGAGCAATTGTGAGCGCCCCAGCCCAGCTGAGAGGAGCGGCACGGTGTGTTCCAGGCCTGTCGTTCACTCGGGCATCTGTGCAGGCGTTTTTCAGCGCCTCCGCGGGGCCAGGCCCTGGGCTGGCACTGGTGATTGGAGCCGCCTTAGCCCAGACCCTGCAGGGCACAGCGACCAGGGACACGGCGGTGCAGCCAGAGCGGCCTCCCCCGGGGCCTCTGCCCTCCCCCTCTCCTCGTGGGCCCGCTGCCATCCTGGCCCCACCACCCCTCTGGGCACCGTGTCCTGGAGCTGCCCGACGTGAGTGCCCGTGGGCAGGGGCTGGATCAGACGCCTCTCCGGTGCCTGGAGCCCGGCATGGAGCAGGTGGGCAGGGAGTCGTCCCTGGAGGCAGACTGAGGGACCGCACCCACTCCCCTCTCTGCCCTGTACTCTGGGGCTCGGAGAGGGGTCAGCGGGCAGTGGGCATCCTGCCCGCTCCCCCTCCTCCCCCTCCTTGTGCAGCCCCAGGTACATCCCTCCCAGGGGGATGTTCCATTTCTAGAAAGCAAAGACTGCAGGCCTCTGGGTCTGTTTTCTCTCTATTCCCCGTCTCACCCCATGCAGCTGAAGGGGGACTTTTTTGAGTGCTGTTCTGAAGCCGTTTTCTGTAGTTACAGCCTCTGCTCTAGACAGAAATGGGAGCTTTGTCAAGGGCGGGGGAAGGTGCTGAGCCAGGAAGTCACAATGACAAGGGGCAATTCTGACGGAGGGTCACTGTGTGTCACGGCAGCCTGCCTGGGACAAGTTTCCCCAAGGGTGATCTGCATGTCTGATTTCTGTGCACGTAGCTTAGAGACATAATCACCGCGGGTTTGAAGAGTCACCTCTGTGATCCACTCTTTTAAAAATAACAGCTGATGGCTCTGTGGTTCTGGAGTCACCAGGCCTGGAGTTATCCATCCACTATCAACAACTAGAAAACAAACGAAAAAATAGACAAAACAGCTGTTTTGGGGGATACTGGGGCACAGGCAGCCCAGGACTAACAGAGGAGACAAATGCCGGGAGCCCGGTGATCACCCAGATTCCACCTGCAGGCTGTTTCTTGAGCCAAGGAGGACATGGCGTCCTCCCTGGGTTAGGAGAGAGCGATACGAGAGAGCAGCAGACAGACCAGCGTGGCCGAGGGGAGAGGGCCGTGCGGAACGAGAGTGCAGGAGAACCCTGTAGAGCTGCCTTTGGATCTTAGACCACAGTGAACAAAATGCTGGGCTTCAAAATAAAGACAGAACCCAACGTGCAGTCTTGCACGCTCCTAGTGGCCGAGCTTTCTGCGGGACCGAGGCAGGAAGGCAAACCACGCAGCGCTGGAGCCAGACAGGCCTAGGTTTGACTCTGGTTCTGAAAGGCAGCAGCTGTGTGTCCTTGGCAGAGTTAACTGCCTTCTCTGAACTTCAGTTTTCTCACGGATAGAGGAAAATGAAGACCCACGTGGACAAGCATGTTAAACAGCTGTTAGAGGAGGCAGGAATTAAGGAGTCTGTCGTGGAACCTGGCCTGGCAGCAGTAGGTGTTCAGTAAATGGTGCTGTTGTCTTGAGTACTGAGCTAAGCAGTGTCCCGGATGGTCAGAGGAGGCGGGGTCGGATGCGGGAGGCCCCCAGCCTGGACTGCCCAGTGGATCAGGTGGCTCGCCGCCACGTGTAAGCGCCGGCCGGCCCCCACCGGCCCTCCCCACAGCCCTGTGGTTCCACCTGCTGGTGTGATGAGGAGACCGAGGCCAGGCCGTCCAGTGACCAGTCTGAGGCCGCCTGGAGGGGCCGTGGAGATACCTGCACAGGGAGGCCCTGCGTCCCGGGCCTGGTCTCCAGGGGAGGTGGTGCTCCACCTGGAGAGGAGCCGGGTGGGGGGATCCAGCTGGTAACACGCTGTCGTGTTTCAGGTCGCCCTTCCCGCCGGGGGACCGAGTGACCTTCAACGGCAAGGAATGCATGTGCCAGAAGTGCTCCCTGCCCAAGTCAGCAGGCAGCAGCGTGCCCCTGTGCCAGGGCCTCTGGAGTAAGTGAGCGAGGCGGGGTTGGGGGGGCGGTCTCTGCGGTGGTGCCGGGAGGCAGGCCTGACGACACCAGGACCCAAAGTGGAAGCAATGGAAATGGATAACTGCTGTTAAACATACCGAAGGGAACCAGGGCCAGAGGTCTCTGGGGCCCTCCTGCCTCCAAGCCTTGGCTCAGCCCGTGACGCCCCCACCCCCCACCCGCATGCGTACTTCTGCTTTCAGCCCGGCTCTAGGCCACCTCCTACAGGAAGCCTTCCGGCCTCCTTCTGGTCCTCTCCCTCCAGCACCCACACTCAGCTCCCCACTGTTTGTTCCACACCATCCAGAAGCCCGTAGGGAGGGCCATGAGGAGAGCAGTGACCTCTGGGCTCCTGTGGTCTACAGCTCTCTGATAACTGCTTCATCCCCTGGGAGCTGAGCCAAGGTGTGTATACAGTGGGTGCTCAATACATGCTTCTGAATGGAGAAGGGGGTTGTCAGGAGCCTGTGGACGTGGGGCAGAGTGAGAGCAGGGCGGGGGCAGAGAGGTGCTGGCCTCCCCGCCTGGGTGGCTGTTCTGGTACCAAAGATGGGATAGAGGGGTGGGGACGGAGCCCAGCGCTCCGGGACTGCTCCCAGCAGCAACCACTGCAGAAACGGGGTGTTCGGAGCCCACCCTGCATGCAGGGTCGCTGTGGTGTCCCCAGGGCCAGGGCCATATGTCCTGGGACAGAGGAGGGGTTTCTACTGACCCCAGAGCCAGCCCCTTGCTTGCAGTCCCCTCCCCACCAGCCCACCTTGTCCCTGACACTGAAATCTGCACAGAGGAGACTGCATATCCTCCTAGGAGCCAAATGTTGGCTTCAGGGGCTGGTAAGAATTTTATCTGATAAGTGTGGTGAAGCCTTCATCCCCAGGGAGGCAAGCTCAGAGCAGGCCCCACTGGTGAGGCTGTGGCTTTGGGGTATGCAGGGAGAGGTCTCCATTCACAACTTTCTCTGCAACTGAGGTCTGGATTGATTAAAGAATTTGAGGATGTGCTCCAACAAACAATCCTATTATCATTTAATCTGAAATAGCAAAAAAAAAAAAATTACAGCATAATTCAGAAAGGCAGGGATTAGTTTGAACAGTTTGTCCAGAGCATCCTAGCAGCCAGAGTGAAAAGGGAAACCCGTCCAACCACAGACTCATTGTCTGAGACTTCTTTTTGAGAATTTAAAAAAATGCCATGGGCAGATGGAAATTTATTTTAAAATATCAAACTTGTGTTTTCAAAAACAAATGCTCACTTCCCCCTTAGATGGTCTAATAATATAAGCTACCCCTCCTCCCAGTCCACGGTGATAATCGGCAGCTTAGGACCATTTTTGTGCCTTGTTGTTCAGTCGCTCGGTTGTGTCCAACTCGCTGAGACCCCATGGACTGCAGCACGCCAAGTTTCCCTGTCCGTCACTGTCTCCCAGAGTTTGCTCAAACCCATGACCATTGATTCGGTGATGCCATCCAACCATCTCATCCTCTGTCATCCCATTCTCCTCCTGCCTTCAACCTTTCCCAGCATCAAGGTCTTTTCCAAGGAGTTGGCTCTTTGCATCAGGTGGCCGAAGTGTTGGAGCTTCAGCTTCATTTTTGTGCCTAGAAAGCACTGAACATCCATCACCAACTCTTGGCTTCTGTGTAGACATCTCCGCATCCCAGCTCCTGCCTCCTTTCGTCCCCAGAGCAGCCTGAGGGCAGGGGATCCCCCCTCGTTCTCCAGGAGCATACGTGCCCTGAGCCTGGCGGGGAGGGCGGATGTGCTGGGTGCCTGGTGTCCAGCGAGGGACAGGCGGGGCTGAGGTTTGAGCCAAGCCCTTTAAACTCCAAAGAGGGGAGCCTGCCCCGCTGTGAACAGAGGCTTTCTGAGATGCCGTTTGGTCTGAAACTTAAAGCGCAGACTTCAGGAAGTGGGCACTGAGGTGAGGGTACTGCATGAGCTAGGGGCAGCTGCCACCCCCATGTGAGTGGACAAGGGGGCTGCTGTGTGGGGGCAGGAGGTGGAAGTGATGCCAAAGAGACCAAAACCAAGTGGCAAAGCCATGCCAGGGGGCTCCAACTGCATCCTGGAGGCAGTAGGGAGCCAGAGATGGCTGTTGAGGGAGGGAGTGCTCAGGTGGGTTGGGAGCACTGGGAGCATGAGCCTGAGCAGCGCAGTCTGCCCTGCAGGGCGTGGCGGTGGGGGGACCCTGGGGGAGGGACCCAACGTTTCAGATTCCCAGTCCTTTCCTTCCCTCGCCCTTCCTTCCCCCGCCCTTCCTGTGGCCCCCCCTTCCTGCTCCCCGTCCTTCCTGCCCCCGTCCTTCCTGCCCCCCAGCCCCTTCCTGCCTCCCATCCTTCCTGCTCCCCGTCCTTCCTGCCCCCCGTCCTTCCTGCCCCCGTCCTTCCTGCCCCCCGTCCTTCCTGCCCCCGTCCTTCCTGCCCCCCGTCCTTCCTGCCCCCGTCCTTCCTGCCCCCCGTCCTTCCTGCCCCCGTCCTTCCTGCCCCCCGTCCTTCCTGCCCCCGTCCTTCCTGCCCCCCAGCCCCTTCCTGCCTCCCATCCTTCCTGCCCCCCAGCCCCTTCCTTCCTGCCCCCTAGCCCCTTCCTTCCGGCCCCCGTCCTTCCTGCCTCCAGCCCCTTCCTGACCCCATCCTTCCTGCCCCCCGGCCACTTCCTGCCCCGTCGTTCCTGCCCCCCAGCCACTTCCTGCCCCCCATCCTTCCTGCCCCCCAGCCCCTTCCTTCCTGCCCTCATCCTTCCTGCCCCCCGTCCTTCCTGCCCCCACCCCCCGGCCCCTTCCTGCCCCCTTCCTTCCTGCCCCCCAGCCCCTTCCTGACCCCATCCTTCCTGCCCCCGGCCACTTCCTGCCCCCCATCCTTCCTGCTCCCCAGCCCCTTCCTTTCTGCCCCCGTCCTTCCTGCCCCCGGCCCCTTCCTGCCCCTATCCTTCCTGCCTAGGGTGGAAAGCTGCAGGTGGCCACCTTTGGGGGCTGCCTTCCCCGGGGGAAATCAGAGTGACCAGCTACTCCGTGGGAGTCTCGCTGGGTCCCAGGGCCCTGAACCTCTCTCTGGCCTGAGCCTGTTGCTTGGTAACAGGATCCATGCTTCTGGCTGGACGCCCATGCCTTCCCCAGGCAGGGATTCACCCCTCCTTCTGGGTGTCCACCACCTCCCTTCACACCTGAGCCTCCACGATGCTCCGCCCTGGGCTGCCTTTCCCACTGCCTGGGCGAGGGTGTCCTCCCGGAGGGCCCCCTTTGCTCCCAGCCAGGCTCCCATTTTCCAGGCTGCCCCCTGAGTCTCCAGCTCTGAATTGGTGCTGGTTGGAGCTGGTTACAGCCTCCTGGCACGGTCCAGGAGGCTCCTTTGCTTTGCCCACTTGCAGAGACCCGAACTGAGGCTCCAAACAGGCTTTCTTGATTTGGACACTGTTGACCTTTGGGGCCTGATGATTCTTCACTGTGGGGGTGACCTGTGTCCTGGAGGGTGTGCGGAGCACCCCTGGCTTGGCTCAGAGGGGCCCAGCGCCACACCAGTTGAGGGGCAGCTCTGAGCCTGGCTGCATGGAATGGACCCTGCCTCTCACCACCTGTGTGCCCTGGGTGAGCGGTATCCCCACTCTGGGCCTTGGGAATGGACGTGGGGTCAGTAGTGGGTGTGGGTGGTGGCCTGGAGGGGCAGCCTGGGGCAGGGGCAGCCAGGAGGTGGGAACCTGAGGCCTTGGATGGGGCAACTCTGTCCAAGTTGAGGAGCCCTCGTGGTTCCAGCCAGGATGGGGTCACACCTGAACCTGGGGTCCCCCTCGGATTGAGGACCCGGAGGCCACCAAAGTCAGGGGATGGGGAGAGGGGCAGGAGGGGGCGGGGCCCTGGCACTGGGGCCTCTGCAGGGTGTGTGCTGGTGAGGGGCTACAGGTGGGGTGGGTCTTCACCACCTGGGCAGAGGCCCTGGACTCCTCCGTGTCTTCTGCCCGCGTGGCATTGCCCTGTTCACATGCTCAGGGGTGGGTGATGGGGCCGGAGCCTCAGTCTCCCTTTCTGGAAATGGGGTGAACCTCTCCCGCGGTGAGACCGTGAGGTTCGATGAGGGGGTAATATGGACAGATAAGGGGGGAACCGGGTCCCAGGGGAGGAGCAGGCACACCGGCTGCCTTGTGGGGTGCATCTGCCTTATAGGGTGCCCAGAACCAACATCCCTCCTGCCCCACCCCACCGCATTGCAGTCACGGCCTGGGGCAGAGTGGGATGCATTTCACTTCAGTTCAGTCCCTCAGTCGTGTCTGACTCTTTGCGACCCCGTGGACGCCAGGCCTCCCTGTTCATCACCAAGTCCCGGACTTTACCCAAACTCATGTCCATAGAGTCGGTGATGCCATCCAGCCATCTCATCCTCTGTCATCCCCTTCTCCTCCTGCCCCCAATCTTTCCCAGCATCAGGGTCTTTTCAAATGAGTCAGCTCTTCGCATCAGGTGGCCAAAGTATTGGAGTTTCAGCTTCAACATCAGTCCTTCCAGTGAATTCCCAGGACTGATTTCCTTTAGGATGGACTGGTTGGATCTCCTTGCAGTCCAAGGGACTCTCAAGAGTCTTCTCCAACACCACAGTTCAGAAGCATCAATTCTGCAGCGCTCAGCTTTCTTTATGGGCCAACTCTCACATCCATACATGACCACTGGAAAAACCGTGGCCTTGACTAGACAGATGCACTTGAACGTGCTTTATCTTTCCCAGCGGCTGCTCACAGCTCCTCCCACTCGGTCTAGTTCCTTGGCGAAATCCCAGGTCAAACCCATAATTTCTCAGGCACTTTTGAGACTTAGAACCTAGCTGGTTCCTTGCCATCAAAGATCACCCTCTGATTCGACCCAGAGTTCCCTGACCCGGTTAGATCTGAGCGGACAGTGGGCTTCACCCCACTCCCACCCCAAGTCCCCAGCTGGGGCCCAGAGGCCCCTGGCACGTCCTGGGTCTCATGCACCCTGTTAGTGACAGGGCCAGGCCTTGAACCTGTGACCAGGTCTGGCAGAGGAGGGGGCAGTTGAAGGGAAACAAGGAAACTGTCTGGAAGATTCTAGAAGGTCATGCTGGGGAAGGGGCCCAGCCCCATCCTGCTGCTGTGATGGCAAAGGGAGGTCGAGGTTGCAAGAGCGAGTGGGTGGTGGGCTTTGGTCACCTTCCAGGTGACCTCTGCCCTGGGCTGTGCGGACACACTCCCTCAAGGACATCCCGCTCATTGACAGCAGTTGTCAACTGGATTCCTCACACAAGGTTCCACCATCACTGGCAAAGCGGTACAAACCCATGCTGAGCTCCAGATGTTTTTAGAAAAGGATGATTGCTGTCTCCATGACAATGGTCCTTGAAGCTTGCTCTGGCCTCCGTGTTCACGGCTCACTGTTAATGAGACTGTACCCCAAATTCAGGGGGGATGAGTGAGGGGGCTGGGGTGAGGGGCACGTCCCCCGGCAGCTGCAGGTGGCACATTGGCCTGAGCCTCGGACCCTGCCCTGGGGGAGGGCGCGCTGCTGACACGGCCGGAGGCAGAGAGGAGACGTGAACCTCTCCCAAGGGCTTCCTCTCAGCAGTAGCAGGGGTAACTCCAGTGTTCACATGCGCTTATTCGTCTGTCAAGTGCATCTTCCAGCCCACGGGCCTCTGTTACTCCTCTTTACCCCCTAACAGCTATGTGAGGCTGGTTCCTTTATCGTCCCCATGAAGTGCGTCCCTGTTTTAGTGGGCACAGAGAGGTGAAGCGACTCGGTCACTGTCACACAGCTTGGGGGGCAGCCTGGTTCCAAGGTCCGTGTTCCAGCCACTGCCAGTGGTCTGCCTCCTCCCAGACGGGTCCGGCACGGTCCAGGAGGCTCCTTTGCTTTGCCCACTTGCGGAGACCCGAACCGAGGCTCCAAACAGGCTTTGTTGACTTGGGCACTGTTGACATTTGGGGCCTGATGATTCGTTGCTGTGGGGGTGACCTGTGTCCTGGAGGGTGTGCAGAGCATCCCTGGCCTCCAGTCCCCGGGGGCACCCCTCCCCACCCGGCTGGGATGGTCAGAATTGTCTCCAGACGTTGCCAAAAGCCCCGAGGAGCAAAATGGCCCTGGTTGAGGCTGGCACAGAGCGTGCATGTGCCTGGGGTCACCCGCTAGGTGAGGGCCCAGGGTGGCTTAATCAGGGATGGGCATGGCTGGAGGGGCAGAGTGGGGGGCCGGCCAGGAGCCCAGAGCAGGCTGGGGGCCATGGGTGGGAGAGCACCAGTCACCAGGGGCCTGGCTCCAACCTGGGCTGGGACCCGGACCAGGAGTGCAGGAGGTCAGAGTGTCCGGTCTCCGAGATGTGGCACAGAAGGAGCTCAGGGGCCAGGCTGGAGGGCTTCCTGGAAGGGGCATTCTGGCAGGCGAGTACTTGGAGGTCAGGCGTTGGGGCCCCCGACCTCTATATCTCTGCACCGTTCCTTAGGGGGCACGGTTAGGGTTAGAGTCCACCTGCCAACAGAGGAGGGCAGTGGGGCCACCAGACCTCCTGCCATCACCGCACCCTCCCTGTCGGGACAGCCCCCAGTGCAAGGGCCCCTGTCGGAGTCCACATCTGCTTCCGGAGGCCTGGAAGCCCATCTCTGAAAGGCGGGGCCTCCATCCGTTCATCCCGGTATCCCTGGCTCTCAGCCCGGACTGCATGCAGTCAGCTCTCAATGCATGCACGAATGAGCTTCAGGGTTTGTTTTCCACATGGTCACATCGGCTGTCGTGTAATAGCGTCCTCCTTCAATGCCGGACGGTCCCCTCTGTCCCCCCCGCTGTCCCTGCCCTCGTGGCGCGTGCCTGACGTCCCAGCGCTGTGGGCTCCCCCAGCCCCGCGCCCCTCGCCCGGGAGGATGACGTCTGTGCTCTGTTCTTTCTTCCAGGTTGTGGGGGCTGCGGAGCCGAGATCAAGAATGGCCAGTCCCTGGTGGCCTTGGACAAACACTGGCACCTGGGCTGTTTCAAGTGCAAGACCTGCGGCAAACAGCTGAACGCGGAGTACATCAGCAAGTGAGTGGGCGGGGCCGGCCCGCCTGCGGCTTGGAGGGGGCGGGGCTCCTCCGGCGTCCACCCAACATCAGCCAGTGGGCGGGGCCGGCCCGCCTGCGGCTTGGAGGGGGCGGGGCTCCTCCGGCGTCCACCCAACATCAGCCAGTGGGCGGGGCCGGCCCGCCTGCGGCTTGGAGGGGGCGGGGCTCCTCCGGTGCCCCACCCTACATCAGCCAGTGGGCGGGGCCGGTCCACCTGCGGCTTGGAGGGGGCGGGGCTCCTCCAGCGTCCACCCTACATCAGCCAGTGGGCGGGGCCGGCCCACCTGCGGCTTGGAGGGGGGCGGGGCTCCTCCGGTGCTCCACCCTGCACTCTCGGCCTCTCAGCCCCCACCCCAAGTCTGCAAGGCGAGCCCCGCCAGGACGCTAGGACATGGCCTGTGTGTCCCAAAGCCCTCGCCCTCCCCCCGCACCAGCCTGGCTTTCCTGATACAGAGACGCTCATTTCTGTTCACTGAGCCGAGACGTTACCGCTCCCGCCTTTGACCTTGTGGCAAACGCCGTCCCTGGGTGTCGCCCTCCCTGTGGGATCTGCCACCCTCGCTGGCGCCCGGATCCCTGCCGAGCACAAAGTGGAGGTCAGCCGAGGCTGCTGGCCGCAGAGCCAGGGAGGGCTGACGGGCTCAGGGGTCACGGGTGCAGCCGTCCTCTGCCGTGGTGCTGACGCAGGGTCCCTGACGGGTGCTCAGGGTACAGGGGAGGCTAGTTTGGGGTGCGTGGGGAGGGAGCTTGTGCAGATCAGGGCCCAAGCCCCTGCTGGTTGGCCAGGAGGGGGATGCGTTCGAATCCCCAGAGCCCCCGGGATGGCGAGCCTCCCGACAGCACAGGAGAAGGAAGTGTCACTAGCTGAGCTCAGGGAGCAGCTTCCCTGAGGACAGAGCGGCTGTCTCCTGCCAGCCAGGGGCGTTTGGGACAAGTTCTGTCAAAGGCTGTGCTGGTTCTTGATGCTCTGGGGGAACAGAACCATCACAGGAACTGGTTGGATTAAAAAAAATTCCTGCAATAAAACTGCAGAGAGTGAAGCAGGCACATGTACATGCGTGCACGTGTCCATGCGAGGAGAGTGTACACTGGGGGAGTCCGGTCACTACGTGTACCTGTGTCAGTTTCCTGGTGGACCTTGTCCCCTAATTTTGTAAGGTGTGTGAGCTTTGGGGAACCCTGGGGAAGGCTCTCTGGGTTTCTCTGTATTGCTTCTTACAAATGTGTTTGGACCTACAGTTCTCTCAAAATCAAGCATTGCCAGGGAAACCAAGATGAGCCTCTGTCCAGGCTGGGTCAGGCTGGGTGAGTTTCTGCTGCCTGTTTCATAGTAAGGAGAAGGAGTGAGTGACATGCAAAGGCGGCCTTGGGGACGGAGCACTTAAAATAAAATGCTCCCCAGCCCCCAGAGTGCAGCAGCTCACCCACACAGCGTAGGTGTTACTTAGCAGCCTCTGGAACTCATGAGGAGGGGCCTTGAGGTTGCCATGGAGATGTTATCTTTGAACCTCCTGGATTTGCTGCATGTACAGCCTTTTTGAGGGGCTGTGATCGGGGCCCTGAGGTCAGGGCATTTGAAGGTGGACCCTAGGGGCCCAATTGACGTGTTCCGTCTCCTGTGCAAGGAAGGACTGCTTTCTCACTGAGGCTTCCAGAAGCGCCGGGACCCCGCCCCAGGGCTGTCCACTCCTGCCAGCATCTGTGGGACCCAGACAAGGTCGCAAGCTTTAAGGAAAAGAGGGTGCCATCAGCTCCTTCTCCTGACAGCTCGAGAAACCTTACCTTCTGTTGGCAGCTGAGCAGAAATCAAGACCAAACTGATGACAAGGCAACACATCAGCAGTGCTGGGGGGAGATGAACCAGAGTACCAGACGCCCCCTGCCACCACCCACCATGCCAGCCGCCTCCACACCCGATCCTAATGGACCGGGCCTGGGCGAGGGGGACCATCCTGTTTGGTGATGATGGTGACAGTGGCCTCAGGCACCGAGTGCCAGGCGCTGGTCACCCCTTGTCATACACAGACCATGCTCTTATGACCCCCACTTTACAGACAGGAAGCTAAGGCCCAGGCAGGTTAAGTGACCGCTGGGACTGGGGATCTGAGTGGCAGCCTGTCCAGTCACCACTGCCCAGCCACACCCCACCCCACCCACATGGAGCGCTGGCACTGTCCTGACGCCATCACTGCCACGTGCCCTGCTGGGTCGACCTCATCGTGATAATTATGATCGACTTCTAATGAGCTCTGACCACATGCCACTCAGTGTTCAAGCCCGTGCCTGCCTTCCTGTCCTTCGACACTCGCAGGCCAGCTGTGTCCTTGCAGCCCGGTGCAGGGATCCCAGCGTCTGAGCGGCCCACCCGCGGCTGCCCAGATAGAAACTCCCCTCTAGTCCATAATCCCAAAAGCCACAAGCCACGTGCCGCACAGAGCTGGCCCGCCGCACACAGGCTGCGGGAACGTGTTGCCGTGTGGTCCCCCTGCTCCTTCCTGAGCAGCAGAAGGTCCGGGCCACACCCAGGGACAGTGAGGGTCAGTACCAAGGAATACCTGCCCCGCTTGGCGTCTTGTCACTCCCAGACCTGGTCTCCGATGTGGGCAGCTTTGTCAGACCCCCTTGTTGGCTCGCAAGGATGCCCCAGAAGGAACAGGAACCACCCGATGAGGAAACAGACCATTTCACACCCTACCTGGATGTTGAGCATTGGACAGAAGGAACTGGAATGAAGAATTGCGTCTGCAGAAACTTCTTTTATTTCCCAGACTCAGCTTTGGTTCCTTGGGCTCTCTGGAGCCCTCCACCAGCCCCTCGCTCACCCCTGGGCAGGCGGCCCCACCTCTTGTACCTTGGTTTCTCCACCTGTGAAATGGGGCGATCTCTGTGGTATTTCTCATCGGGCTGCTAGGGGGACTGAGGGGCTGTGCTGCAACCAGTAAGTGCTCAGCACACGCCGCCCAAGGGCCCGCTGTTATCCAGAGTAGGAGGCAGTGGGCGTTTGCCCCTTGGACACAGCCCCTCTCATTGGTGAGGACTGTTGGGCCTTGGGGGTCCTCGGGGTGCCCCCACCCGTCCTGACTGCCGGCTCTGGTTGCAGGGATGGGCTGCCCTACTGTGAGGCGGACTATCACACCAAGTTTGGGATCCGCTGCGACGGCTGTGAGAAGTACATCACGGGACACGTGCTGGAGGTGAGGAGGCCAACTTGGAGGTGGAGCCTGGGATCCGGCCCTTCAGGTTCTGCCACCCTGAGCACAGCACTCGCAGCTCTGAGCTAAGTCCTACTGTGGGCCCTGGGACCTGCCTGCCCTCCGGGACTTAACCGAGAGGATCCGAAGGGGCCTTTGTGCAGGAATCCATGCCCCTGAGCCTCTGCCTCCCTCTTCCCTCCCCACTCTGCCAGAGGACACGGTCCCGGCTCTGCTCAGTGAGTGCCACCTCCTCCAGGAAGCCTTCCCTGCCACACTCTCTCAGCTGTGCCCTTTACAAGTTGACAGAGGTGGGAAGGCCTTGTGATCCTGGTTCAGCCCTTTGGCATCTAGATGGGAATCTGAGGCTTGGGGGTTTTAAAAGTGAGCCTGTACCCCTTAGCTGTTCCTCCCCTACACCCCGAGCCCGTGGAAGTGCCAGTCTACTTGTGGTCTCTGTAGAGTTTCCACTTCTGGACGTTTCCTATAAATGGAGTCATACGCTCTGCTGTCCTCTGTGACGGCATCTGTCTCACGGGTGCCTGGTACGTGAGCGTGTTTCAGTATTGCACCGTGTCTCATCCCAGGACTAGACCAGAAATGTGTAAGCTGATCACTCGTTGTTGGACACGGCACGGCTTTCCACCCTTTGGCTATGATAAATAACACTGAGATGGACATCTTTTTTATTGCTTAGTTTCTAGTTTTCCTGAAGGGTAGCTCACGTATGTGTAGGAGCTGAGCCAACAACTGTGATCGTTTTCAGGGCTCTTGAAAGTTACAAAGTGCTTTCCAAAAAGTTTATTCTGACCTCCCACCCTGGGTGTCATGTTTATGAAGTCCTGCATCAAGCGAGACTGTGGGCCGAGCTGTCACGTGCCCCCCTTCCACCGCTTGAGGTGCTGTGTTTGGTCAATTTTAACCGATTAGAGTTCTTCTTGAATTTCAGTTACCTTTCATCAGCGTTGCCTGCTCCTACACTGGGGTCAGTCAATCAGAGTTCTTACATTTCAGTTATCTTTCATCAGACTTGCCTGCTTCTGCACTGGGGTCTTCATGGTTTTCTGATGCAGTTGGGCAGATGGTCACACGGTGAGATGGTTGCCGTCTGGTCTGCCAGACGTCTTGTGTCTTCTTGGGTGGTGAGCACGCTGAGTGTCCGTACCCACATCCTCTGAATGTGGACGAACAATGCGTCCCTCCCCCTACCCCACCGCGACACTTAACCTGGCGCCCTTCGTCCCGGGCCTCTCTCCTCACCCAGCTCTTTGCTGCAGATCCTGCTCTGCGCAGTCAGCCCCCCCCCCACCCGACCCAGCTGCAGGACTGAGGCTTCTGGAGAATTCCCCCACCAGGGCCCCACCTGCCCCAGGGCCCCAAAGACTGTTCCAGAGCTTCCTAGCTCCATCCTCCCAGGGGCTGCTCCCCTCTCCCACCCCAGCCTGCCATGCCAGCCCCAACGCCCTCATCTGAGACTTAATGGGAGAGAATCCAAGGTCACTCAGGGCTGTCTGCGAAGCTTCCTGGTCAAGGCTCTGTCCCTCCTCCCACTCACACCCTCTCTCACCTGTTCTTGGTCCGAACCCCTCTGCCTCCTCTGGGGCCTGACCCTGCTGGCCCCCTTCCTGCCTGGGGGCCACACCCCCCCCTCACAAGGCATCCCCCCAGTGGTCCTTGAACAGCTCCTGTCCCCCCTCTGCTGTCTCCTCCTCCCTCCACAGTCAGGTGTCTCCATGGGATGCTGACAGCCCCCATCCAGCACCCCCGCCTCCCTCCCCAGGCCACGCTCTGCTCGCCTCCCCCAGGCCGTGTCTGTGTCCGGGAGAACATGTGCTGGGCCAGCGGCCACCCCCGCGCAGGGCCGAGCCCACTGGATCCCAGGCTGCCCAGCCAGGCCGCCCGGCACCTGCTCTTGCCCGACCCCCGCCTCTCTCCCTGTGGAATCACTGGTTGGTGCTGTTCTGTTTCGGTGCCACGTTGGTGCCACCCGATCCCTGAGTGGGGGCCTCGTGGGCTCTGTGGCCTGAGCGGTTGCTGCTGCAGGTGTGTGGGTGGGACGCTCCTGACCCGGACCCTGGGCCCCGCCCTGCCTCTCCCAGTCCTGAACCAGCCCTGTGCCTGGCGAGCACCCCCTGTCCTCAGAGCGAGCCAGCATCTCCTCGGGGGACCTTACAGGACGTGCCCCCAGCTCAGTGGTGGCCGCCGGGGTAGTGGGTGGGGTGGGGGCTCTCCCCTGGTGGATCGGGTTCGGAGGGCAGGGAGGGACCCCGTCTGCGTCTTGTTGTTGTTCAGTCTGCCTGTTAGCTCCCTGATTGGGCCCAACACAGGCTCCTGGGGTTTGGGCACTGTGAGTGGGGCGTCCCCTGGTCCACCTGGACCGTGAGGAGCAGGAGAAAGGCAGGTCTGCGGTGGAGGATGCAAGAACCTCCCGGGAAGATGAATGCTTTTGTTTTCGCCCCTGCGGGCGAGCTCCAGAGCGCGGTGGTGGCTGAGTCGTCGGCGTCGGCGGGGCCCTGCACAGCTCAGAGCATCCTCCCCGGCGGCAGCGAGGTGGCTCCTGCGGGTGCTCCGCAGAAGGGGGGCGGCCGTCACCGCAGCGGTGCTGCCTGGGCACGGCCCAGAGCCTGCCGGTGACCCGGCTGGCCGGGCGGAGGGCTCTTGTTGGGGGGGGGGGTGGGAGCGGCAGGTGGCTGGCCGGGGACAGGACCTGCAAACAGGACGAGAAGGATCCAGACCGGCGGCCGGAGGGTGAGGGTGTCCGTTCCTGCCGGCCTGTCCCCGGAGGGGGCGCTGGAGAGGGGCCGAGGGGAAGGGGTGGGGGCGACTACTTGGACTGGGCTCTGGTGCCAGGACCCCATGCAGGTAGGAAGCTCCCTGGGCCGGTGGGGAGGCCGTGCTGGCGGAAGGGGGGTGGGCTTGCTGTGAGCTGGGCTGATCAGCAGGGGTGAGACCCTTGAGGCACCTGCTGCCACCCTCCACCCCACCGACCTGCCCCCCAAGAGGCTGTCCTCTCCAGAACCCGAGTAGGAGAGCAGCCTGGGGCCCTTCCCCGCCTGCAGGAGCCCTCCGTCTGTGCCATGTCTGCGTGCCCGGCCCGGAGCCATCTCATGCAGGCGCCCGCCCGCCTGCCTGTGAAACATGCCTTTGCCTCCCTCAGCCACTCTAAATACTGAGCATCCTCTACCCGTGTTTGCCCACATCCTGCGTGTCTGGGGTGTCTGTCCCCGCGAGCCTGCTCCACACTGGGTCCGCAGGGGACCCGGGAGGGGCTGACGCAGGCCCCCACCCCATCGCCGGCCGGCTGGCCACCCAGAGCGTGGGAGCAGCCCTGCTGCAGGGCTGGCTCCAGGGGATGGAGTCGCTCTGCAGAGAGAGCTGGAAGGCGGGCTGGTGCACGGCCAGGGGACAGGGCTCTGAGCAGACCAACCAGTGTTCGATCCGGAGAGGAGTGCCCAGTGAGGGGGTGGCCCTGGCTCGGTGCCCCCATCACCACCTTCTTGTCTTGTTCTCACTGGTATTGGCAGGAACATGTGGGAATGGTGGGGGGCACTTCTTGCTCAGCCCCACCCTCCTTAACCTCGGTCCTACCTGCCTCCTGCCGCCTGACTGTCTCCATGGTAACAAGAAGCCCAGGGTCCCTCTGGAGCCACTAACTAACCCCTTCGTTCCTTTATTACTTCCTCTCTGCTTCCCTTCCTCCTACTCCTCCTTCCTCTACCCTCCACTCACCTTGCAGACCCTTCCTGAACACTGTCCCACCCTGGCCTGGGGGCTGGTCTCCCAGGGATGACCGTGGTAGGAGTTCCTCTGCCTGGAGGACCCCTGGGGGCGGGGTGGGGGGTGGGGCGCTGACCACCTGAACGAACATTTCTGCATTTCAAGTGGACCATCTCCGTGACTCCAGAGCTGGCAGATTTGCTCCCCCCTCTCCTTTTCAGCACTTCCCTTTTCACCCTTGTAAGCTGGCAGGACTTTTATCACAAAGAGAAAGCAAGCCTTGACTCTGGACAAATAAAAGCATTTCCTAAGGACAGAGGTGAAGTCGACGTCTCAAGGCCCCAGCTTCTCTCTTTTTTAAAGTTTAATGAATGTGTTTATTTTAAAAACACTCTCAGAAGGAACACTTGTTTGTCATAAAATAAACCAAAAATCATCTGTAATGAATGTCATCATCCAGAAAAAAACTACTGTTAGCATTTAAATGTCATCCTTGCTCATTGTGTACACACACACTCACATAGACACTCAGACACACACTCAGATACACACAGACACACACACACACACACATAGACACACACAGATACAGACATAGAGATACACATAGACACACACAGACACACACACTCAGATACACACACAGGCACACAGACAGACACACACACAGATATACATAGACACACAGAGACACATGAAGACACAGATATATGCACGCGCACACACACACAGATTCACATAGACACACTCAGACATACACACTCAGATACACACACACACAGATTCACATAGACACACACAGATGCACAAGCAGATACTCATAGACACCCACAGACACACACACAGAGACCGCCATGCAGGCACATGCTGACTCACCTGCAGCCTGACGCCACGTCCCTGCTCAGCACCAGCAAAGAGCAGCATCTCCACTCCTTGTCTTCAACCATCCATTCATCACCACGTTCCCAGGCATCTGGGTTGAGGAAGCCGTGCAAGGACACTGGGCCAACGTCCTCACTGCCGGACTTCTCAGAGCCTTGATGGCTGACGTGCCTGGAGGTGGAGTGTGTTATCTCTCTGCTCCCACACTCTGATCAGAATCCCCCTGTTGCCTAGGACCCTGTTATGCATGACGGGTGGACGCTGTTTCCCCATTCTGAATGTCTTTATGGGATACCCCCTCTGCGTGCGGCTCTGCTCTAGGGCCTGGGGACAGCAGGGGACAGGGGATGCGGCTCCATCCTGGAGCAGTCACCCCAGATTGAGTGGGGGTGAGAGGGGGCAGGGCCAGAGGGCCACACCAGCCTCGACATGCTCCCCCAAGCCCCTGAGCCTGCACTAGCCTGTCCCGAGGTCAGTGGCATCAGCTGTGGGTCCAGGCTGAGTCAGGGGCTCTGGGGAGGGTCTTAGCTGATGTGGCACACAGCCAGGCTCTTCTTTTTGGGGTAAAATCTCCTTGGGAGGGTCTGGGGTGGCAGAGCCCTCTGTGTGGGTTCCTTCACCCCACCCCCACCCACCCCCACCGCATGATTCCTGCTAAAGGTTTTTGATGAGCTTCTCGGTAAATTTCATTTGATCGGCGTGCTCTGTGATTAGATCTTTTAAGATCTGGATCCGGTTCTGGTCATTCGCAAAGGAGACTAAATTAGCTTCAAATCCGAGGATGTGCCAGGAGCAGCCACAGGGAGCTCGCCATCCTGGGCTGGGGTTGGGGTGGGGGTGGGGGGACACGTGTGCCCTACAGGCCTGGCCCTGCGGGGGGGTACCCAGGGGAGGCCTCAGAAAGTAGGCGGAGGCCAGGCTGGCTCTCTGGAGACCGGAAGAGGCCGTGGATGTATCTGGGAGGAGCAGGGGTTGCCTGCTTCTGATAGGCTGTCGGAGGCCCAGCCTCTGTGCTTCCCACGTGGAGAAGGGAGCTGGGAGGGCTTGCCTGCTCCTCTCAGCAGGGAGGGGAGGGAGCTGAGGACCCAGAGGCTCTGCTGCCTTCTCCGTGGTACCGGTCCAGCCCTCCACCTTTGTTGTTTGGGACCTTCCCCTCTGCCTGGGGGTCTGTGAGGAACAGAGCTCTCTCTGTGTCCCTGGGGGCTGTGATCCTAACGAGCCCTGTTCTGCCTGATTAAAGATGACAGCCACTTGTTGGAAGGCACACGGCATCATTGTAAAGGCGCGCGCTACAGACTCTCATGGGCTTTTGATCATCTTGGTAATCTGTGCCATCTTGAGTCTCAGCTGGGTTTAAGGGGCTTGTGCCACCTGCCAGGTAGGGGCTGGGGTGTTGGCGGCACAGGTGACCCCCGGGGGCTGATGGCTGAGGCCCTTCATGGACAGTATTGGCGGGGGCGATGGAGCAGGGGGTGCAGGCATGTTCCGATGACGGGGAATGCCCCGGCCAGCGTGGCCACACCCAGACGGTATAGGAGCAGCGATGGGGACTGATGGAAGGGGTGAAGACACGTCTGTGTTTGACCTTCTGAGCCTGTCTTAGTTGGCCTGGGCTGCTATGCTGTGAACTGCTAGGTTCAAACAATAGACAGTTATTTCTCACATTTCTGGAGGCTGGAATTCTGAGATCCAGGTGCCAGCCCTTTGGGTTCCTGGCTTGGAGATGGTCACCTTCTCCCTGTGTTCCCCCACGGCAGAAAATGCTATTGCCTCATCTTATAAAGACACTAATGTCCTTATAAAACACCATAGGGCCCCCAAGACTTCGTTTCTTTTTACGGATGGATCTATGAATAGTCTTCCACTGTGTTTATCACACTCACCCATTGATGAACATGTGAGCTGGTTCTACCTTCTGGCTATTGGCAATAATGCTTCTATGAAGATTTATGTGCAGGTTTTTGGGTGGACGTATGCTTTTATTTCTCTTGTTCCCTTCATTTTTCTTACATATGGAGGAGTAGAATTGCTAGGTTAGACGGAGGGGCCTGGTGGGCTTCTGTCTATGGGGTCGCACAGAGTCGGACACGACTGAAGCGACTTAGCAGCAGCAGCAGCAGCAGCAGGGTAGTTTTACGTTCACTTTTGGAGTCACTGACACTGTTTTCCCAGCAGCTGCCCCATCTTGTATTCCCACCACCAATGTGCAAGGGCTCCAATTTCTCCACATCCTCACCAGCACTGGTTATTTTACACTTTGTTGTATTTAAATTAGACCTGGTGGCCCCGGTGTTAAAGAATCTGCCTGCAATGTGGGAGATTCGGTCGATCCCTGAATAGGGAAGATCCTCTGGAGAAGGGAATGGCTACCCACTCCAGTGTTCTTGCCTGGAAAATCCCACGGGCAGAGGAGCCTGGCAGGCTACCATCCATGGGGTCTCAAAGAGTCGGACACGACTGAGCAACTCACATGTTCACTTTCACTGGTGGATGTGAGGTAGTATCTCGTTGGCATTTGGATTTGCATTTTCTTAATGACAGTGGTGGTGAGCATCTTTGATTTGTTTCTTGGCTATTCCTGTATCTTCTTTCGAAGAAAATGTCATTTCACGTCGTTTGCCCGTTTTTGAACTGAGCCCTTTGTCTTTTTGTTGCTGAGCTGTAAGAATTCTTTATATATTCTGGATCCTCAGCCGCTATCAGATCTATGATTTGCAGATATTTTCTCCCATCTGTAGTTTATCTTTCCACTTTCTTCATAACGTCCTTTGATACAGACACTTTTTTAACCTTTACAAAGTCTGATTTATCTCTCGTGATGTTGCCTCCCGTGCTTTGCATGTCCTATCCAAGAGTCCACTGCCAAATCTAGGGTCAGCAAAATGTACCCCTGAGGTTTTCTTCTGTGGTTTTATACTTTTGTGGGAAAACTCTTTTATTGGCATGTAGCACACAGAGGAATCCATGAATCTCACATACTGGGCACACCCAGGCAACCAGCACCCCTACCAGGAGAACACATGCCCAGCGCCCCAGACACCGCCTGGGCCCCCCAGGCAGCCAGCACCCTGACTCTAACCATATGGGATCTGCTCTGCAGCGTCTGGTGTCTGAGGCCTTGGGTCTGTCTGAGGCCTCTGTGTTGATTGTTCAGGGAGTGGGGTTGTTGAGGGGGGGGGCGTGTGAACATGGGGTACACGCTGCAGAGTCAGGGACAGCCCAGCTCAGGGGTCACAGAACCAGACTCCTGTCTCTGCCCCTCCTGCTGTGTGACCTTGCTTAGCTTCTCTACCTCTCTGCACCCTGATGAAAACGAGGCTAGTCATGTACCTCCTAGGCTGTCACAGGGATGAAGACCAGTTAGTGTGTGAAAAGGCATCTCCTTGCTCCTTGCAGAAACAAACAGTATCCTGGTCACTGCTATTTTTGGAGCCAGGGGTGGGGTTGTCTGCCAGGGGCTAGGCTGGGAGGTGCTTTCTGAATCAGTTCAATTCAGTTCAGTTCAGTCGCTCAGTCGTGTCCGACTCTTTGCAACCCCGTGGACTGCAGCACACCAGGCCTCCCTGTCCATCACCAGCTCCTGGAGTTTACGAGTCAGTGATGCCATCCAACCGTCTCATCCTCTGTCGTCCCCTTCTCCTCCTGCCCCCAATCCTTCCCAGCATCAGGGTCTTTTCCGATGAGTCAACTCTTCGCATGGGGTGGCCAAAGTATCGCAGTTTCCATCTCAGCTTTCTGACCGGAGGGAAGCAAGCGGCCGTAGGGCTGGCCCCACATGGTGGCCGTGGGGCTGTCTCCCCACTCAGCCTTAATTCTCCTTGGTCCGGCTGCAGTTTCAAGCCCATCACCTTCGAAACTGTCCCCACGGCTTTCTCTTTCCACCTGACTCAGTGTGGAGGTGCCTTGTGGATACGCCATATAGACCCCCAAGTGGCTGTTGCAGAATTTCAGCTGTCTGACGTCATGAGGGCGAGTTGTCCCCCCCCCCCCCCGCCGAGAGTGAAGGGGGTGCCTGCCTGGGGAAGGCGAGAGGACAGGTCAGAGGTCACGGTGTTTAGAGCGCTACACCCTCGTTCCTTCTGGGCCCACTGCTGCCTCGTGACCTGCTCTCCAGACGGATCCCTGCAACTAGGGGTTCCTGCAGTGGCCCCTCAGAGGCTCACTGTCTGGTGGGCACGAATTTCTGAATGAATTGTCAAACCCTGTGACCACGGAGCTGTGGGGACCCAGAGCAGGGGAGCAATCAGGGGCGGCTTCCAAGAGGAGGTGGCGTTGGAGAGGCATTTGGGAGCGTTCTGGGTGGCCCCAGGTGGGAAGCAACCCTTGGCCTGGAGATGCTGGGCCACGTGTTCTGGCACCTCCACTGGCCCCACGCAGGAGAGGAGTCTGCTTTGGATTCTTCTTCCCCGATACTCAAGCTTCTCTTGTGGCTCAGCTGGTAAAGAATCCGCCTGCAATGCAGGAGATCTGGGTTCAATTCCTGGGTTGGGAAGATCTCCTGGAAAAGGGAACAGCTACCCACTCCAATATTATGGCCTGGAGAGTCGGATACGACTGAGTGGCTTTTACTTTCAACTTTTCCCCTGATACTCGAGGGTCACCTGGTCTGCACCAAAGTCACCAGTGGGGAAGGGGCAGGAAAGTGAGATGCTTGTAATGAACTTTCACCCCATCACTTACTGGTGCAGGAGTGAGTATTCTTGACTCAGATTCATGGAGGGGTGATGATTAACCTTCGCATCTCAGGAGACAGTGAGCGGGGTTTACGTCCACATTTAGCAGCGGGCTGCCCCCACCCGCAGGTGAGGGCATAGTCACTGTACCGTCATGCTGAAGACAGTATTTTGAGGTGATTTTTTTGGTACTGTGCAGAAATAAACCTGGGTGTGGCTCAGCTGGGAAAGAATCTGCCGGCAATGCGGGAGATATAGTTTTGATCCCTGGGTTGTGAAGATCCCCTGGAGAAGGGAAAGGCTACCCACTCCAGTATTCTGGCCTGGAGAATTCCATGGACTGTATAGTCCCTGGGGTTGCAAGGAGTCAGACGAGACTGAGCGACTTTCACTTTCATGTAGAAATAAGTCAAACCAGCCAGTGTCCTTTGTTTTGATTATTTTGCTATTTTAATTGAGTTGGATGGATTTTATGAAAAATAAAAGCAGTAAAACACTCATGGAGGAAAGAGAGCAATACAGAGATACGAAAATGACCTATCATTTTCACCCCCTCTCCTGCCCCTCCCCCCGGGGAAGTAACGTTAGCCTCGGTGTCGCCTCTGCACCGAGATACAGAGGTTCGGGCCCTGGCCCCCCTCTGCCTCCTGGGGGTGGTGGAAACGGGAGAAATGGCTGCTTCTGGAGGCGGGTGTCTGCTCCCAGGCCTGGCCCCCAGCGGGCAGGGGCACAGCCACACACACACACCCCGGACAGCCTGGAGCATCACGGGTCCCGACCCATCCCCACGGGTGTGGGCTCTCCGCCACACGGCCAGCCTTCCTGCCTCACCTGAGCACCTGCGCCGGAGGTGAGGGGGTGGCTGTGGCCCCAGCAGATGCTGCTGGTCCGAGTCCACGTCCCCGGCAGACACACCTGTGCTTTCTGCTTTTTCCAGGCGGGGGAGAAGCACTACCACCCTCTGTGCGCGCTCTGCGTCCGGTGCGGCCGGATGTTCGCAGAAGGCGAGGAGATGTACCTGCAAGGTAAGGAGAGGAGCCTGCTGCCCGGGACCCGGGGGCACCAGGCAGGCGCACTGGGACCCACGCCCTGTTCCGGGTGCGCTGGAAGGTCCATGAGCTTTCCCGCTGGCTAGGGAGCCCCGCCTCCCAGTGGGGATGGGGTCAGGGCCGCAGGCTCTCCCCACAGGGACCCTATTCAAGAGCAGGACCCAGGACTGCTGGACGTGTGGGTCCCAGTAGCATGCGGCCTGTGGTCGCTTCAAAGCTGTCCTGCAAGGCCCTTAGCCCTGGTGGGGGAACAGTCAAGTCTCAGGGTTTCCCCCCACCCCTCCCTCTACCCCTGCAGGCTGATGAGGGGCTGTGGAGGCCCCAGGCTGCTCCTGAGGCTTCTTTCCTGGTCAGGGGAGTCACCAAAGCGTTGGTAAAGAGAGCTTTAGAGAAAGGCATGGCCAACCTTCCCACCCATTCTGTGGGAAATCCCAGACCCATTCACCATTCAAATCACAGTAACCATAGAATAAAGGCGTCCTGTGGCCCCAGACCTGGAGAAACAGCAGGTCACAGCCAGTCATCCCCTCCCTCCTTCTGCAGGGAGCCTTCTTCGTAGCTCATTGCTGCTTGTTTAAAAAAAAAATTACATCAACACTCAGGCCGGAGCACCCAGCTGCCAGCTATTTCTTTACATGTTTATTGCCTGGGCTGCTGGCAGGTCTCCTTTGAACCGAACTTAGTTTTATCGTTTTGATGATCCTCTCCCCCATCACCACCACCTGTGGCTTATTCATTCCTGACCTTGATAAACAAAGATTGTTCACATGCTTGTCAAAACGGTAGGAAGACATTATTCAGGACATGGCAGCTGGGGAGAGGGATCAGGCTGAATTCGACAAGGACGGTGCGGGGGATTTATAGCCAAGGCACTGGGGGTTGGGGAGATGAGTGGATGGAAAATTATCAAGAGGAGAGCGGAGGGGGGCCCCTTGCTGAAGGCAGGTCAGGAGCCTAGATGCCAAAGTCAGAGGCGGGGGCTGAGGAGCTTGGGCATATATCAAGGGTTGGGGAGTCCCCGCGCCCCCCAACTAAGGCAGCTCAGCAGGATTCTCGCTGGACCTGGGCTCACAGATTGAAGACCTTCCCCGAAGGGCCCGGCAGGATGGTTGGATGCTGAGACCCCTCCCCTGCCCCCCACCGCGGTCACAGCGTCCTTTCTGTCTCGTGACCCCGGAGGCAAGCCGAGCGGGCTGCACAGTGTCCCCCAGATGGGCCGAGGGATGAGCTCACCCGGGGACCATGTGTCACACAGGCCTGCCTTTCTGAGACGAGCGCGGGGGGTGACGTCAGCCAGGACGGCCTGGTCCCCAGCGTCCCCTCTTGTTCTTTAGTCTCGAGAGCTTATGAAAGGGGTCCTTTGGGCCCCTCCCAGCTGTGCCGAGATGTCTTGGGTGGGGAGGAGGCCGCCTGCAGCCTGAGGCGCCCACCCCCCACCGCGACAGCGCTTTCGGGACGTATTGACCCCAAGCACGACAGCTCGAGACACGAGCTTGCCATCAAGGGGACCCAGTCTCAGGACAAAGATGCTCTTCATGGCTCTGGGGTGAGGCCGGCTCCCCGTTTCTATAGCTGGACCCGCCCTGACCTTCTGCAGGATGTTGAAGCCCGTCCCCCTAGCCTCCGCCCGTCTGCGCCCTGAGGGTGCAGAGCTGGTTGGTGGTTTTCATGCCTGCTCCACAGAGCACAGGCGTCGCACAGCGAGGCCCCCGCCCTGCACAGACACAGTGAGACCCTCTGCCTGCCTGGTCCACCTGCGTGCTGGGGCTCCAGGAGGGTGTGTTTGATGGATGCATCCCAAGCAGTAAAAGCTCAGAGGAGCAGGGTCCCGGTGAGCCCTTTGGCCTCCGAGGGAGATGAGGCAGGCTTGCCCCCCCAGCTCCCACCAAATACCAGCCCCGCACACACTTGCCTGTCTGCATACTCGGTGCACACAGGGGAAGAAGGCTGGCATTCGCTTATTAACAGGGGTGGTTGTTATGTTAGTCACTCAGCCGTGTCCAGCTCTTTTGCAGCCCCATGGACTGTAGCCCGCCAGGCTCCTCTGTCCATGGGATTCTCCAGGCAAGAATACCGGAGTGGGTTGCCATTTCCTCCTCCAGGGGATCTTCCCGGACCAGGGATTGAATTCGAATCTTCTTGGCAGGTGGATTCTTTACCGCTGAGCCAAAAGGGAAGCTCAATTATCGGTGGTACTCAGATTAAAATAACGATTAGATGCTATTTTCCCCACTGGACCAACAAAGGTTAAAAGGACCGACACACCCCACCGTTTGGAGAATTGGAGTAGACGGGCCTCTGACCTGGCTGGTGGAGCGAAAATTGTGAAATTGCCAAAATGCCTCAAAAGCCTTAAAAATGCCCACACTCACTGAGCCAGGAGGACCTACCTTTCGGAAGCCTTCAAGTCAGTAAGAGAGATGAAGTGGAACTTGTGTTTCATGGAGTTCCCACGACTTTATTTAGAAATAAAACGTTGGAAATAACAGTCAGGGAGCAGATAAAGAGATTCCTATTGATCCTTACGATGGAATATTATGCAGCCCTTAAAAGTTACACTTTTGATATTTAATTATGTGGAGGAACACTAAGACATTTTAAAGAAAAACTCACAGGATACAAAACTGTGTGCAAACATTGTATTTAATGTGCACATGTACTTTGGACAGCAGCATGTAGGAGACTGCAGATGACTCTCATTTTCTCTCTTATTCCTTTAAGGTCTTGTTTAGATTTTAATAAAGAGTACCTATTACCAGGACTTCCCTGGTGGGTGCAGTGGCTAAAGACTCTTCACTCCCAGTGCAGGGGGCCCAGGTTTGATCTCTGCTCAGGGAACTAGATCCCACATGCTGTAACTAAGGATCCTGCAGGCTGTAACTGAGACTTGGGGCAGCCAAATAAGTAAACTTTTCTTTTTTAAAAAAGAACATTTATTACCTTTGTAATCATAAACAATATTTTTTTAAAAATAAAAGCTTACACACACACCAGTCAATTCCCAGTCTTTCTGGGAGCTCCAGGTTGGTGCAGCTGGTTTTCCAGGGAGGGGCAGAAATGAGCCCCCTTCCCAAGTGTTAACTCTCGTGACCTAGAGGCTTTGCAGGCAGAAACGGGGTGTAGCTCCTTCCTGCCACAGGTTTAAGCCCCTACGACGTGTCAGGCCCCCTGCTGTGTCTACTCTGTGTGGCTTGTTCGGGGGACCTGAGAGTGCTGTGGACACAGCTTCCACGTCCGAGGGGGCGTGGGCTGGCCTGGCACCAGTGGGCGGAAACTTTCTACCGGCAGAGGGCTCTGTGAGTGGGCTGTGGGTGGGTGGAGGGTGCAAGGGGGTCAGGCTGAGGTTCAGCGAAGTGGGGAGCAGGCGCTCTGGACCCCAAAGTTATTACCCTTGATACATTGTATTAAGTTCTCCCAGTGGCCTGCTGACGTGGGATTATTAGTGGCCCTGTGTGAAGGTGGGAAAAGCCTGAGGTCTGGGGAGGTCGAGTTTGAATTAGAGAAGAGCAGGACCTTTGGGTGGGGAGTGGGGAGGGTGCTAGTGGTAAAGAACATGCCTGCCAGTGCAGGAGACATAAGAGATACAGCTTCAATCCTTGGGTGGGAAAGATCGCCTGGAGGAGGGCATGAAACCCACCCCAGTGTTCTTGCCTGGAGAATCCCATGGACAGAGGAGCCTGGCGGGCCATGCTCCACAGAGGCAGACACGACTGAAGCAGTTTAGCACACACGCAGGGCCCTCAGGGCCCTTGGGGACCTGTGACCTTGATGGTGAGGCCGTAGATGGGGGAAGCTGGCTGGGGCTGGCACGACCGGGACAGATCAGACACCCTAGGAATCAGTGAGGGGCTGGGCCCCCAGCCCGAAGTCCCACTCTCCAGCCCACACCTCAGGTTCCCAACTGAGGGTCCTCTTTCCCGCCTTCCAGCTGAGACCCCCGCCCCAAAGCCCCCTCATCCCCCGTTCAGGTCGCACCCAGCTCCAGCCTCCACTGTGCCCATGGCTGGGCCTGGCCGCTGCCCACCTCACAGAGAGGAGCAGGTGAGGCCACAAAGCAGCCCCCTTTATCTGCTGCCTGAATTACCCCACTCCAGTACTCTTGCCTGGAAAATCCCATGGACAGAGGAGCCTGGCGGGCTGCAGTCCATGGGGTCACTGAGTCAGACACGACTGAGCGACTCCACTTTCACTTTTCACTTTCATGCCCTGGAGAGGGAAATGGCAACCCACTCCAGTGCTCTTGCCTGGAGAGTCCCAGGGACGGGGGAGCCTGGTGGGCTGCCGTCTATGGGGTCGCACGGAGTCAGACGCGACTGAAGCGACTTAGCAGCAGCAGCAGAATAGAAGCCGCCCCCAGAGCCCTCCTCGAAAGTCTCCTCTGGGCACTAGGGATCTGAGAGATCCCGTGGGAGCATTGGCTCATGGTGAAGCGCTACCAGCTTATTCCATGTCCCCAGTGCGACTGTGAGCCCCTGAGCCCTGAGAGCTGCAGACCCAGGAAAAGCCTGTGACTTGGCAAAGAGGAGGGTGGTGGGGTCCCAGCGTGACTCGGCTTGGGGGAGGGTGGTTGGTTCCCTGTGTGAGTTGACAGAGCAGGTTGGTGGGGTCCCAGCGTGACTGGCACGGCAGAGCGCAGGGGGGCCCTAGTGTGGACACTGACCCCCTCCTCCCGACCCCCCGCACAGCCCTGTGTCTGGGATTTGACACTAAGACTTCCTCTTGGCCATCTGTCCGCAGGCTCCTCCATTTGGCACCCGGCCTGTCGACAAGCAGCCAGAACTGAAGACAAAAACAAGGTTGGTGGAATTCAGTCTCCCTGACGCCCTTTCCCCAGCCTCTGAGCAACATCACACAGTTAAAGGGGGGGTGCTGACTGTTCTGCAGGCTCAGCGGTCAGTCCCAATGGGCCATGGGTCAGGTGGTCTGAGGCTCGTGAGTGTCCAGGCAGAAACAGCAGATCAGATGCTGGCCGGCCCGGGGCCTCCCTGCCCTGGCCCTCCTTCGTCCAGTGGACGCCAATGGCTGCAAAAGTTCACGGACCACTGAAAAGTTAGCGGATCTCCTCAGAGTCCCCAAGAACGTCCGTGCTTCTGACGCCAACAGCTGCTTCACAGGGTCTCCCCAGCTGCCCTCAGGTTCAATAACAAGTTAGAAGAACTCGGTGAAAAGTGTCGCAGCCCGATTACGGTTTATCCCAGGGAGGGTGGAGTGGACTCAGCCCAGCGTGAGGCAGGGTCCGGGGTAGGTCAGGCTGCCACTGCCCTTTCCTGGTAGAGTCTGGATTCCGCACCTCCCAGTGTCGGCATGCACGAGGCATTGCCAACCAGGGAAGCCCAATGGCCAGAGATCTTATCGGGGCTCCGTTAGTCGATTGACTGGTCTATTGATTGATTGCCATGTGGTTGCTTTCACTCTCCCAGTGACATCACTCAGGATCACCCACATCTCAGGGCTGGTCTTTCTGGCATGGCCCACCCCGCCCTGAGACCTTGGGGGTGTGGTGAGCGCCATCCCCCCGAAAAGAGAGCTCTGACCAGGTGTGACACTGATACCTGTCTAGGCCAGGCCAGCCCTCCCTCTGGACCAGGCGAGACTTCATCCCGCAAAGGCCCTGCAGGGGTGCCCGGCCGGAGGTGCCATGTGAGGGAGGGGCCCGGCCCGCCCCGGGGCCCTCCTGGGTTGGTGTCCCCGAGAGAGACAGAAATCAGCACCCCGACAAGCAAGTGATGCCACAGCGGCTGGTGGGGCTGGAGAGCAGGGGAAGGACCAACTTGACTGGGAATGGTGACGGGGGGACACTGGCGGGTCCTCTGGAGGAATCGAGCGGAGGGGAGCCCTGAAGAGGGGTGGGGGGTACCAGCCAGGGCTGGGGGCTCAGGCAGAGGCCCCGGGGCAGAGCAGGCAAGCTCCCTTTGGCTGGGGCGGTCAGCAGGGTAGGGGTCCTTTGCCCGCACCTGCAGAAACGCGTTCCTCCCGCCGGGGCCGCCCTCTTGTGCTTGGCCCCCTGCTCCCAGCAAATGCCTCCTGTGGGCTCTCAGATCTGCCTAGAATGTCATCCCCTGAAAGCTCGCAGACGCCTCTGCTCACACCCTCTTGCCCTGGAGCCTCTCCTCCAGGCTCCAGTCTCCTCCGTCCTGAACCCCAGACCCGGCCCCCAACCGAGCCCAGGCAGATGACAGAGAAGTGTTTGCCGGAGGAAGGGAGGGAGCAAATCCAGGTGAACTGCAGCCCAGGGGTCCCCCCCTCCCGCCCAGGCCCCTCAAAGGGAGGCGTGGCAGCCAGCTTTGCTCTGTCAGGGACCACGCCTACCCCTGCACGACCCCTGCTGGGATCCACACCCTACAGACCTCAGGATCCAGTGCACGCGCCCCCCCCCCCAGGGGGCGAGTGGTGTGTGACCCATAGAACTCCCGGCCTCGTCCCAGCAACCCCCGGTCTCCCACACCCGCCTCCATGCAGGACTTTGAAAGTCGCTAAACAGGCTACAGATGAGCCACTGGGCAGATGGGCCCTTGAAGACCCTGGTGACTCAAATGCCCCATAGTGGCGGCGGGTCTGCATCCGGACGGGGAAACAACAGCTGGGGGACGCAGGGTGGCTGACGTGCCTGCGGGAAATCAAGCGGGGTGTGCAGAGTGACCCTGGGATTCCTGCAGAGCTGGGACCCAGGCCTCTGGGACTCAAGGCTGTGAGACGCCCAGAATTCCTTTTGGGGGCGAGCTCAGGGCTTGCTTTGCTGGTGGCAGTTCTAGGTCAAGAGGTCAAGCTGAACAGGGCAGCGGTGGGGGGGGGTCCCTGAGTGAGGGTGGGGAGGGGCTGAGCAGAGCAGAGGCTGGAGAGTGAGGCAGGGCCCCAGGATGAGCGTGGGAGGCAGACTACTCTGGGGGTGAGGGTCTCAGTGGCCCCCTGAGGGTCTCCAGGAGAAGGGGACCACTGCCCAGAGGAACTCGTGCCCCAAAGGAAAGGGCCAGAGCTGTGCTGTTGGGGGCACTCTGCTGTTTGCTGGAGACGCTGGTTCGGCTCATTGAGTAGTGACACTTCCACCGTACAAGTGAGGGGGTCCAGGGCTGCAGAACCGCCCCCTCAGCCGTGGGGAGTAGGGGGGACCCGAGCGGAAACCGTCCCCAGACCCAGCAGACGCGGTGGTGCTCAGGGCTGGGAATTTGCGGCGGAGGGACTGCTCGGAGATCTAACCTCATGAGCGTTGTCCTAGGAGACGGGACAGGTTGCTGGCTGGTGGAGGGCCCCTCCTCCTCTCAGGACCTCTCAGGGAGGGTGGGACCCAACAGTTCAACAGACGCTTGCCAAGCCCGTTCTGAAAGAAGTCAACAGAGGGAAAGGCTCCCTTTTCCTCTAGCGGTTGATCTCAATGGGTTTGGAAGCCTCTGCTTTTCACGGGTCCACCGCTTCACTTCATGATTCATTCATTCAGCACAGCTTCAGCAAGGGTCTGACTGTGCCAAGCCCGGTTCTCGGCCTGGGGCACCGAGGTGACTGTCACAGGTCCTGGCCCGAAGCTGCTGCTGATCAGCAGATACAGGCAGGAGCGGGTGGACTTACCTGCAGGTCACGTCCGAGGGCCGTGGGGACCGTCCTACTATACCTGGCATGGCGTGAGGACCTGGGGAAAGGTGGCCTTGGGCCAGGGCGGGAGGGCTCCATGGAGGAGGACCAAGTGCCCAGGGTCCTCTGTGCCCTGCGCCTCCCCTAACCAGGTCAGGGTGACCAGTGCCAGCCCTGGATGCTGGACCCACTGTTGAGCTGGCCTCAGGGCCTGCAGGGAGCCCAGCTTGGGCCTGGAGGCAGCAGGCATGTCTGCTCTCGGCCTGGAGCCCCACCCTGGATGACCATGGGCCACTGGCCCAGCGGAAGGAAGGCCCTCTGGGCGCTGGAGGCGGGCAGGACAGGGCAGAAAGAAGGACCATTGTCTTGGGGGCTGGTCACGGCCCCAGAGTTGGCTTCCGGGATTCGTCTCCATAGATGCTTCAGGAACATTGAGGGCAGAGGCTGGCAGCCTGGGGACAGCTGTCCCTCGTGCCCAGTGACAGGATCCAGGCCTTGGTCATGCCCTGAATGTCCCTTGATTCACCCTCCCCACCCCTGCCCCTCAGAGCCTCTTCTGTCTCGCCTGAGAAATGAGAATAAACCGTGGGCAGGCCAGGCAACAAGTGGACAGGGCAGTGGGTGGATGGGGCAGTGAGTGATGGGGGCACTGAGTGGGCAGAGCAGGTGGACGGGGAGGGCAATGACTTTCCCGGTCACTCGGGCCCTGTGGAGACAGCTCTCCCAGCCAGATGACCGCCCCTGGCCTGCGCAGCAGGAGAGAGCTGTGTTTTTCTGTAGTGTGCGTTGAATGGGAGCCAGCTAACGAGCATGAACCTGCCGGACCCAGTCAGCTCTGGGTCAGCCTGGCGGGGTCGGCTCGGTGGCTGTCCGCCCGGGGGATACCGCATTGGTGGTGTCATTCTGTCTGAGTCCGGCCTCCAGGCGGAGGTGGCTCCATTGTAACCTGGCAACCCAGATGAGAGCTAAGCTGCCCATCTGGAGGGGTGCTCAGCGGTCAGCTAACTAGGCATGCCAGGCCCAGTGGACTCCAGGACCCCCTTCCAACCCCAGAGGCCAGCCCCGGGGTCCCTGCAAGTGAGCCAGGAGAGGGAGAGCAGCTCTTCCTCACTCCTGGAAGATGCCTGACTGTGTGCCCCCCGGGGGGAGGGGTGCCCCCCAGGACAAGGATGCGCGTCGGCCGAGGGTGCCCGGGGGGTTCCTGTCGGAAGGTTGTGGTCCTAGCGGCCCATTCCCCGTGCCTCGTTGGGCGTCAGATCGGACCGTCATTCAACACACTCACTGTGCCTTCCAGGCTGGGCGCCAGAACGCAGAGGTGAACGAGGCTGCCGGTCCGTGCTCTAGGGCGTCTGGAGCGGGGAGATGGATGGGCCAGCTCCAGGGTGCAGGACGCTTGCCTGTGAGGCGGGGAGGGCCGGGCCGGCTGGATGGGACGGGGCTGGGGGAGAGCCCGGCTTCCAGGAGCCAGGACTTGGCAGGTGTGCGGAAGGGTGGGTCGCAGGGGCTGGCCCTGCTCTGGGGGTGGGGCTGAACAGGTGGGGATGGAAGGAGGGTTTCAGAGCTGTGGGAAGGGGCGGCCCTGTGTCTGCTGAGTAGCTGGAGAAGGCTTGGTGCGTGGAGAAGGGGGCCGGGGCAGGGCCAGCCTGGCGGCTCCTGCTCCGGGGGGAGCAGAGGGAGCCTGGACGGGCGGGCTGGTCCCACCCTAGGCTGCGGCTGTCAGTGGTCACAGGGTCAAGAGACAGTGCCTCCCCCTGGGGGCACATGGAGGTCGTGGCTGCTTCCTGCGGGGTGGGGGCACCCAGAGGAGGAAGCCAGAGCTCCTGCACTGACTGTGGGGCTGCTGAGCAGAGAGAAGCCAGGCTTGGTGAGACTGCCCAGGAGGCCTGAACACAAGGACGGGGTGACTGACCCTGAGCGAGGATGCTCCAGCGGAATTCGCAGCGGTCACCGGAATGGGAGAGCAAGACCTGGCGTTGGAGCCTCTGTGACCCTGGGCAAACCACCAGCCCTCTCGGAGCCTCAGCCCCTCGGCTTTAACGTGGAGGCGAGCGGGCGCTGACCTTTTCCCGTGTGTCCATGCAGCCTGTGTGAGACCTTAATGAGAGCCAGGCACCCCCGTCCCTGTTCTGGGATGGCGCTTCCTGGGGCTGGGCGGGATGACTGCCTGGCATTGGGCGGGTGTGAACAGCACGCCGGAGAACGCAGCTGGGTACTGGGTTTGATTGTGAGGCTCCTTTGGGCCAGTTGGAGGCAGGGGAGAGAGAAGGTGAGAGAAAGCCCCTGATTCTGGGGGCAACCGCCTGGGCTCCCGGACCCGGAGGACATTGCTGGTGGCGGGGGGTGGGGTGCTGCTCCTCTCCCCACCCCCCTTCTCCTGGGCTGGGAACAGGGTCACAGAGAGGGGGGAGCACCGTGTAGCTGCCCAGCTGCCTGCTCGGGACCCTGAAACGTGCAGGAGAAAGCCAGACCCCCTTGCTGCCGTGCAAATAGCCCAAACCCCCTTCCGTTGGGGTCATGGTGTCAGTAACCCCAGTGCCACCCTGACGATGCCAGGAAACGTCCCTCGGGGCCTGGGGTCAGTTCTTGTGGCTCTGCTGTTGCTCTCAGCTTAGCGGCACTTTCTTCTGAAACACCCAGGGTTAGTTGGCTTTGTAAAGAAGGGACTTCCTGTCGTGAGCTGGAATCAACTGAACTGAGATAAAAGCCAGGGTGATTCACCAGAGCCAAGTCCCCTAGCAGGCTGTGTCTCTGAGTCCTCAGCAACGGAAAGAGCCTTCCAGGCAGGTTTTTCCACTTCACAGAGAAGGAAGCTGAGAGTCAAAGGTTTTTTTCAGATGGGCCAAGTGTACACGCACAGCACTTTGCCTAGCAAAGCAGACAACCTGGCCCCCGGGACAGCGATAAAACTTGGACCCTGTGCTTCCTGCTTCCCACGGTGTCTCCCTTGAAACAGCAGCGTGAGATGTGTGTCTTCCCGGGGGTGGCCGAGCCTCAGGGGTCAGGCTGAGCTTCTCAAGGGATCCCAGCCCCTTGCCGGCCTTTGCGAGCCTGTGGTCTGAGGGGACAGGCAGACTCCTGAGTCGATGCCCATCCTGTGTGTGCAGCCGGGCCATGGGGCCTCAGAGAGGATGCCAGGGTGATACCCGGGGTAGGGAGACGGGCTGGACCGGCTGACGAGTGACTGAGCGCGGCGGTGACCACGGAGCTTCACGCCCTGTCCTTCTCTTCCTTTCTAGATGCAGAGCCAGGTTTCCAATCAGGTTTACCCGGGCACCACCCCCTATGCCTTTCAGGTTTGTCCCTGCCACTGCCGTGTCGGCCTCACGTCTGGTCCTGTGTCGTCCCACCCCCGCTGGTGCTGTGCTGAGTGTAGGAGGAGCTGTGGGGCATCTCCCTGGACGGGAGGAGGGGGCACTCCATGGCAGCTGTTTTTGTTGTTATTCAATCATGTCCGACTCTTTTCGACCCCGTGGACTGCAGCACATCAGGCTTCCCTGTCTTTCCCTACTGCCCAGAGCTTGCTCAAACTCCTGTCCATCAAGTCGGTGATGCCATCCAGCCATCTCATCCTCTGTCGCCCCCTTCTTCTCCTGCCCTCAATCTTTCCCAGCATCAGGGTCTTTTCCAGTGAGTCAGCTCTTCACATGAGGTGGCCAAAGTATTGGAGTTTCAGCTTCAACGTCAGTCCTTCCAATGAACACCCAGGACTGATCTCCTTTAGGATGGACTGGTTGGATCTCCTTGCAGTCCAAGGGACTCTCATGAGTCTTCTCCAGGTGTTAGCCACAGCAAATGCGCTTAAGCAACGGAACTGTGTTCTCTCTCAGCGCTGGAGGCTGGAGGTGCAGGGTCTGCCGGCAGACTTGGCTCCTCATGAGGCCTCTCTGGGCGTGTGGACGGCCGTCTCCTCCCTGTGTCCTCACAGGTCGTCCGTCTGTGCCCGTCTGTGTCCCAGTCTCCTCTTCCCCTAAGGAAGACAGTCAGATCCAGGCCTGTCCTGAAGACTCCATTTAAACTCACTCACGTCTTCAAACATCCTACCTCCAAATACAGTCACGTTCTGGGGTCCCGGGGTGTGGACTTCAACCTATGAGTTGTGCGGGGCTGCAGTTCAGTTCATGATACGGCCCCTCCCAGGCTCCTGGCGGGAGGTGTGGACCACTGGGAGGGGCTGGACAGAATTTCAGGGAAATTCAGAACTTCGCTGCTTAGGAAATGAGAGAGAAGTGGGACCTCCCTGGCAGTGCTGTGGTTAGGACCCCACACTTCCAGTGCAGGAGGCACGCAAACCCTGTGGCCTGGCCAAATAAAAGAGAACACGGGAGAAGCCGTGAGTGGGGGGCGGGGGCAGCAGGAGCCCCTTCGTGAAGATGGGTTTCATTCGGATGAGGCGAGTGGGAGGCCTGGAAAGTTAGGTGGCTGGGTGGTCCCGGCCGGGGTGAGGGCTGGACCAGGAGAGGGTCCAGGAGCTGCAGGTCACGCCCAGCAGGTGGGGATGGACACGGGTGCAGAGAGTCGGGTGGGAGCTGGACGAAAGCAGGGTCGTCACGGTGATGGAGGACCTGATCCAGCAGAGCAGAGGAGACAGACGGTTGGGGGGGTCTGTCACCTCGGGGGTCCAGACGTCATGGTCAGAGATGAGCGAGGAAGGCTGGGGGGTGGTTCCCACCCGCAGTGGGCACGCGAGGAGCAGGTCCCAGACGGGACGGCCACCCCGTCGGACCACAGAGATGGAGCTGGTGGCGCTGCAGTGTGTCCCCCGGAATCGACGCGGAGAATCCGCTCTCTGAGCGGCTCGATCCTGCCTTTGCCGTCGGGGCGCGCAGAATCCCTGGAAACGCATCGCTTGCTCTCACCCTCCAAATAAAAGATCATTTCAGCGACATCAACGCTTTGATTGCGGAGTGAGTCCGTCCAGCCCTGGGGGCACAGCCGCTTTGCTGGCAGCCAGGGTTACCCGCTGTGTCTTCCGGTTACAGCTTCCTTGTCGTTCATTCAAGCCTACGTGTTTCTCTTTCAACTTGCCCATAGAAAGGGGCTCGTGAGCTCCAGCATTTCTGCTGGCGCGTGACTCGCGATAGTTGCCTCCGGAAGGTGCTCTGCGTCAGCAGAGTCTGCTTCAGCCTCTCCCTGTCTCCTCGTCTCCTAGGAAACCAGGACCTCATCAGAGAGCATCATTTCGGTACCTGCTTCCAGCACCTCAGGGTCTCCGAGCCGCGTGATTTATGTAAGTCGGATTCTCTCTGTGGAGACGGGAGGAGACGAGGGGCCCGGGGCCCTTGCTGAGCGTGCCCTTGAGGGGCGCGGGGCGTGATTGGCACAGACTCTGAGGCTGACTCGGGCCTCCAGCGTGGATGTGTTGTGTGACTACGGCTGCCCCGGAACGTGGCGTCAGGTGCGCAGAGAGGTGTGCTCACGGCCGTGGTTTACGGCGGTGTCGGTGAGAACACGCCTGCATCCCGCAGCCGGGACTCACCTGGATAAACAGCGCTCACCAGTAACGGTGCAGATCTGTGCCTGCTGGTGTGGAAAGTTCCTGATGTGTGTCTCGAAGGAGCATGTGAAGGATAACGTGTATTACGTGATCCCATCTTCATTTACGTGTATGTGTTTTCCTGTGCACGTCGGTGTGCATATGTGTATTGTGTGCATTTGAGTGTGTGCATGGATGTAGGCATGTGTGTATGCATACGTATGGATGGATATGTGTGTGTCTACATACCTGTGTGCGTGCATGTATGTACGGGTATGTATACTGTGTGGGGGGGTGGGTGTGTCTGTGTGTACGTGTACATCCAAGTCTAAACATGATTGAGAACATTTTAACTAATTGTTGATAGCAATTACCTCTGGGTGGCGGCTTTAGAAATGGAAGGTGATTGTTACAATCACACGCTAGTTTGCTCGTCTAAAGAGCCTGTGGTGCAGGGAGGGAATGGGAAAGCGGGGTGAGCCCTGGACTGAGCATCTCGGCCCGGCTTCACCCCTGAAGGCTGGCCGGCCAGGACGAGTCTCCTCTCCCATTCCCCTCCACTTATGGCCAGAGCCTGGTTTTTCTCTAATGCGGTAGAGATCAGGTTCCCTCCTCTTGACACTTCTTTTCAGCCCCTGGAACTCGCACTCTGGTTGGACACAGGAGCTGCTCCTGCCCTAATTCTGGTGGATGATAAGAACCCGGGCTCTAGTCTGGAGGGCGAATGGCCGATGACCCTGGGCAGCTGCAGACTCGGAGGTTCAGAAAGACAGCCTGGCGTCACCAGGCCCCTGTGTGCCCTCAGGCAAGGCGTTAGCCTCTGTGAGCCTCCAGGAGCTCACCCGTGTCTCGGGGCCCACAGCACCTGCTGCCCAGGGCCACGGAGGGCCTGAGTGGGAGACCCTGGGCACAGCCCTGAGCCCAGGGCGGGGATGCAGGAAACGCTCACTGGAGTCACTGTTGTGACATTGGTGCTCGTCTGCGGGGCCGCCGCACCAATTGCCCAGACCAGGGGGCTCAACCACAGAGTCGAATCTTCTCTCCATCCCGGAGCCTGGGAGTCCGAGTCACGGTGTCGGGAGGGTTGGTTCCCTACAAGGTGGTCTCCTAAGTGTGTGAACGGCCGTCTTCTCCGTGCATCCTCACGTCCTCCCTCTGTGCACGGCTGTGTCCTGACCTCCTCGTCACAGGAGGACCCTAGGGTGCTGGCTCAGGGCCCCCCACCCTGCTGACCTCGGTTCACCTTAATCACCCCTTTAAAGGTCACTATCACCAAATACATATTCTGTAATGCTGGGGGTTAGTGATTCAATGAAAAAAGGACACAATCCACCCCAAATGCCGTCACCATCAGGACCAGTAATAGTGACTGTTACTATCTGAATGAGATCGTGTTCGTGGACACTGCATATGGTTCTGTCCACAGATGGCAGCTGTTGGTAACTTCTCGTTGTGGTTGTTCAGCCGCTCAGTCGTGTCCGACTCTTTGTGACCCCATGGAATGCAGCCCGCCAGGCTTCCCTGTCTATCACCAACTCTCAGAGCTTAACCTCAAACTCATGTCCATTGAGTCGGTGATGCCATCCAACCATCTCATCCTCTGTCATCCCCTTCTCCTCCTGCCCTCAATCTTTCCCAGCATCAGGGTCTTTTCCAATGAGTCAGCTCTTCGCATCAGGTGGCCAAAGTATTGGAGTTTCAGCATCAGCATCAGTCCTTCCAATGAATATTCAGGACTGATTTCCTTTAGGATGGACTGGTTGGCCATGATCATGTTTTGAACAAGTTGGTGTTTGTAAGGGGTTCAAGTACAGTGCTGATCATAAAACAGTGCAGACCGCAAGGACGTTGGTCTCCACGGTCCCTGTTACTTTAAAGGTCTCGCAGTGGTAAGCAGTGGAGTTGGCTTTGAGACTAGGTCGTCTTACCCCAAAGCGTGGGTTCTGCTCAGGGAAGCCCGTTGCTCAGGGCTGAAAGCCAGCCCTGCTGGGTCCCTTCTTCATCAGGCTGTTTGCAGCACAGCCACGGCCATGCCCCCCAGGCTAGGCCCCCTGACGTCCCCACCCTTGGGGGACAGGAGCTTTGCCAAGGGTGATGGTGGGCAAAGAAGTCCCCACCAGCTGGGTGCGCCTTCAGCCGAAGTGGGTTCTGCCTGGTCACACCGTCCCAGCTGAGATAGACTTGTTGCTTGGCTAATACACGTGCACCAGTTTTAAACAGAAGGCCTCGAGAGGATTCACTGAACCCAGACTCCTGAGTCGGAAACATCGGCTCTCTGTTGACACAGCTGAGGTGCCTTGAGTACCGGGTACCAATGCCCACACCTGCTGCCTCCTCCAGCTCTCAGCATCCCACTTTTCAGATGCAGCTCAGAGAGGGGCAGAAGCCGGTCTGTGTCCCAGCCTCTGAGTCAGGGAGCCGCCATCCAAGCACACGGCCGTTCCCAACACGTGGACTCCCAGCACCGTGGCCGGCGCCCAGCCTGGACCCACCCTCCCCCGCCCCCCTGCCGTCCCTCCCAGGTCAGGGCTGCTGTCGGCTCCGGTCAGCACTGCGTCCCTGCGGTTCCTTCACCAAGGAGATGGGAGTCCGGTCAAGCACGCCTTCTCAGGCTCGCTCCTGCTTGTCTTCCCGCTCCCGCTGGTATCTGCTGTCACCCTCCTGTGTGCCTGACTCTGCTCGGTGCTGGGCACGCTCAGGACCTCGGGACAGGGGCCTCAACCCACACGCCGGCTCAGTGAGCTTTAAAGGATGCTGGCCACCCCATCCGGCAGCACCTGCTGTGGGATGGCTGTCATCAAATGCAGCCTCGTCTCCCGCCTCCTTCCCCCATTCAGGAAGAGATGGCTTCCCCCGTGAGGTCCCCGTGTGCAGCAGTGGGGCGGAAGTCATCGTGTGGCGTGGCTAATGTCTTCCCCATGGGCTGTGCGTGCCTGGCAGGCAGAGGTCGTGCCTCATCCGCCTTAGTGTCGATACAGGATAGAACACAGGAGAGCCGTGTGTGTGCTGTTCGCTCGGTCGTCTCCGACTCTGCAACCCCAGGGACTGTAGCCGCCAGGCTCCTCTGTCCATGGGATTCTCCAGGCAAGAATGCTGGAGTGGGTTGCCATTCCTTTCTCCAGGGGATCTTCCTGATCCAGGGATCAAACCCGAGTCACCTGCATTGCAGGCAGATTCGTTACCATCCGAGCTACCAGGGAAGCTCAATAAATTGTGGGTTTTAAAAAAGTAATCTTTTCACTGCCTTTTTCTTTATTACAAAGGTAACCCACATTTATTAGGAAAACATAGTGATTGGTATAGAGACAAAAATGAATACCATTTCTAACCGTCCCAGCCAGAGCAGCCCACTGCTAATACGTTGACGTTCACCCTTTCGGTCTCTTTTTCTCCATGCGCGTGCATTTTCCTTCTTTTTTTTTACAAAATGAAGTCACATGGGCTATATTGTTCTGTAACCTTTCCTCCCCACGCTAATAAAGCGGTGAGCTGGCATAGTGGACAAGTGCATCATTAGATTGTATTAGCGGCAGGATTATATTACAGTTGTAACATCATATATGGTCACATCCTAGGGGCTTCCCAGGTGGCGTTAGTGGTAAAGAATCCACCTGCCAATTCAGGACACGTAAGAGATGTGGGTTTGATCTCTGGATCAGGAAGATCCCCCTGGAGGAGGGCATGGCAACCCAGTCTAGTATTCTCACCTGGAGAATCCCATGGGCAGAGGAGGTTGGTGGGCTACAGTCCACAGGGTCACAGAGAGTCGGACACAACTAAGTGACTCAGCACACACACATGCTGGATACAGTGTACGGAGAAGAAAGCTGAGGGGAAACACTCGCAGATGCACACGTCCCAGTGGCCTTCCGCCAATGAGAAGGCATAGCCTGTTGTCACGGCAACCACCCCAGGACCTGGATGCTAGGAAATGGATCTGTGAGCCCCGCTGGGTGGTATGGATGTGAGAAGCCAGGAGCACGGCCACTTAGCCACCTGGCTGGGGGCTGGGGGGTGGGGACCTCTTTCTGCGCTGGCTCATGTTGATGTGGTTGGCATTGTCAGGCTCTCTGTCTGACCCCTGCAGTCAGGGGCTGACCCAGGGCAAGGTGGGCCTCGCTGACCATGCGTTTGGGGTGGAACAAGCCAGCAGGCAGATGAGCGCTGTGATCATAGCAGGGCAGAGGGCACAGGGTGGGTGGGCACAGCCTCCTCCAGCCCCATGGCAGCGTCGCCCTTTAGGTCAAGCTGTGTGGATGTTCAGAAATCCAGCAGATGGCAAGGCCCAGGTGGCATTCCCATTTTCAGGGGGAGACGAAGGCCCAGCCTGGCTTCTCCACCTGGCTTTGGCGAATGCTCGGTCGATTTTAGTTCAGTGTGGCGTGCTTGCCCTGAGGCCCGTGTCATGTCAATCATGCAGTTGGGAGGGGCTCCCCCAACTGAATCAGAATCCTGGGCCCACAAGCCACTAGCCTTGTGGGGAGGGGACATTGATGCACCAACAAAGATCAGCACCTTTACTCAAAAGAGGAAAACATCCAACCCAGATGGCAGAGAGAAAGCAGGAAAGGCTTCCTGGAGGAGGAGGCCTCTGCTGACTCTGGAAAGACCAGAGGATGAGCCGAGCAAAGAGGTCTGGGGAGGGCATGTTAGAGGGAGGAATCAACATGTGCTGAGCCATCAGGCTCTGGACATGGGGAAACGGTAAGGAGTTGGGTGTGGCTAGTTTCCTGGGCCAGGGAGTGAGGGGCTCCGATGAGCAGATAAACAAGGGCTGGACCTCTAGGGGCCTCAGTTCCAATTTCCCCAGAACACAGAGAGGAGCAGCTCAAAAGTGCTGATCAGGGGTCATTGTAGTGACAAATGGCACACTCAGGGTTTGAACTCAGGTCTTCTGAGCGCTGCCCAGGGTTCCGAAGGGAATCGCCAGAGTCTGAGATATCAGGTATTCACTCTCTCAACCTATGTCACAAATGGCATGTGGTACCCAATGTCTCGCGGGAACCTAGGAGTTGGGTGGTCAGGGAGGGCTTCCTGGAGGAGGTGGGCTAGAGCTGCCAGACCTCAGAGGATGCGGGAAAGCTGGAGCGTGGGGGCCGAGCCTGGCTCACTGAGAGCATGAAGAGGAGAGACCTTACAGTGAACAGACTAGAGACCTCCGGCTCCAAACATTAAGTCTGGAGACGGCAGTGAGGGCTATGTCACCCGTCCCTTGGGGGCTGCCGGAGGATGCGAGCTGGAGGGCGAGAGACGTGGCTCTGCATGCAGACGACCTGCTGCTGTTCCCTGGCTGTGGGGCTCTGGGCACGTTACCTGACCTCTCTGGGCTCTGCTTCTTCCCCTGTGAAGCGGGGGTCCTGTGAGTGCCCCCCTTCGTGGGCTTGGCCCAGTGCTGTCTGGGGTGGAGCACAGAGCTCACGCTGCTGTTGGAGTTTGTTAGAAGAATTGCTGGCAGGACGCCCCTCCCCGTGGCCACCTTCCACCGAGGCAGAGGTTAGATCTGGACTCAGGCAGTGAGGACCTTGACCAGAGCTGCCTGGGGCTGGGAGCGGGCAGAGAGGTGGGCAGGGGCTGTGTTGGCCAGACCGGGGGCCCCCGAGGGAGGCCAAGGTCGAGATGAGGGTCTTGAGAGGTTTGGAGGGTCAAGCTGAGCTAATGGGGGCAGCCCGACTGGCCAGCTCTGCCGATGACTGGCAAGGCCAGGCTGAGACTAACCCTCAGAGGGGACACGGGGGAGAGGTGCCCAGCATGTCCGCTCCAGGAGGGACAGCAGCCTCGGCGTCCACTCCACAGGGTACCAGGCGGTGCTGGGAGCGGGCTGGGGCCGCCCGTCCCTTCTCCCGTGGGGGTCGCAAACGGTAAACGTTCCATCAGCACTTGCTGGGGGGTGTGCCACGGGAACACTGGGGCTGAGACCGGTGTTTGGGTGTGAACCTCAGCCCGACTGTGAGAGCCAAGTCTTGTGGTGCTCAGCTCCCAGGCCTGTCTGGTCACGCGCCCCCAGGAAGCCCCCAGAGCCAGGAGGAGGGGCTGGCGTTCAGTGCGGGGAGACCGAGCCCAGTTATAGGACGGCGAGCCACCAGGTGGACCTCACCTGAGCAGATGCGGTGGTTCCAGGTGCGTCACCACGAGTGAGCGCCTCTGTGATGACCTCAGTGAGGTCACATGCCAGCTGACTGTCACCTGTCACATGTCAGGCTGTTGGCTGTGTGTAGGGAGTGCTCCAAAGCCCTGAGCGTGTGTACGAGTGGCTGGGTACGGAAGTGTGTTCGTGAGCACTGGTCTGGGTGGGTGCGGTTGTGTGTGTGAGTGTGTGGGTGCCTCCAGGTTGTGCTGCTGAGTGTGAGTGGGTGGAGTTGTGGGTGTGTCAGCGTCTCCCGCCACAGATGTAGGCAGGCACATTCTCTGTGTGCACACGTGTATTATGTATGCAGGCCTGCATGTGTGTGCTGGGTGTTTGCATCTGTACATACATGTGTGCGTACATCGAGCAGGTATTTAAATGCACATCTGTATGTCCTTTATGTATCTGTGTATTTTATGTGAGCACATGTGTATTTGTGTTTGCATGCACGCAAGCCTATTATGTGCAGGTGATTGTGAGTATGCGTCCATGTGTGTGTTTGTATGCACGTGTACATGTTCGATGGTAGCTCAGCTGGTAAAGAATCCGCCTGCAATGTGGGAGACCTGGGTTCGATCCCTGGGTCGGGAAGATCCCCTGGAGAAGGGAACGGCTGCCCACTCCAGTGTCCTGCCCTGGAGAATCCCGTGGACTGTACAGCAAAGAGTCAGACATGACTGAGCAATGAGTTTTCTGTGCCTACATGCACATTATGTGTGTATGTGCATATCTGTGTTTGTATGTATGCACCCAAGAGTGTGTTTGTATGCATGCATGCATGTATGTATATGTGCGTTTTCTGTGCCCTCACGTGTGTGTTTGTTTGGACATATGTGTGTCTGTGAGTATGCAAGCGTAACTGTGTGAGTGAGTGTTTAGACCGCAGGCTGAGTTCTCACTGTCTGTAGGACCAGGAGGCTTCCCCGCCCCCTTGCCTCTGCCCCTCCACCCACTTCATTCAGACTTGCCTCCTCCCATGCCTGCCGGGCGATGCGGCCTCCGGGTGTGGGTCTAACCAGCCCTTGGGGCCCCTCCTGCCGTCTCTCAGGCCAAGCTGGGCGATGAAGTGCTGGACTACAGAGACCTGGCCGCTCTCCCCAAGAGCAAAGCCATCTACAACATCGACCGCCCCGACATGATCTCCTACTCGCCCTACATTAGCCACTCAGTGGGGGACCGGCAGAGCTACAGCGAGGTACGGGGCCCCCGCAGTGGGTCGCCTTGGCGGCCTCAGCCTCCTTTACCCCCTCAGATAACCTGCGCCTCCTCTTTAGAGAGTCCCCAGAGTGCTCTGGTCCCAGGCCGCCCCTCGCAGACACACGGGACCCAGCGAGTCTGGACAGGGGGCCCCCTTGGAGCGGGGGACAGGGAGCAGGAGGCTCGAGGGCAATCAGGAAAGCGCCAGGGGCAAGCGAGCGTCTCGTCCTTGTCTTCAGTCGGGCTGATGTTCATGCCCGGGAAATGGGCCGTGTCCCCTTGTCCAGCCCGCTCCTGGCCCTGCTTATGAGCTTCCCCGTCCCATGAGCTCCTCGAGCTGATCTGACCCCTGGTTGGACCACAGTTGACTCCTCCCTTCTGTCCCTCGGGCAGTGCCCTTCTCGGGGCCTCCCTGCTTGTGGCTGCACCTCTCCATTTAGCCTGGAACTTGCTGCGGGGCTTGGGCTTGGCTTTTCCTTTTTGAGACTCGGGTGTGACCTGGGGGCGGGGGTGCTGGAGGGGAGGAGCATTTTCTCAGTTGTTGGCTGTGTCCATGGGCCGGTCACGTGCAGTGGCCTGGCCCGGGCGGCCCCTCGGGGGCAGAGCTCAGCACCGGCCTGTAAATGAGTCCCATGAGGTGTGGTCGAGGCTCTGGGGTCTCCAAGTTCGATGGGGCTCACACGGGAAAGCCCAGCTTGGCAGGCGCTGCTGCAGGACATGAGGGCGGGGCGGGGCGGGGCGGGGCCGGGCCCTCCCGGGGGTACACTCACCGGTCACACCGCAGTGGCTGGCCACGGCCACCCCTGCCATGGTCACTGCGGTCACAATCAGCACCCACGTTCAGACCCGCTCTCACTCTGCCCTGACACCGGGCTTGGCGCTGGCCCACCTCCCCTGGCCCAGCGCTCTGGGAACGCCCCTCCCAGGATGCTGCAAAGAGGAGCCTGAGGGGAGACGCGCTAGCCCCAGGACCGTGGGGCTCACAGGGCAGAGCTAGGGCGTGGGCCCGGGTGGCCGGCTCTGGTCACTGGCGCCTCCATGCCAGCTTCTACCATTGCCCAGAGCAAGGTGTTGGGGTCCCGTCCCTCCTCCATCTCCAGGGACCTCAAGGGCTCTCATCTCTGCAGGCCCCACCATGCCCCAGCCGGGGGCCTGCTCGGAAGGGGGCTCTGAGGGGGCCCTTTCTGTGAGTAGATGATGAAGGGAGGCCCAGGAAGCCACAGAATGGGGGTTGGGGCACTGAGCTGAGCAGACATGGCCTACGGCTGGACAGCTTTGCCCGCTTCTCTAGACTTGCAGCCTTATAGTCGCTCATCCCAGGCGGAAAGCTCACAGGGGGAAGAGCAGTTGGCCAGAAGCACAGAGCTCTGCCAGCCTCTCTGAGCCTCAGTCTCCCCATCTGTGAAATGGGCAGATTGGGGTACAAGTTCCCCTTTCCAGTCTAAGGGCGGGGATGGTACAAGAAAGAGCCCCCAATCACTTGGGGCTCCTCCTTGGAAACTCTCCACAGTATCTTCCTACCTGTCCAGGTGTGGGGGAGACAGGTGAGCTTTCCTGCCTGGAAGCTCAGTTTCCAGAGCCCCTTCTGCTACTTGCTGCCTCCCTGAGCCTGTATACAGATGGTGGATGACCCATATACATGGTGGACGACCCAAATACAGGCCCATATACAGATGGTGGACGGTGTGCTTGTTCTAATGGGAGGTGCCTGGCTGGTGACCGCTCCCCGGGGCCCCGATGGCCCCCAGCCCCTCACTCTGGTCCTCACCCCAAACCCCGAGGCTCCGAATCACCCTTCCTTTCTCCGGGCCCCTTTATCTTTTCTGAAGAAGACCCACAGGCTCACGGGGTGGTGACCCCGATGCCCTGACCCAACAGTCCTCCTACTGGAAACGCGTCTTCGTGGGAGAGTGGCGGGGTGGAGTGGGACAGCCAGCAGGAGACAGGTCCTCGCTCATCCGCAGAGAGCTCTGTCCTGGGGGCCTCTTTCTTGGGGGCCATTGACTGGATGTCTCCAAAGAGACGGCTTTGGAACCCATGTGGGGTCTCGTAGGGAGGAGTCCCTTCCCGCCGGGAGGAGGGTCCCTGGGGTGGATGTACCTGGGCCGAGGTGTGGGCCCCTCCCCGTGTGACCACCTGGTGCTGGGCCTAATGAGGTCCCCTGTGTTGTGTCCACAGTCCCCCCAGCTGCTCTCGCCAACGCCGCCCGAGGTAACCGCCCCCCAGCCCACCCATCTGCTCATCGCTCTGCTGCCTAGATTATAAAGATAACCGCCCGAGGCTCCCCCAGGAGGGCCCCCCAGGCCCTTGGCCATGGCCTCTGGCCCTGGCATCAGGCCATGGCCCTCTGAGGCTGGGGCGCCCTCCTCGGCGCTGGTTATTTTTATAATGGTGTCTCATCCGCATGCTTCCCCGTGCGTCTGCCAGCCCTGCGATGCGGACACCTGGGACATAGGCATCCTGCGGTCTGGGTCACGGCTTCCTTTAGAGGAAAAAAAAGTCCAGGGGCTGGGGTAGCGGGGGCCACCTCATCCGCCTCTTGAGCAGGATTATGGGAATATCCTTGGGGCCTTCAGGGTGAACGTGCTGAAAGCGTTTCTGTATCAAATAGCGTTGATAATTAGCAGCTCACCCTTTATGTCTGTTTCTCAAAATTGACCCGTGACATAGATGGCTGCCAATCAGACTCTGTAGGTATCAGATCCTGGGTAAGGAAGGTGACAACAAATGCCTGTGGGTGGGCAGCTAGCACCGAGTGGCCATGCCCACATGTGGTCACGAGCCCCAGGGACATGGCAAGTGAGGAGACAAGACACCTGTAAAATATAAGCTGGTCAGTGGGGCTGTGCAGAGAATGCCCAGGGATGGAGATGAGACAGCCGGACTGTGGCAGCCCCAGAGAGACAGAGTGCCCATCCCCAAGGGTGTGGCAGGCCAGGCCAGGAGGTCGGTGTGTAGCACAGGGTGGGGCCTGACAAGTGCGCTCCCAGCATGAGGGCGGCCTGAGCAGAGCGTGGAGGTGGGCACACAGGCAAGGTTTAAGGACAGTGGCTCAGGCGAGTTTGGCAGGAGAGGAGCCCCAGGAGGCATGAGGTAAACTGGGAAGGGCATGGGAGCCGTGAGTGCCAGACTCAGACCCTCCCAGTGCTCATCCCTGTGCCAGCCTGGTGGGCAAAGCCGCAGGGTCCACCCATGGTGGGATGCCGGGCTGCGTCGTGACTCCAGCCAGGGTGCCGAGTTGCAGCTGACCGGCGGTCTGCTCCGCCCCGGCGGTCTGCTCCGCCCCCTGCCCACGGTGCCACGCCATCTCATGCCACCCGCTCTGACCACTCTAGAAAGTGGCCCGTCCTGCTTGAGTGGAGTCTGTGTTGTCGATGATTGTGTGTCTGACTCAACTGAGCTTCTGGGCCCTGGGTTCAGGGGCTTCTCACCTCCCACACCTGGAGAGCCCCTGTCGAGGCTGGTAGAATACAGAATCTCCATGGGTCTCAAAGTGTCTCCCAAGGACCCTTGGGGGCCAAGGATTGGGCAAGAGGGGACTGAAGGGAGTGGGGGGAGCCAGGTGCCTTTACCCACTCTTGGAGCCCAGCCACAGGAGGTGCTATGGGAGGGATGGGTGCGATCCTGCCCTCCAACACCTGATAGCTGCTCAAGGATGCTCAGGCCGAGGGGAGTGTCAGCACCAAGGCCAGCTCCCCACCTGGCTCTTCAGAAGCGTCCTGGCAGGTGCAGGTGCTGGGACTCCATCCTGGGGCCACGTTGAGTCAGCCTCCTGGGTCAGGCGCGCGGACGGCGAGCGGAGGGTGGAAGGGTGGGATGGGGCGGGTGGTGCTTCCGGCTGAGCGTTCACCAGGCTGTCTTCCTCCCAGGGGGAGCAGGACGACCGCTCCTACAAGCAATGCCGGACCTCCAGCCCCAGCTCCACCGGGTCGGTCAGCCTCGGCCGTTACACCCCGACCTCGCGGTCACCCCAGCACTATAGTCGTCCAGGTACTTGACCCCACACAGCTTCTTTTACCCCCATGAAGCTGTGCTTCTTGTTGCTTTTCCTGTTAGGAGTCTGTCTCTTACTTTGCACAGCTGGAAAAAGGATGGATGGGGTGATGGAGGGCTATGCTTTTAGTGACAGAAGAAAAAGGCCCTCTGTAGTCTGGGTGGGGAGGTTAAGTGCAGAGGTGGCTGGTTACCCCGTTGGTTAGAGGAACCATCCTGGGAAACACACAAGGCAGTGCTGAGCACGTAGAACCCAGCTCACATGTTAGTGTCAGGACGGTAAAACCACACAAAGTGCAGGAGACCAGAAGTCACCGAGTTCCGAGCTCATGGAACTCTAGGAAGATGTGTGCTGCAAAGGCAAAATCAATGGACAAAAACTGGTGTCAGCATACGCATTGACGCTTCACCTGTATCAGGGTCAGTGGCCCCTGACAGCCATGGGGAGAAGCCTAAGGAGGGTCCTCTCTCCCCTGCCGCGGCCTCATCTCCTGCCTGGAACCCAGCTGTGTATTGCTTTTCCTTCCCTTTTAAAACTCTGAGCTGCCTCAGTGTGTCAGACTCACAGGGACTCCACACAGAGGCTGCTTTTTTGAGGGATTTTTCCAAGCATCGCCTCCTCGGCTGTTGCACGGCTCCATTCTCACCTCCATGAACTCAGCTCTTGAGTTTTGCCGTCCTTGTGGTAAAATCAAAGCTCCATTCATTGGCAAAGTTATTTTCATTACCTCCCTGCCATATGCTTGGTACATCCTGCTCAATAGAAGTTTGGAAAGTCAGTCAGTGAGTGAGTGGTGAGTGACTGACTCAGTGAAAGAATGAGTAGGTGAATGAGTGAATGAGTGGGTGAGTGAATGATTGGGTGAATGAATGATAACTGAGTGACTCAGTGAATGAGTGGGTGAATGAATGAATGAGTGGGTGGATGAATGTGTGGGTGAATGAATGAATAGGTGAGTGGGTGAGCAAATAAATGAGTGGATGAGCGAATAAATGAGTGAGTGAGTGAATAAATGAGTGAGTGACTTAGTGAATGAGTGGGTGAATGAATGAATGAGTGGGTGAATGAATGAATGAGTGGGTGAATGAATGAATAGATGAGTGAGTGAGTGAGTGAGGGGATGAGTGACCGGGCAGGTGGGTAGGTCAGGGAGAAGGGCCGTCAGCCTCTCTGAGGACCCCTCTGCTGACCCCTGACAGCTGTATTTGGGTCACCTGGGCACGCCAGCGGATGCTTGGCCGGATGGCCACCCCAGGGTCAAGGCCTAACTCTGCTGGGCGAGGCCTGGTGCCTGTCCGGTGACCGACCCGTCCCCGGTCCGGTTAACTGCTCTCTGCCCGGGTCCCGGATCCCAATAAAGCCCCTTCGTGGGGCAGTGGGCAGGACCCGGGGGCCTGCCGCTCCCACCCAGCAGGCCTGCGGCTGGCCTGGGCACCCTGACCCCAGCGGGCAGGCCTTCCTCCCTCCTAGCCCGGAGCAGAGGTGCCCCGAGTGTGCTTGGCGGCCCCCCTCGAGGTGCCTCAGAAAGGTGTGTGTTCTTGGGTCGAGACGGCAGAGCGGGGCCTGGGGCTCTTCTGCGGCCGTGTGGCCGGCCGGGCTGACTCTGACTTGCTCTCTGTCGCCCGCAGCTGGTACTGCGAGCGTCGGTACCAGTAGCTGCCTGTCCCTGTCCCAACACCCAAGCCCTTCTTCCGTGTTCAGACATCATTACATCCCGTACTTCCGAGGTAAGGCGTGCGAGGCTGCAGGCTGTGCCCCCGGGCCACCCGCAGAGCGTCCGTGTCTCGCTGTCCTGTGTCCGCTGCCGCATGGCTTCCCCGAGCCCCTGTCTCATGCCCGTGCTCCCCGCTGTGTTTTGTGTGTCCAGCTCTGTCGGTGTGTCCGTGTTCCCAGGAGGCAGCCTGTCGTGTCAGAAAAGCGAGCGGCGAGGCGGGGAGAGGGTTCTAGGACCTACCCAGTGCCCACCTTGGGCTGGCTCCAGTGCCTTTACCTAAGTCATCCCGTGTTATTCCCCCCTCGGCTCGGCGGGCGGGGGGACTGCTCACCACAGTAATCGGAAGGTGTCCACGGCTTCAGTTCATGGTGGCCGGGCAGGAAGCACACCGCCTCGCGGCTGCGGCTCCTCCCAGGGTGCAGACCTGCCTGTCTGCCCCACCCCTGCCTGGGCACGTGTATGTGAATCACTGCAGGAAAAGGGCCAGTTCCTGTCCTCCTGTGTTATGGACTGAATGGTGCCCTCAGATTCATTTGTTGATGTCCTAAGCCCCAGTGAGCCTGCGTTTGGAGAAAGGGTCTTCAGGAGGTTATTAGGGTTGCATGAAGTCATAAAGGTGGGGCCCTAATCCAAAGGGATGGGTGGCCTTTTTGGAGGGGGAACAGTCTCTCTGCGTGTGCTCAGAGGAAAGGCCGTGTGAGGCCAGAGCAGTGTCTTCAGCCGACGACAGAGGCTGCACCTGAGACCCAGCCCTGCCAGACCTTGATCTGGGACTTCCAGCCTCCATTCCTGGGAGAAACGAATGTCTGCTGTGCAAGCCAGGCAACCGAGGTGCTTTGTTACGCAGCGCCAGCTGACTGATACACCCTGGAAAGACTCCCAGAGCACAAGAGGAGCAGTGGTGGTCTGTTGGTTCTCCCAGAGTGAGTTAGGGTCCCCGTTCCTCACGGCTGCTGAGTGCAGAATGTTTCAGGAGAAACTTCTGACCCCAAGGGACCGGAAGAGACCAACCCAGCGGGTTAATGCATCAATGATGGTCACCCATGCCGGCTCCTTGGAACTTGGACGGTTCTCACATGCATCACCATCACCTGTCTGAGTGACCTCGTTAGTCTAACTGAGAAGAGAGCCCCTGGTCAGTGGAGTGCCTTCCCCTCCTCTCTGTGGGCCTGGTCCCGCAGCTCCGACTTTTTTGGATGTCCTGGCTTTTCTGAGAAGGAGCAAAGCCCCCAGATCTTGTGAGCAGGAGAGCAGCGTGGATTGCGTGCATCTGTGTGGACAAGGGTGTTGGTTGGCCGGGGTGTGCCCTCACCCAGAGGTGGACAGAAGACTCACTGCAAACTGGAGGGAGCTTGACGTTTAGACGCGTCCCCGCAGGTCACCCAAGCAGGTGCCCCTTCTTCCTGTCTTGAAGGTCAGAAATCTGAGCACATGGCTTTCCACCCGCCTGACATGGCCTTGCTTTGGGGTCCCTGACAGAGGTATGGCCCAGAGGCAAGGCCGGGCAAGCTGCCCCACCCTGAGAGCTCGGCTGATCGCCAGGGAAACGGCTTTGTCCACATCCATCCAGGCGGCCCCGGTGACTGCCCTTCCGCTCCTCACCAAAACATGGCTCAGAGACTGTGTCACAGCCCCTCCAAGGGCGTCCCTGAGGTCGGGGTGGGGCACGGTGCCCTGCTGTCTGCTCCAGGTGGGCACTGGCTGCACGGTGGGCCACCCTGCTTCCCTTCTGCCTGCTCTTTCCCCCAGTTCTCTTTGTCCAGGAATCAGGCAAAGTCCCCACCCTCCTCTCTCGTGCAGGATGTGGGGGGCACCTGGCACCCCTGGATCTGCCCGCTGCCGACTTCCAGGGCCACCTGTGACCTCAGGAGCCCCAGCCTCCTTCCAGGACTCCCCCCTGGGGAGACGGAGGCACAGGGACAGCTCCCTGGGCCGGGCCCAGAGGCGGGCCCTCGCTCACCAGTGCGTCCACCTGCAGGCTGTGGGACCGTGCCTTCTTCCCAAGGCCCACAGGGTCTGGTGCATCGCAGCCTGTGGGCACTCTGTGGCCAGCCATGCCAAGGGCCAGCTGCCTTCCTCTCAGCTGGTCACGGGGCCTGGTGTCCAGTTGCACTCTGGGAAAGCCTTCTCCTCTCGCTCCTCCCAGCAGCTCAGCTTCCTTGGCTGCCGAACTGGAGATTTTCCCTCCGGATGATGCTACAGGTGGAGGGCTCGCCCAGGAGGGACCAGCACTTGCCCTGACCTGTCCACATGCCCCTTCCTCCCCACCTCACCCCTCCATTCCCAGACACACTTTCCCACCGTGTCCTGGTATTCGGGGCCACCCTCCTGCCAAGACCAGTGTGCAGCATAGGTGCCCGTGGCAGCCATTTGCACTTTAGTATGAATTTCAGTCCCTGGTGTATCTCCCGGGACAGCGTGAAGTTGAAGCTGACCTCTCACCTGTTAAGAAGCAGGCCGCAGGGACCGGCAGGTGACTGCAAAGAGAGGTGATGCTGGCAGAACCATGCTGCTGGGCAGTAAGGGGAAGGGACCCGTGAGCCCCCCCACCCGGAGTGTGAGGGGGGAGGAGGGGCTGCAGAGCTGGAGCCTCTGGTCGGAGCCCCCTTGCCCACCCACTGGCTGCGCCTGTCGGCACCTCTTCATCTCGCCCCCTCTGTGGCCATCCTCCTGGTGGCCGTGGTCGGCCCAGGTGGCCTGAGGCAGCAGGCTGGGCAGGTGGAACCCACGTACGTCGTGGTGTCCCATGGGAGCCCTGCAGGGGCTGGGGGCTGGCCTCGCCTCTGGTCACCTTGAGAAGATCCACGGAGCCATGTGAGGGCACTCCCGAGGGCTGAGTGTGGACAGCTGAGCAGCAGAATGAAGGGCGGCAGAATGAAGGGCATGGTGCTGGATCAGAAAGCAAAGTACAAACGTCCACATGTCCACACCCATGTGATAAGCCAATGGGGAGAAAAGACCAACTCCTGGCAGAAGAGACCCCAGTGACTCACGGGGACCCTCTGCCCTCCTGGAGGGGTGCCCGCCTCCCCGCCATCAGGTGGGAGCTCTGCCTGGCAGTTTCCCCGCAAAGAGTGCAGAGTGCGGCGGGAAGAGGAGCCGGACATGGAGAATCCTGGGCCAGCACAACCTCGGCCACGGGGTCAATGTCAATCGCAGTGCCAGGTCACGTGGACGGCAGCACCCCGACATGATGGGGGGAGGGCGCCTCCCCTCTGGGCTCTTCCCCCCAAACCCGTGACCCCGTCCAGTCATGAGAACACACCCAGCGAATCCTCCCTGAGGGGCAGTCTGCCAGACGCCCGTGCGGCACTTCTCAAAGCTGCCCAGGTAGTGAGGTGCCTGGAGGGTGAGAAGCGGTCACAGCCCCGGGGGGACGTGGGGACTATGTTACCTGGCGTCCTGGATGGGTCCCAGGGTACCCAAGGGACCCGAGAGGAAAACGGATGAAATCCGAGTGAAGCAAGGCATTTGGACAACAGCGGGGTGGCGATGCGCCGGCTGCATGTAAGGTGGAATCACGTGGGGTTCGCAGGAAACCTCCGTGTCACCCGGAACTGCTCCGCAGCAAAGCACTGACTCCGATGGGCAGGGGAGATGGCCGTTCACGGGCTGGGACTTCCCAAGCTCTGAGATGGTTCCTCCCCGAGGTCCTCATGTCTCCCTGAGGGCGCTGAGGACTGTCCATAGCAGAGGTCAGAAGCGACCTCCGTCCTGACCCGCCTCCAGGAGAAGTCACACATCTGGGCACGAGGGACTCTGTGTCTTTTCAATGTTGCCGCATGGCTGGGTTGGCCTCTGGCATTCTCCCATCCCTGGGGACATTGGTGGGGGGGGCATTTGGCCACCAGAACCCAAGGGGAAGGCAGTGCCCAGGGCTCGGTCTCTCCAGGACCCCGGGCCCTGCAGAAGGCGGCCGTGGGGAAAGTGCTCTTCAGGGCCCCACGTGGGGTCAATGTGAGGGTGCGCTTTACCATGGATGACATGGTGACCGGGCAGGTGGGCATGTGTCCAGAGAAGGGAATGGCCGGCTGGGCTGTGTCCTCTGGGAAGGCTTTGCACCTGAGCCTTGACCCAGGCAGAGTCTGGACAAGCGGGGAACATTGGAAAGGGGGTCCCCCAGGGGTTGGGGGAGGAGGGGCGGCGAGCAGAGACGGATTGGGTGAGGTCCTAGTCTTAGAGTCTGGTGACCAGTGAAGATGGCAGGTGTGAGGTGGGTGTGACCTGTCCCCAACCCCAAAGAAAGCCATAGTCCTCCTCAGACACATGTGCGTACACACACACATGCACACACGTGCACGTGCAGCCTAGCCTGAGGCTCCCGAAGGCTCTGAGCTGCGCTGGAGGGCGGTGCTAATGGAAAAGCAGGCTTCACACCTCCTCCCCGGGGCGGGTTGGGGACAGTCCTCTACCCGACTTCCGTCCGCGCTGACAGGTGAAATTGGTGCCCTAGCAGGAAGCTGCTGGAAGCTGCAGTCAGTCTGGGGAGCTGCCTGGGGTCTGCTGCGTCCACCCTGCCTCTCGGGCCCCTGGGGACCCCCGGCACACTACCCCTGGGCAAAAGCACCCCCCAAGCCCATCTACACTCCACCCCCATTAGCCCACCTCCAGGTCGGCCCGCCCTGCCTCATCACGTGTCACCTTGGGGTCCTGTGACTCCCAGTCCGGGGTGTTTTCAAGTCAAGGTGTCCCTTTCCTTTCACCAAGCTGTCATGTGACGTTTCCTGAGCTGAAGGGGGGCAAATGGGTTGTGCCTTTGTGTGTCTTGCTGAAACGAGCCGTACGCCTCTTGTGCTGTGTTCAATGCCCATCGCACCCTGTACACGACCCCACTCCTTCAGTAGGTGTGGGGGTGGGGCGGGGAGGGTCACCGGGTGACCACGGCTGTCTAAAATCTGTGACTTGATAATCCAACCTTGTCCGCAAAACCTGAACTGACAGATCCAGATGGGATAAAAGTCGGAGCCAAAATCAGAGGGCTCTTTCCCTTCAATCTGGCAAAAAAAACCAAAAAACAAAAAACACTGCTTTATTTGGGAGCATGGCAGCTGAAGAACACCAGTTGCCTCTTTTTCTCCTGATACAATTGTCCTCAGTGGCTTTTAAAAGACAGATGCTAATGAATTCTGGCACTTCAGTCCCCTGTTCGGAATGGCTGATTTGTGAATCCTCCAAGAAATCAGTGTCTTTTTGCACAAGGATACTTAGGAAAAGGTGGGGGCGCTTAGTCTTGGTGAATTTGTGATTTTCTAGATTTGGGCAGCAGCCTGGCCGTGCGCCCTCCCAAGGAAAGGGGGACTCTGTCGATGGCCTGGCCAGCCGTCCTGGGAACTTGGAAGCAGGCTGGGCCCTGCCCTGGACGCTCCTGTTCCCCAACCCTGGGGGAGGGCGGTCCCTTGAGGTTGGATTAACGAGTCGTGGGGCCCCATCTGGAGGTGTCAGCGGGGAGCCACACTCCCTCCCCTGGGCAGAGGGTGCGGAGGCCCCACCAGGCAGGGGAGATGGGCTTCCGAAGCTCTCACGCTTGAAATGCTCTCCTCTGCTTTCCCCTCCTGCCTCTGTCTGCTGTCCGCGCCCTTCCGTCTGGAGGCAGTGAAAGTGGCCGGAGCACCCCCAGCCTCTCCGTGCTCTCAGACACCAAGCCTCCCCCCTCCACCTACCAGCAGGCTCCTCGCCACTTCCACGTCCCAGGTAGGCGCCCAGGACGCACAGCCACTCACCAGGCAGACGGTCCGCCCCTGAGCCAGTGTCTGCCGTTACCTCTTGGGAGTCGCATGTTCCCCAAGCTTCTTCACCCCCCACCCCCCACCCCCCAACTCTGAGATGCTTTAAAAATCCACAGATGGGTGGTGTGCACATCCCCAAACCGGCACGTGTTTGAGTCTCTCCCGAAGCCCCACAAACACCCGGGAGGTGCGGCTGCCCTTCCGGGAGTGGACTGGAGACGGGCCGACCGGGTCCCGGTTGTCACTGGACACCCGCTCTGGCCGCTCCAATCCTCTGCTCCCTTCACAATGGTGGGTGGCATCTGGGCTGAGTGCAGCTGATGTGTGTGGGGCCTGGGCGCCCATTGCTGAGGTCCCCGATCCTTGCTGGGGACTCTGGGTGACGGACTGCTTGCTGACAGATGGCGGGAGAATGGAAACCATCACAGTCTGCTTGCTCACCCTGCTGTTTCTCTCCTTTTTTTTTTTCTTTCTCCTTTCCCAGACACTGGCGTCAAAGATAACATCTATAGGAAACCCCCCATCTACAAGCAGCATGGTACATACAGTCGGATTCCTCTGCTCCTGTGTTTGCCCTGCATGCCTGTCAGTGCCTTTGCTTCGGAATGCTTACTCTTGCTGTGCTTTGATACGTGATGAGGAGGGTACCGCGGGGGGCTGCAGTCTGAACATTAGATATGTGGTGTTTGCTGGTGGGATCCCGGGCGGCCCCTTTGTAAATTGCAGTGGAGAGTGTGTCCAAGTAAGCAGCTCTCTGTGTGTGTAAACCCAGGGCTGACTCATGGGCCGGGCTGCGGATGAGGGCTTGTACCCGCGAGCTGGTCCCCGTGTGTGGCTTCGGGGTTACTGCTTTGAGGGGAGCAACCAGGCTGACTTTAGCCCAGATGACGAGAGACGGAGGTGCTTGGACCCCAGGGTGACCCAGCCTGGTCTTTAGAAAACAGCACAAACCAGAATCAGTCCTTTAGCCCTCCGTGAGAATGTTAAGTCTTGTGTTTTGAGAATCTCTGATGATAGAATTAACGACTTGGCCTTTGGTTAAAAGGATTTCAAGCCTCAGCAAATAGGGGCAGGCGATGTCTGCTGGCGAGGGTGTCTCTCCCCCCACCACCCCCACCTCTGGTTTCCCTCCCAAACATGACCAGCCATCTCCACTCCACTGAGCCTGCAGTAGTCAGGTGTTCAGGGGACAGAAGGCTCCAGGTCTCACCTGTGTTTTGTTAGAGTATTTCTAGTGATTTGGGATGTGTTGCTTGACCATCCTGAGCCTCTGTTTCCTCGTCTGCAGAGCAGGACCGATCCTCCATCCTGCCTTTTGGACAGGCTGGTTGGGAGGACCCGGGTCAGGTAGTGAACATGAAATCACATTCTAAACTGTCGAGGGCTGTGCACATGATGCAGGATTGTTATTAAATCCCTAGAGAGACGGGAAGGGGAGATCCCATACTTAAAATCCTTGCCCAGATGCATCCCCAAGATGGCCACGACCCCTGTTGACCACTGGAAGGATGCTGTGGGGTGAAAGCTACCAAAGTGTGTATTCTGGACTTCCCCGGGCAGTCCCGTGGTTACGATGCCACGCTTCTAATGCAGGGGGCGTGAGTTTAATTCCTGGTCGGAAACTGAGATACTGCATGGCATGCAGCAGGGCCAAAGAGAGTGTGTTTTCAGGGCTTCCTGGGCTTCCCAGGAGGCGCAACTGGTAAAGAATCCATCTGCCAGTGCAAGAGGCGCAAGAGATGCAGGTTCGATCCCTGGGTCAGGAAGATCCCCTGGAGGAGGAAATGGCAACCCACTGCAATATTGTTGCCTGGGAAATCCTCTGGACAGAGGAGCCTGGAGGGCAACAGTCCATGGGGTCGCAGAGAATCAGACACGACTGAGCATGCGCTGGCTGGCTGGCTGGCTGTGGCTTACTGACAAGCCCATGGTCTGTCTGTTTTATAGATTGTCTCCTTGACTGCAATAGGCCCTATGCTTTCGGTATTTCTCCCTTTTCCCAAGAAAGTAAAAGATGACTAGGAACTCCTGGGCTTCCAGGAGGTGATGCCTTTTACTGTTGCCCCTTGATCAGAGAAGCAGGGAACCCAGATCTTCCCGAGGGATCAGAGAGGGCGGGGTTCGTGGGCACCAGGACCCTCAGAGGTTGTCCAGACCAGCCCCCTGTGTCACCCGTGGGGAAGCTGAGGCACAGGAAGGAAGGAGCAGGCAGAGAGTGAGGTCTTTCCATCAGGGCGCCCGTGCTCCGGCCTTGAGGCTGTCCTCGTCCACGGGGAGAGCTGACTGACTTGGCCTTTCATCACCCGGTAACACGTCACTTACACACACAGGTTAGGAGGACCGGCCCCTAGGAGGGGGCTAGGTGGTAAATCAGGTTATGAAATTGCTCCCTAGTGTCTGAGGGAGCCCGATGATCCGAGACAGAGAACTTCTCACACTAAGTCCCTTAACTGAATCGTGCCACGGAGATTCAGTTTACCTATGTCTGTTTTTTTTGGCTGCACCATGCAGCTTGCAGGTCTAAACTCCCCCACCAGGGACTGAACCCATGGCCCCTGCAGAAGCACAGGGTCTTAATCTCTGGACCACCAGGGAAATCCCAGTTTGTTCTTACCAGGGGTGATCTTCATATTTTTTTTTTTTAAATCTGGATATTTGCACCTCTTCTATCGAAAGGCAAGTGAATTCCTATCTGAACCCTGAGTAATGACCCAAACTCTTTTAACGATGTAGAGCTTGGGCTTATTGATTACTTTATGAGATGAACCTTATAGAGCGCCTGCTCCCTGCCAAGAGTTCAGCCTCACGGCAGGAAGAACACAAAACAGTCAGCCCCTGCTTTACTTATAAAGGGGCCGTGAGAGGGGCAGGCGCTCTCAGGGCCACGAGTCCTTGCGTCCAGCTTTCCGCGGACAACCCTCAGAGTGTGATGGATGGGTGTGATGGGGTGCATTTGAGATGTTTTCATTTTAGAAGATTTCCCCATCTAGCTGGACCATATCTGCCGGAAGTGCCTCGGGGGTGGGGCATGCATGTGTGTAGCATGTGTGTGTGTGAGCATGTGAGTGTGTGAGCATGTGAGTGTGTGCAAGTGTGTGTTTCAAGTCCACGTGCAGCCCCTTCTCCCCACCTCAGCAGCAGACCGACCATCCACTCATCTCTCAAGGGAGAGAGGAACGCACGTCAGGCTGGAGAAGCTGTCAGTTTAATCTCCTGATTTGCCGGAAACAAACTCGGGGTGGTGACGTTGAGCTCCTGGACCATTTAATTAGTTTGCTATGTCACTACTACTGGGAGTGGGGTTCGAACCCACGCAGACACATGTCCATTGGATCTTAAGTCCAACGCCTTAACCTCTCGGCCATCCCAGTGGTAAGAACACTGGAGTAAGTTGTCATGTCCTCCTCCAGGGGATCTTCCTGATCCAGGGATCGAACCCGCATCTCTTACTTCTCCTGCATTGGTAGGCAGGTTCTTTACCACTTGGGCCACCTAGGAAGCTGAATGGCAACCCACTTCAGTGTTTCTTGCCTGGGAGATCTCCTGAATAGAGGAGCCTGGTGGGCTACAGTTCACGGGGTTGCAGAGTCGAACTCGACTTAGCGGCTAAACCACCAAGTCACTTCAGTCGTGTCCAACTCTTTGTGACCCCGTGGACTGAAGTTGCCAGGCTCCTCTGTCCATGGGGATTCTCCAGGCAATACTGGAGTAGGTTGGCATGCTCTCCTCTTAATTAGTTTAAGATGATATAATCAGTGAGCTTTAAAAATTTATGGGTTTTAATTAATTTATTTACTATTTAACTTTCTATTGCCAAATCATCAAAAGTTTTTAACTTAGCAACACTTTTTTCTGGTGCCTTCATCCCAGTTGTGTGTTTGGGGAAATGAGCCTACAGTGTGAGGATGGCCAGGCCTGGGGACTCGGCGAGGGGCAGGCAGGGGACACTGACATTCAGGACGAGGGTCAGGGTTAGGATTAGTGATTGAGTAGCTGCCACAAATGCATCGTGTGTGCTGGGTTCCATCTCGACATAGCCCCATTAGTTGTTGTTCAGTTGCTCAGTCGTGTCTGACTCTTTGCGACCCCGTGGACTGCAGCACGCCAGACTTCCCTGTCCATCACCAACTCCCGGGGTTTACTCAGACTCATGTCCATTGAGTCGGTGATGCCGTCCAACCATCTCGTCCTCTGTCGCCCCCTTCTCCTCCTGCCCTCAATCTTTGCCAGCATCAGGGTCTTTTTCCAAGAGTCAGCTCTTCGCATCAGGTGGCCAATGTATTGGAGCTTCAGCTTCAGCGTCAGTTCTTCTAGTGAATATTCAGGACTGATTTCCTTTAGGATGGACGGATTTGATCTCCTTGCAGTCCAAGACAAGGAAGGGTGTTCATGGCAGATACCTTTACGGCTCTGATGGAGCCGCCTCGTGTGGACAGGAAAGACACACACAACCCCGTTTCTCTCCTTGTCCTGAACCGACCTGTCTGTTCCTGACACCCCGAAACGGCCCGCTACAAATTAGCTGCACAGTTCGCCTCTCGTTTATTCCTAGTATTTCAGACCTGTGAGCTGAGCTCCTCATATGTGACAGTATCCATGTTCATCTCACGTGATCCTCTTCACGTGTGGGGGCGGGTGGGTGTCATTTGCCCATTTTACAGATCAGGAAACTGAGGCTCAGGGCCGTTAAGGGAGCAGCCCGCAAACCACACAAAGCGCCGGGGTCCTTTGTGTCCCTGAGCCCATTTCTGGAGAGACCCCCCACCATGTGTTATGCGGCTCTGGAAAACCCCTGTTTGGGTCTGGTTAGCTCGTGCACACCTCTCGGAGCTGGAGGCGTTTTCAGAGAAAGCTTGCTGTATGTTGTTGGTGGGGTACCCCCTCGTCAGAGGTGGGGCACTTCTTTGAGCCCTGAGGTGGCTCTACAGCCAGAGCTGTTCTGCCCTCATGTGACCCCCAAGGCTGTGTGGAGTCCTCAGACCCAAGAGGTGGATGGGGGGCACGCTGGTCCCTGGGATCCGAAGTCTTGGGAATCTCACACCCTCTAAAGCCCTTAGGCTGGGGCCACTTAGTTGTTTGTGCATTTGCAAGTTACCCCAACTGTGGCTATCCCTGCAGGGACCTCAGGGCTGCTGAGGGATGAGGCTCACTCACTCTTACCAGAAGAGCCAGCCCTGGAGGCCGTCTCTGGGCCAGATGGTGACTGAGCTCTCAGAGCCCCCAGTAGCCGCTGGCCGGATTGTCGCTGAGGCTGCTGCGCCAGCCGCCAAGAGTCCCGGCTGATGCATGGCCCGATGCCCGGGGCTCTGCTGCCCGGCGACAGCCGTTGTCTGGGCAGCAGGAGTGCCCACGCCGCTGGGCGTGCATCCGCCTCTGTGCCCCGTCCCCCGCCGCCCTGTCACGGTGCCCCGCACGCAGGCTTGGCACCTGTTGGCCTCTGTCGGTGGAGAGAGCGAGGTCTTTCTTTTCACGTTGCAAACCGCTGTCTCTCCCGGGAGAAGGAGAGCGTCCAGAACGGTCTTCAGCTGTGGCCTTATCTTGTCAAGGTCCTGTAGCCCAGTCCCCCGTTTCCAAGCTCTCGGGTCTGATGTCAGTCTTGTCGGTGGTGGTGCACAAGGCAAGGTGCTCCCAAAGGCTAGAAGGTCTGAGCCCTCCGCAGGCTGCAGGTAAGGAGCCCACCCTGGGCGCGTCCTCCGTCTCGACGGCTCGGTCTCCAGCCTCGGCCTCCGTGGCAGGGGGCGAAGGACCCTGGGGTCTTCCTTTCATGGTTCTGTGCGTGCGTGGGATCAGTGGTTTAGCTCGGGACGCACGGGATAGGTCGTCACTGAATTGGATGCTGAGAACTGTCGGCCTTGCTCTTGTGTGATTTATTTCATCATGTTAGTTTGGAGATGATAACGTGAGCCCAGCTGAGTGACCATTCCCACCCCCCCAAAAAAAGGGAAACGGAGAATACAGGCACCTCTTGACTTAGCCCTGGAGAGTCTGCTGAGTGGCGGACGTTTGCACGCTCTCTCATCGAGCCCACCTCCGGTTGTGTGTTGCACCCCCTCCTTGCTCTTCCTGGAGTCCTCCCAGGGGCATCGCTCACTCACCGTTCTGTGTCTTGCGGGCAGTGAGGTGGGGCAGACAAGAGGAAGGACTTTGGAGTCAGACCGCCCAAGTTCCATGTCAGCCTCTGCCACCCGCTGATCTGTGATCTCGAGAAAGTCACGTCAGGTCTCTGAGCCTCAGTCCTCTGATCTGAGAAATGGGTCACTTGGGGATGAGCAGTAAAGTCTGTAAAGCTCAACCCAGCCGAGTCTGACCCACCGGGGGCTGGACCACGGGGCCCTTCTGTTGCTTTAAAGTTAAACTTGGAAGGTAGAAAGCGTGATCTTCAAAATGCCAAGCGGCCAAGGAGAGGTCAGCCGGATTGTTAATGAGACATCACTTCACACACCTGCTCTTGTTTTAGCAAATCCTATGCAAGGACCCCCAGCCCCCATTCCTGCGGGGACGTTCCCAGCCGATCTGGTTCCTCAGTCATCAAAAGTACAAGTGCTGGCGGCTTTTCTGTTTTGTTTCCATTTTGAGCGTGACTGTGAAGTGGGAACCAGGACGTGCAAACCCACCACCGACGGTGCGCTGCCTTGACCGACTGATTTTTCCCTTCCAGCCGCGAGACGATCTGATGGGGAGGATGGAGGTTTCGACCCGGATAACAGGAAGGTAATGAGGGGCAGACCCGGTGTTGGGGGGCCTTCTCCAACTTGAAGCCTCAGCTCCTCCTCTAGGTTCTGCCCCTTAGGGGTCCAGCATGGGCCACATGGACCAAATTTAAGGAGTGGTCCCACCAGCCTCCTTGCACTTAGTAATAGTACCTCTTCTACTGAAGTCATCGTTCTTTGCTATGTAACTTGAAAGTGAAAGCATTAGTCACTCAGTCGTGTCCAACTCTTTGTGACCCCGTGGACTGTAGCCCACCAGGCTCCTCTGTCCATGGAATTCTCCAGGCAAGAATACTGGAGTGAGTAGCCATTCCTTTCTCCAGGGAATCTTCCAGACCCAGGGACTGAACTCAGGTCTTCTGCATTACAGGCAGATTCTTTACTGTCTGAGCCACTTTTGGTTCTTTAACCAAGGAGATAACTGAAAAGAAAGGAAAATAAATCTTGAGTCTACCCTGGCTCAAGAGCTAAGACCCTTTGTTCGTCTTTAAGGAAGGTGGATGAGTGTGGCAGGAGCCCAAGGCTGACTTACCTGATGCCCACCACGTGTGAACTCACTTGCGGCCCTGACCTCCTCAGCCTCAAGTCTCCTCATCCGTAAAATGGGGGCAGTGCCACTACAGGTCAAGTTGAAATTCACAGAGCTTCTGTTTTTTTCTCAGCAGAAGACCAGCTGGCTGATTCTCAAGGGGGAGGCAGACACGAGGACCAACTCTCCAGACCTAGACAGCCAGTCTTTGTCCCTCAGTAGCGGGACTGACAGAGGCCCTCCCCAGATGGTGCCAGGGGACAACTTCTACTCACGTGAGTGGTTCTTCTGAGCAAGAGGCCGTCGGTGCGGCACGAAAGGCCTTGCAGAAAAGGGGCCCTCGACCTCGAGCTGATCCCCCCCAGATCTAAGCCTTGCTGCTTAAAAACTCTGAGAGCACACCTACAGACAGAAGGGCAAGTCGGGTAGGAAGCAGACCCGTAGCCACGCACTTTCCTCAATGGCGTCCAAGCCAGCAGGCTGCCCGTGGGCCATGCCAGTGTCCCTCTGAACCCTCCACGGCTGGGAGGAGGCTGGCTCAGGCTCCTGGGGTCCTCGGGGGAAAAGGGCTCCAGGCTGGAAGTGAGGGCCTGTTTTCCTCCGGAGCAGACGGAGCATGGTCCAGGTGGTGAGTCCAGACTCGGGGCCAGGAGCAGCGCTGTCCCATGTTGTGTCCAAGAACGCTGTCCCGAGCGGTTGTGTGCCCCTCCTGAGCAAGGGGCCGGGAGCCGGGACCCCACGTCCTCAGGGAGTGAGGTGGGACAAAGACCCCCATCTGCCTGATCCAGGGGATCGTGACACTCGGTCGGCATGCCCTTCAGATGTTGAGCAAAACTCCCCGTAATGCTTTTCATGTCCGGAGGCTGTGAATTACAGAGAAAACAGCAGCAAGCCGCTGTCTGGTGCACGCAGTAGATGACAGACAGACTCTTGGGGTCTCGGCAGCTGTGGGTGGGTTTCTGTGGACAAGCTGGAGGTTTAGTTCGTAAGTAGAGAAGGCCAGAAGGTGACGGGTGTGTGTGAGAAAGCCCAGGAAAGACACTGGCTTTGCCTTGAGAGAGGCCCGAGTGCAAGTCCCAGCTGGACGCTGACCTTGGGCCCATTATGCCGGTCCTGGGCCTCAGTTTCACCCGTGTGCCTGGCGGGGTTGTTAGCCACCCGGGGTGGGGAGGGGCCCTGCGAGCTGCCAGCGCTCAGCCTGGCGCGTAGTAGATGCTCAGCAAACAGACCACTTTTCCTCACCATCCTCCTCATCCTCATCCTCCCCACTGTAAACCGTCGCACAAATGAAGGTGTGTGTGTTTCAACAGGGGAGGGGGGCCAGGAAGCGCGGAGGTGACCGCTTGTTAAAGATGACGTCTAAACAGAGCAAGCGTCTGTCGTTTTGTGTGTGGTCTCTGTAGGCAGGCGTCCGTGCGCCCCCCGCCTCTCCGGCCTGGGCGGCTGCTGTCCAAATGGGACCCAGAGTCACTGCAGGGCCGACAACCTCATGGGAAGATCGCACTGGGGAAGACCCTCAGCAAGATTTGTTCACTTGGTGGCCCGGGGCAGGAAAGGCCGAGGCAGGCGGGGCAGGGGTGAGGGGTGCAGGACTGCTCACAGGAACAATTAAGGGCAGACCCCAACCCGGAAGCTGCAGCCGGACCGGACCCCCAAGCCCCTCTCTGCACGGGGGGGTGGGGGGGTTCAGGACTTGCCTGTGGCCCCAGGCCACTGGCCTTGACCGTGGCCCTTTCTGCGCTTTTCCAAATGCCAATTGTTTGGAAGGTGGAGACCTCCTACTGCACCAGCCGCCCCAGAGCACCCCCAGCAGCACCCCAGTAGCCCCCCCATGCCTCGAGGGCACCAAAGCATTAGCCCCCAGGCACGGACGCTGGAGTCCTCAGGGGGGCTTTGCCAGCATCGGTTCTTCCCTTGCTGGGTGGTGGGCAGGCCCGTGTCTGCAGGGCTGGGGGCCTCCCCTGGTCTCTCCTTGGGGCGGGTGAAGGGCAGCTGCTGTCCCCAGGGACTCCCTTCGTGGCCTGCCTCTGGCTTGGGGCTTAGGGGTGGGGGCACCCTCTGGGGAGAGGCCCAGGCGGGAAGAGCCGCCTCCTGGGGACCTCCGTGTGCCGTGCTGACCTGCCCTGTGACCTGGGCGTGTTTGCTCACCTCCCTGCACCGCTTCCTCATCTTGTGCCACACGAGTTGCCTTGGGGTCGTCCCAGGCGTTCCTCCCGGGCAGTAGACCCCGCAAGGCCTGGAGGCTGTGCGGCCGTTTTCGGCAATCACACACCTGCGAGGTCTGTGTCAACCCCATTCCTTGCTGCCATGTTCCCATCACAAGCTGCGGGGGTGCCCGGCCTGCAGGAATCGCAGTGTCTGTGCTGGAGTTCGTGCTCTAACTGGGCGAGCCCTCTGAAGTACAAACAACCTATGTCTGTGTTTCTATGTGTGTGCATGTGTGTATATGTGTGTATGTGTGTACACGTGTGTGTACATGGGTGTGTATGTGGGCGCATGTGTCTGCGCGCACATATTTGTACATGTATGTGTGTACGTGTGTGTGTTGTGTGCATGTGTGTGTGTGTGTATGTGTGTACACATGTGTGTGCAAACGGGTGTGTGTGTGCACACACATTTGTACGTGTGTGTACATGTGTGTTGTGTGCATGTGTGTGCGCACATGTGTGCATGTGTGCGTGTGTGCACACATCTGTTCGTGTGTGTGCGTGCGTGCATGTCCTCCTTCAGGGATGCAGGCTCACAATGATTGTGATAATGCTTCACTTTGTGATCGCTTCACTTTCTGCTGGTGTTGTGACATTGGTTCTTGCAAATGGGAAGCCCATGATGTCTAACCACTGCGCCTGTGACTTCATCTCTGTCCTGGTGATATCACTCTGCTCCCGTCATGCATGGGAATAGCAACGAGGACCCAGGCTGCTGGTCCTGCCTAGGTCAGGCGTGCTTTGCTTGCTGTCTGCCAGCCTCTTGAGAACTTTGGGTGGGATGAGCAGCACCCCTAAACTGAGCACAGAGGGGCGTCCACCTTCTTTTCTCGAGTTCCATCGAGTCTCACCAAGTGGCCCCCAATCGTGAGTCCATCGATACCAGTTTAATTTGCAGTCATTACTGAGCAAAGCGGTTTGCACACAGCAAGGCAGGCCCGCCTGCATCCCGGGACATCATCCATAGCGCGACAGAGGAGGGTAGGACTGTGACAGTCAACACAGTGGGCGCTCAATAAATGTTTGTTGAATTGAGATGAGCTAAATTCAACGGGTATTTATTGAGCACCCACTCTGTGCCAGACGCTGTGCGGGGCGCTGAGGGGGAGACCAAGAAGACAGGAGTGGTCCCCCGCCCTGGAGAAGTGTGCAGGGAGCTGGGACAGGCAGAGAGGCTGCTGGGAGCCAGCGCTCACACCCCGCCGCCCACCTGGGATCCTCCGTGGGCTCACAGGGGCCGGGCGCAACCTCATCCCACTCATGACACCATCAGCACATCTCACCTGAGGCTGAATTCATCGTTCAGTCACTCACCCATCCCTTCACCAAACATTAACTGAGCACCTACTATGTGCTAGACACAGCGCTAGGCAGCAGAGAGGAGGTGGTGAATAGGGCCCAGTCCCTGCTGTCCCGCAGGGAAGCAGATGGCTGAGAAACCTGTGTGATATCTCTCTCCTCTAAGGCGGTGGTTCTCAGCCAGCACGGCTGATGCCTCCAAAGAGGTCTCACTGAAGCACACGTTTTATGATAGAGTGCTTTTCTTTTCCTTTATGTGACACCTGGGGCATTATCTGTATTATGTGTGTACTTGTCTGGGCTTCCCTGGTGGCTCAGCTGGTAAAGAATCCGCCTGCAATGTGGGAGACCCAGGTTCAATCCCTGGGGTTGGGAAGATCCCCTGGAGAAGGAAATGACAACCCACTCCAGTATTTATGCCTGGAGAACTGCATGGACAGAGGAGCCTGTGGGCTGTAGCCCATGGGGTCATAAAGAGTTGGACATGACTGAACAACCAGCGCTTTCACTGGCTTGCTTTCTTTCATGCATGTAGTCAGCTGTATTATTGGTGAATCTGATTTTTGCCCAGGAAAGGGATGGTACTGATTTTCTGTTACAAGGAGAGGGCCTTGAGCCTCGCAGGATGAGGTTCGCAGGAGGAAGAACACCAGCTGGTGTGGACCCCTCCCCTGGCCTGGACCCTGTGGCCCGGCCTGCCGCTGCCCTCGGTGCCCCCTCCCTAGCCCTTCAAGTCCCGTTTCCCTTTTGAGCTTCCCCACATTCCCCCTACTCAGGTGGTCAGAGGGGTGCCGATGTCAGAGCCCCAGGCTGGCTGAGACCTCCTTGAGGACTCAGTGAGCCCTGGAAAGGACCCCGCCCTTCAGCAGGGAATCAGGCACGTGAGAGGAGTTAGGGTGGGCTTGGGGGTCAGGGTGAGGACCACTCTGCTTGGAAACCAGGGCGGCACCGAGGGGTGGTCCAGTGGGGGCCAGCGCTCCCCGCCCTGCCTGTGAGTTTGCCATCTTGTGTCACCTTCTATCTGTCCATCCCCGTGGAGTCCCGTCCACTTGTCTTCCGCCTGCTGCCCACCCAGGCAGGGCCTGGCCGGAGGCTGGGGTCTGAGACTGCTCCCTGGGTCGCCAGCCCCCACGCCCACCAGGGAAGTCCGGGAGACGGCACCTCTGTTCATCTGTGTCTCCCTGCTAACAGCAGCAGGAAAGCGGGTGTCAGGCCTGCTCGGAAGTGGCTTTCCTCGTCCTCTGTTAGTCCTTGGGAGTTTCCAGGCTGTGGAGAAAAAAAAGATTGTTCTCACGTTTCCTAGTCCGTGGCAGAAAGAGAGGGAGAACTGATTTGCGGTGTGCCAAGCCCATGAGAATTTCAGAGCACGGGGGCGTGCTCAGTCTGAGCATTGTGACCTGAGACCCAGGGGGCAGAACCCACGAGCATCACACCGATGGGACGTCAGTCCTGGCTCTCATTGTCAGACAAGCAAGAGAAGGCCCAGAGGCAGGGCACGACCGCCCAATCTCAACCAACCTTTGGTGAGGGCTCCCGCGCCCTGGCCCTGGGTGTGTGATGGGGGCACAGTAGAATCTGCACAGACAGTACCCCCACCCCAGGAACTGACAGTCTAGAACAGGGGTGGCGGGGGGTGGGGGGTGACACAAAGTCCAAATGAAAAGGTGAGACGTATGGCGCCTGCCTTTGCGTACTGGACGGCATCACCGACTCGATGGACATGAGTTTGAGCAAGCTCCGGGAGACGGTGAGGGACAGGGAAGCCTGTTGTGCTGCCATCCATGGGGTCGCCAACAGTCAGGCATGACTGAGCGATTGGGCGGCAACAACATAGCGCCTGCAGGTCAGGGGGCCAGCCCCAGCCCAGGGCTCCGGGGAGGAGGGTGCTAAGTGAGCAGGCTTGAAGAGGGAGGTATCCAGAGGAGACGGCCCTCCCCACAAAGGTGAAGCCTGGCTGCTGGGCTGTGAGTGGCGTGGGGGCTGGGATGTGCAGGGTCACAAAGGGCTCTGGGGGCCTTGGGAGGGCCCGGCCTGGCCTGCGAGTGGGGGGTGGACCTAAGGGTTCTCAGCAGAGCCCAGGCTGCCTCTGACTGAGCCTCCAGCAGGACTGTTGGGGTGGTAAAGGCAGTAGGAGGCGCAATGCGGTCATCCAGGCTGGGGAGGAGGCTTCTGGGGATGTCCTGGGGGTGTCCTAGGGGAGGACCTTCCGAGCAGCACAAGCAGCCTTCACCGGGGCTCAAGGCGAGAAGCAAGGTGGCCGTTTGGGAAACAGGAGGCTGGGGGCGGCGGTCAGAAGCCAGTGGTCCGTGTACGATGGCTGTGAACTTTCTCCTCTGTCTTCAGGGACCAGAGTCAGGGCAGCAGGGTTGCGAGCAGGAGACGAGGTTGACGGTTTTACCCATTTAAACGCAGACGGGCAGCTTTGCAGAACATAGACTAGAGGGTGCTGGGCCAGGGTGAAGGGGACTTCGGGGCCCAGATAAGCCACAGGGAAGCCCCTTGAGCAGTCTGAGCAGCAGGACTGGTGTGAGCGGTCAAAGGGGGTGCGTAGGATCAAGAATGATCATCCAGGTCGTCCTGGCTCAGGTTGGTGGGGTCACCTTTACTCAGAGGCGGGGCAGGAACAAGGTGGGTTCTTCATGTTGAGACAGGAGCCGGAGACACCCAGCAGGAGCTGCACCGAGGTGGATGGGCAGGCAGGGCCCTCAGGAGAGGTCTGGACTGGAGGCAGGGTCCCAGGGGCCCTTGGCTCCCAGGTGGGCCTAGGGTAGGGTGTGGGTAACCTGAGACCCAGGCCCCCCCTCACTGGGCGGGTTCCGGAGCGTTACTTTCTCCAAAGGGTCTGGGGCCCAGAGAAGCTGTGATTCTCCTGCTCAGCACCCACCTCTGTCCCCATCCTCTGCCTCCATTCCCCTTTTCTGCAGGACCTGGGGTGAGGGTGGAGAGAAAGCGTGCACAGGGGGAGCCCCTGCAGAACCCCAGGGATGGAGAGAGCCAGGGCTGGGAGGGGGATGGGGGAAGCCTGGGCAAGAGAGGCCCGAGGGGGCTGGAGGGCTCCGGTCAGGAGCCCAGCGTCCCGCAGGCGGCTGAGGGTCCCCTGGGGCAGAGACAGCGAGGAGAGTGGCCGTCCTGGCCTCTGGCTGGACGGACAGCCTGCCCTCTGCTCCCCACTCACATTAGGCCCCAGCAAGAGCAATGGGGGCTCCAGACGTCAGGGAGGGGACCTTGGCCCAAGAGAAGCCCCCTGGCATGTGAGGGCAGAGCCCCCCCGCCATTCCCTGGGGGCTGGCTGGGACTCTGCTCTCAGCAAAGGTCCCTGTGCTCCCCTGTGCTGGACAGGCTTGCCGCTAGCCTGGGGACTGGATGGGGTGTGACCTCGGATTTGTGGGCAGGGACACAGCCGTGCCCAGACCCTGAGGTGTCCAGATCTCGGGTCACATCTCTCAGGCCTCTTCTGTCCCCCCACAATTCCGCTCTGTGTCTCGCGGTACCCACCTGGGAGCTCTGTCTCTCCTCCCCCGGCCCCGGCAGGGAACACCTTATCTGGGGCCCTCCGTGTCCTTTCTCCCCTGAGGACCATCAGCCCCTGGGGGCAGAGCCCAGGGGGCCCCCGTGCATCCTCTGTGTCTGCAGCAGCCCCGCAGTAAGTGCCCGCGGGGCAGCGGGTGCCCAGGGCTTCCCTGAGCAGGGCCTTCCCTCGTTCATGGGTCCCAGCGTGGTGGGAGCACAGTGGGGAGTGACCGGGGACATGACATCACGTGAGGGGTCAGCGGAGACTGCTAGATCTGGGTGCCGGTCCCCCTGGGGGTGAATCCTGGCTTCTCCCTTGCTGTGTGACCCTGGGTACAAGAGCAAACCTCTCTGAGTTTGGAGTCGCCATTGGCTCGTCTGTGAAGGTGGGCATAGTGCAGTATTCCTGGCAGGAAGCACCTGGGCTTTGGGGCTCCAACATGAGCATCCTGTGGGCTGAGCCTTAGGGTGTCACGCAGAGCTGGTCGGGTCCACGGGCCAGCCATGGTGAACCTGAAATGGACACCTCTCACTTGCTTCTGAAGCCTGAAGCTCAGATCGCCCCAGGGGCCTCCTGCCCATCTTCCTCGAGGCTGAAGGGGGTTCCAGCCCCTCCTTCCTTGGATGGGGACACCGAGGTGCCGAGAGGGGACCTGGACCTGAGCAGGGCTGTGCCGCTGCAGACTTCCATATCCGTGATCAGTGGACCAAAACCTGTTCACTGTGCTGGTGAAGCTGACCAAGATCTGCCCAGGGGAACGGCTCCCTGCCCGTTATCCACAAGGCATCCTGGAGGGGCCGTGTTCTCGAGATGCACCTGAAACAGTCATCCACCCGCAAGGGGCCTCTCCGTGCCCGCCTGTTCAGTGTTTACTCTGACCTCGGGTGAGCCGGCCCAGAAGAGGGACAGAGCCAAGGAGTCACGCTCAGGGCCCCATGAGCGGTCCCAGCGGAACGCTGAGGGCAAGGCTGCCACAGGAGGGCTTCTGGGAGGAGGTGACAAGGGGGTCTGGTTAGGCTGAGCTTGGAAATGGGGCGTGGGCAGGTGTGCAGAGTCTCTAAGGCCTGTTGCAACTCAGGGTCCTGATTACCCAGCTGCCTCCTGACCTGCCTTTTCTATATGCCTTCTCTCTCCCTCTAATACACACACTGCACATACTCTTAAGGCCCGCTGATAGCATCTGACAGGCAGGCCCCTAGGAGACTCCCATGCCAGCAGAGCCTCACCAGGGCAGAGCTCCTGTAGCAGAGAGGGTTCCTGGGGGAGAGGGTACAGAGTCCCGGGAGCTTGTCTCATCCTCTTCATGAGTAATCACGTGACCGTCTGTAGCTCATTCAGGTTCCCTGGGCCTGAGCTTCCTCACCTGTAAAATGGGCTTATGTGCAATGCCTTGGCTTGTGATGGTCACGTAAAATCTCTGAATGTGTGAAGGGACCTTTTAACCTGGTGGTTCTGAATCCTGGCTGCACCCAGGATCCAGGGACCTCTGAAATCTACCGATGGCTGGTCCTATCCCAAGAGAAAACGATTCTGATGGGTCTTAATAGCACCCCAGGGATGCGATAAATGGAGACTCTTCGCTTCCTGCCTTCTCCACTCAGTACAATGGAAAAGCCCTAGAACAATAGGGTGGATGGCTGTAGAACTCTGGAAAGAGGAAGGCGGGCTGGCCAGAGACCTGAGGACATGAGGAAAAATGCAGGACCTGTGTCTCCCGCCTGCCATGCAGTGCACAGGGAGACCAAGTAAACTGCCCTCCCTGGCACCCAGCGAGGGAAACACTCTCCATCTATGGCCAGTGTCTCCCACCCCCACCTCAGGGCCCAGAGCAACCAGGAAAGCACCTTTCATCACCAGTGTGTTACCGGCAACGCCAGGTGGACTCTGAAGACCAGAAGAGCAGTTTAACAAGCATTCTGAAAACTAACTCGTCTTCAGAAGCACAGCCCATAATAAGCCAGGCCCTACATGTTAAACCTAAACAGGGGGATGGCCTGCTAACGGGGAAGACTTAAGTAGGATCCAGGCTTCCCAGCATAGTATCCTCATGTCCAGGATACAGTAGAAAATCACTTATCGCACCAAAAACCACGAACACAACTATTTGAATGAGAAAAGACAATCAGCACATCCTTGTCGTTGTTCAGTCCCTCAGTCGTGTCCGACTCTCTGCGACCCCGTGGACTGCAGCAGATCAGGCTTCCCTGTCCTTCACTATCTCCTGGAGTTTGCTCACTCATGTCCATCGAGTCGGTGATGCCACCCAACCATCTTATCCTCTGTCGTCCCCTTCTCCTCCTGCTTTCAATCGTTCCCAGCATTAGGGTCTTTTCCAACGAGTCAGCTCTTCACATCAGGTGGCCAAATATTGGGGCTTCAGCATTGTCCTTCCAATGAATATTCAGGACTGATTTCCTTTAGGATGGACTGGTTTGATCTTGCTGTCCAAGGGACTCTCAAGAGTCTTCTCTAGTACCATAGTTCGAAGCATATCCTAACACTGAAAAGAATCAGATGTTAGAATTATCTGAGAAGGATTTTTAAGGCAGTCATCACAAAAATGCTTCAACCAACAATTACAAATACTCTTGAAACAATCGGAGAAGGAGATGGCACCCTACTCCAGTACTCTTGCCTGGAAAATCCCATGGACGGAGGAGCCTGGTGGGCTGCCGTCTATGGGGTCGCACAGAGTCAGATAGGACTGAAGCGACTTAGCAGCAGCAGCAGCAGCAGCTTGAAACAATTGAAAAAGTTAAAAAAAAAAAAAAGTCTCACAGAAAGAATACAAGTTCTAAAACAAAAAGAATTCAATGGAAATGATGGAACTGAAAAATAAAATAAGCAAGATTTAAAAATTCACAGGTGAGTTCCCTAACAGAAGAGAAGGCTATGTCAGGGGAGAGACTCTGAGCTTGAAGACAGAACAAGAGAAATGATCCAACCTGAACAGCAGAGAGAAAATAGGAAAAAAGACTGAACAGAATCTGTAGGATAACACTTATGTCATTGGAGGCCCAGAGGGAGAAAATGGGTCCAAAAAATATTCACAGAAATATTGCTTGAAAACAAAAAATTTGGCAAAAAGACATAAACCTACAGGCTCAAGAAACTGAGTGAACCCCAAGTAGATTAAGCCCAAAGTTATCCACAACCATACTTGAACTTCAAAACCTGAAGACAGAAAAAACAATCTTGAAAGTAGTCCAAGAGAAAAGACACTTTTTACTCCCTACCAGGGACACCAGTGCGAATAACAGCCAACTTCTCCCCAGAAACCATGGAGGCCAGAGGAAGATGACACATTTTTCAGGTGCAGAGAGACATTTGCTGTCAATGTGAATTCTATCTCGGGTGGAAATATCCTTCAGAAATGAATGAGACATGGAGACCCTCTCAGACAAAGGAAAATTCAGCAAAGCTTTCACTGACAAACATACTTGTCTAAAGGACATTCTCCATACGGGAGTGATAAGAGGGCTCGGAAATTCAGAAAGGAAGAACATCCAAGTAGGTAAAAATAGAGGTCAACGTATCAAACTGTCTTTCATTTTGATGAGTTTCTTGAGTCACTGTTGATGATCAAAGCAAAAATTATAGCAGCATCCAATATGGAAGTTCAAGGCAGGTAGAAGAAAGAGCCAAGACAGTCGTAGTTGACGAGTCAGGAGAATGAAGTGGCCTGATGGAAGTAGGGTCTACACTCCCTGCGAGTGTAGGATGCTGAGACAGAGGCCGGCAGCCTGGGCACAGGGGGTTTAGAAGCTGGCTAGGCGATGGCAGTGCTTCCAGGTGGAGAATCAGTGGTTCAGAGCAGATAAGACTAGAGGCGAGGGCATAGCGGGTCCCGGGACCCTAAGGGGTGCCAGGCCTTAGTGAGTATCAGAATGCCCTGGAGGTCTTGTGAAACAGGCTGCAGGACCCCAGATCCAAATTCTGTGTCTGTAGGTCTGCGGTGGGGCCTGAGAATCTGCCCTTTCTGACAAGTTCCTGGGCGAGACCAGTGCCGCTCACTGGACACCCCGCTTTGAGACGTGCCGCCAGCACCCTTGGCTGATCAGGAGTTCCTGGGTCTCCGCTGAGGGCCCC